>NC_052150.1:24852031-25172676 GCF_902713615.1 Scyliorhinus canicula | reverse complement strand
AGGAAATCCTTATCTATAGTCCAATCCCTCATTTACTCTCATTGGTTTCTAATTCTCAGCTGAGACCTCCTGATTTGTTCAAATAGATGTCTGTTACTTCGGGGATGATTTATTAATTAAACATTGGCCATGACATAGGATTTACTGATGTTCATCAAAGTGCCCAGTCTCATGAAAATAGACTTCTCACGCCAGTGCTGGCCAATGACCTTGCTGTAACTAATTAGTTGATACATTCTTATTGCTAAATGCACTGAAATACACTAGTCTATTCATTATATGAAACATTCACAGAAACAATGTCTAAGTTTCCACAGACAAGATACAAGAGTTCAATAATTAATTCTTTATCTAAAACAATGACTGTATTTTCACAGTCAAGGCATGTTTTCTAATTTCATTCTTTAGCTATGTATTGAATTAGCATATAATACCATGAATAAATCAATGAATCAATAGATCAATAATCTATCACAAACTCAAACTTTTTCTCTAGCCTATCTATTTACTTGTGAAATCCGAATCATTATTTGCTCTGTATAACTGCTGATGTTAAATACTTGATTGCTCACAGCTCATGTGCATGCTCAGAAACACAGGTAGGGACACACAAATGAGGGCACACACACACACACACAGATAGGCCAAGACAGCTCACACACACACAGGCTCAGGCAGCTCATATACACACACACATACACACACATAGGCTAAGACAGCTCTCAGACACACACACACACATGCTCACACACATTAGGGTGAAATTGTAAAACCCCTCAGGAGCAGGTTAACAGGTGGATGGTTCTGTTCTCACTTAAGAATCTCCTCCTATCTCTGCTGGGGCTTAACCAATGCTGGGAGAGGCCTATGCTCATATGCAGCTTAGCAGCTTTCAATTCGGGCATCCTGTGGCCATCGGAGGCCCACACCAAAGCCTTCCTAACCCTTGATTTCCTCTCAACCTCTGCCTGTCCATCCTACCCTACTTTCCCACTTGTTGCGACCTACCAACCTGGCCCATGATGATACCTCCCTGCAACTAACCTTCGCATCCATCCAGCTCCATCGACGATCGCTATTGGGGATTGGAGGCAGTCTTAGCAGCTACCACCATTCCCAGTGACACTGCGAGGAGCTGAGTGATCGACAACTCTCAGAAGCTGGGATTCCTCCCGGAGGGGGGGGGGGGGGGGGGGGGGGTGAAAGGCCTGTCTCAAGCCCGCCTTCTGATAAATGGCTGTGGAGAGAGCCGGCAAAATGGGACAAACTTGCACCCAACCTTTATACAAGGAGATGGGGCCACAGGCTTCCTATTTAAATCCAGCCTTCAGAGACAAACACAGACATCTATGTGTGCTCACATGCATACACAGATGTACACAAGGAGGCAGACACACACACGTAAGATAAGGGCAGACAGAAAAAGGCCAGGAGTCCATCAAGTCTATACCATTCAGTTGGCAATACAACTGTCAGTACCTACTGACAACTATGGAATCTCCTGCGAGAGACAAAAGAAAACCTGAAGCCAAATCAGAGTGAAAGGAATTGCAGCAAATTTCACGCTGATCCGGACGTTGATCAAAAATGTGTTCCAGGAGTTAACAGTGATCACAAGATATATCGCACAAGAAGCTACCAGCCTTTTGTTGACACAGCGATTTCATCCTTCTCCAGGAGGTTGTGCTGTTCCTTGTTGAACATCCGCAGTGAATCTGAACACACAGCGCAAACTGGTAACTTCTTCCAGAGATCAATGACCCTCTGGCTAAAGGGGAACCTCCTGACATCTGAGGTACACATCAAAGCCTTCCTCACCTGGCATTTTCCCTCTACCTCTGCTTTGTCCATCCTACCCCCTTGCTTTGACTCACCAACCTGGCCCATGATGATACCTCCCCGCAACTTACCTTTGCATCCAGCTCCATCGACGATCACTATTGGGAATTGGTCTGTCTGCTCTTATCTTGCGTGTGTGTGTGTCTGTAAGTGCGTGTGTGCCTCTTTTTGTGCGCCTGTGTATGCATGTAAGTCTCTGAGGGTTGGGTTTAACGAGGAGGCCTATAGCCCCATCCTCTTGCATAAAGGTTGGAGGCAAGTTTGTCCCATTCTGCTTTATGTAACTTATGCACATGTCGCCTGGTTCTCAATAACGTACCCAATTTAAAGAAATCTTTTTTTTAATAAATGTTTTTTATTGGGTTTTTGAACAAAGTATATTTACCATTATGTACACAAAATAGAATACATATACAGAAGAGAAGGGAATACGCACAAAAAACAAAACAAACAACAAAAAAATAGTTAGAATCAAATAACTGGTAGGGTATTATGTGCCAGCTCAACAACAGCAGCTCTGTACAATTGGCAATATTGTTTTTAGCACATAAGTAGGCATCTGTTTGTTGGCGGGGGGAAACTTGCGGGGGGGGGAGGGGGGGTACATATACATTTGGGCGCTGGGGAAACAATTACAGAACAATTACAGAGGGCAATACGCAAATGCATCTGGTGTTGGTGTTGTCGCTTGCTTCTCCCGGACGGCTTTCGCTGCCATTGTCGTCTCGCGATCACCTCCGCTTCAGCCGTTTGTCCCGTCTTTCGGATGGATTTTCCTTGTTCTCTGCTCTTGTAGATGCCAAGTTTATTATTGTTTCCCGTGCCCTCCTTCCGGCTGTTATTCCCTTGCCTCCCGCCACCTCTGGGTTTCCTCTCTATTGTTCCCTGTCTCCTCCCTCTCCCCCCCATCCCCCTCCCCCCTTCTGGCCCCTTCCCCTCCCTCCCTTTCTCCTGTGGTTCGTCTTTCTTTTCTCTTAGGTTTAGCTGCTATCCACCCCTCTCCCACGGTCTATCCCTCCCTCCCCCGCCTCGACTACTTTCCCCTGATCCTTGGCTACCTGGCTATTCTTCTGTTTATTCTTTGGCCACAAACAGGTCCCGGAACAATTGGGCGAATGGCTCCCACGTTCGGTTGAAGCCGTAGTCTGCCCCTCAGATGGCGAATTAGATTTTCTCCATTTGGAGAGATTCCGAGAGGTCGGACAGCTAGTCTGTAGCTTTGGGTGGCCCTGCTGACCGCCAGCCGAATAGGATTCAACAGCGGGCGATCAGGGAGGCAAAGGCAAGGGCGTCTGCCCTCCTCCCCAGGAATTGATCTGGCTGGTCTGATACCCTGAAGACCGCCACTTTTGAGCATGGCCCTACCTTCAATTTAAAGAGATCTGGCAACCCTGCTGAATTCAAAAGAACAGTTCCCTGAATCTACTGGATACATTCACATACACACCTTTTCTTTCAAACCGATTCACTTAAAAGGACTAATGTTCTTTGATAGTACTCTTGTGGCTTATTCACATTAAATTCCTCTTCCTCAGCATGAGCTCCTTTAAAGCACAGGTAAGGAAAGGCAGACAAGAACTGTATTTAAAATATGTGCCAGTGCACGACAGAATTAAATGAAAGGCAGCAGCATCAAATTTATCTTGAATCGATCTTCAGATAACACATGTATCAGTGTGACATTTTCGTTCACCCTGTCAACAAATTAGGCACAATTATTGAATATCTTTGGTCTGAAATCTGGACCGTGCTAGAATATTGGCCAGGTTTACCTTCTCTTCTGGAAGGTGGGAGCGTTAAATCTTTTTTTAAAAGATTGATTTTATTATTAATCTTCATATCAGGATTAATTTTCCTGCACAACAGGTGTGATGAGGCAGAAAACTGCATTTAAGCATGTTTTAAGTCCTGATTTTAACTCTCACACCCCTCACCACCTCACTTCCCATGCCCCATCCATGGCACCTTACATCTCCCAATCAGTCCCCCCATGACCCTTCATATCCTCTTTGCTAAATTATGCCCCCCACAAAACCCCATGGCCCCCCATGGCCCTATATTAAACAATGCCCTTCACCCATCCCCATGGCACCTTATGCCTACAATGCCAAGCTATTGGGCATCAATATCCTTTGACCAACCATACACCATATTAAACAAAGGAACCAACACCAGGTTATGTCTCTCGACTCACACCCCCATGCCTCATTATGCCTGCAATGCCAAGCTATTGGACCTCAATGCCCTTTGACCCACCATACACCATATTCAACTAATGAACCCTATTGTGACAATGGGCTGTGTAAAGAAGGCACTTTAAAACATCATTCATTCATTACTTTCTACTATGTTGAAAAATGTCCTTTCACTACAGCCCAACAAAAGTGTCAATTATTCAGACTCTTTAAAATCAATAACAGAAACTTGAAACCTTGTAATCTGGGGCTCAGCTGTTCCAATAGATTAATGGATGTCCAGGAATTTGGACAAGAATTACACAGATAACCAATGTAAGTACATCAGCTGGGTTCTCAGTGCGACATGTATTTGTGCTAAAAGCTACATATATTAATATACAGAACCCTGCTCTTTGTAGATGGAAAGAACATGCACACATATTACACTTGTTTCAACAAAATTGCTGACAGACATTCTCTGGTACATTCTCCAGGACAATGCCTTGGCCAGAGTTAATCTAACTGGGTTGAATTTAAACAAACCTTGCCAGTAACCGGCAGTCATCAGATAACGGGTGCCTTTTCCATGGCTACACCTCTACCAATTGGAGTCCACTTGCCAACCAATCAGCACCCTCTACCCATTATTACAATCCTGGACCAGACCCAACAGTAGCTAGGATACTCTACAGGAACCCAAATATTTTATTTCAAATTTGTAAGACTGTGAGGAAAGGATACTTCGCTCCAGCAGTGATTTCACGCACAGTAGGGATATGGTATATTAAAATAAACTTTATTACTAACGCAGTAATAAAACATTTTTCACAATACACAAGAATATAGCTTAAAATTACCCCTTAAACAATGCTAATCAATACAGTTACACAATAACCCTTTACTGCTATATGTATTTCCACTCAAACAGCAAAACCATCTCAGGCCCCAATCCATTTGTAAATAGTTAGCAAACTCAGGAACACTTGCTGTATAGAGATGTCTTGAATACTCCTCTTTGGGAAAGAGAGATCTTTTCAGGCTGCCTAAAAGAAAAAGACCTGACACCCTGTCAGGATAATGCAGAATCTCTGGCTGTATCTATTCAGAAACCGTCCCAGCTTGCCTTCCAGCCAAAACTAAGACGAACTCTGAACCTCAAAACCTGTCTGCTTCAGCCCTCGGACCCTCCCATTAACTACATCACCTTATGAAATTAACACAATGTCTCAAATTAAATATTCCACAGGGGATCCTCTTAATCTAAATAAAATTCCATTAGCCCAAACTTGTACGATGCTTTAACTGTACCCCTGGCTCCCAGAAAGCCGAGTTGCTTTGCAAACCAGGGTTTTTAAAAATACTACTACAGCACTCATACACACTAGCCCAGGCTTTTAACCCTTACTGCACCGAATACATATAATGCAATATATTTGAAATTCTTACATTCAACACACCATAGAGTATAAAGAGTTGTATCCGTCACATTTGGTAAATTACCCTGATGTGTGTAAGGTGGAAAGCTTTGACAACACATGTGTGTTTTTTCAGCAATATCCTTTTGGTATCCCTAGCCCATGGCATTAACTAACCCATTGGAATGCTATTATCATAATATCCTGATTGGGTTCATAGGCCGGGATTCTCCGACCCCTCGCTGGGTCGGAGAATCGCCGGGGGGAGGCGTGAATCCCGCCCCACCGCCCCGATGCCGGCTGCCCTATTCTTCGGCGCCATTTTTCGGGTGCCGGTGGGATTCCCGGCACGCCAGTCGGGAGCCATTGACAGCGGCCCCCCCGGCGATTCTCCAGGCCCTGATTGGCCGCGCGGCCGTCCAGTTTTGGCCAGTCCCACCGGCGTGAATTACTCACCTCACACACTGTGGGACCTGGCAGGTGAGTATGCGGGAGCGGTCCTCGGAGGGGCGGGGGGGTCCGACTCCAGGGGGGGGCCCCCACGGTGGCCTGGCCCGTGATCAGGGCCAACGGTTCTATGAGTGGGCTTATTCCATGGGGGGACTTTTTTGCTTCATGCCGGGCCCCTGTAGGGCTCTGCCATATTACCTCGGGGACCAGCGCAGTGAAGAGAACCGGTCCGCGCATGCGTGAGATCACGCCGGCTGTTCCGCACATGCGCGAACACGTGCCGTCCCTTCGGCAGTGGCAGGAGCGGTGGCAACCCATCCGCCGTCCACCTAGCCCCCGAAGGTTGGCAGAATTCCTCACTTTCGGGGGCTGTTGACGCCGAAGTGGTTGGTGCTGGTTTTCCCGCCAGCATGGTGATTGAGTCGCCAGAAGGGAGAATCCCAGGCATAGTTGGCTTGAGGTAGTGATCTTCACTTCCTCCTACATGTCTCCAGAGAAGGCTGATTTTATGTAGTAATAATTCCCGGATATCTATGCTCCATATATCATTGGTATTCAGGAAAGCCTATACTTTGAAGCCTTACATCAATAAATGGAAGCATTCATGCAATCGTAGAAAGATCATAACTTCAACCTACAAGAGTATGATTCACTAGAAATTTTGACATATTTCCAAATACTCCAGACCACTCAGTTCAACGCCTGATTTGTTCCATATTGATCTTCTCTCTGTTCTTTGATGCTTCAATGAAAATTCCATTTCTTTCCATTTTTCAAAGACTCAGATTCCTCATGTGTCTCCAATATCTAAACAACAGCTATCACCTCTGTCGCCATCTGGGATTGCCACTTACAACAAGAAACATGGACGTTCGCAAAGCCTAAAGGGAAATATGGACAATGTAAGATTCAGGTCGGTGCAGAGCCTGAATGTATATTCGTGAGAAGAGAATACAGACAGCATCGAAACCCCCAACTGATTAGCATTTTAATGACCCATCTCTGTAAGACAAAGGACTGATACTCAGGTAACCGATACAATTCCAGACACATCGGCGCCACTCCCTTTACTCAGAAAGAATGAACAGCAAGGTCAATGACCGCTTAGGACACGCCCTACCATCAAGGCACCCACCCCTTTATTGGCTCAGATCGAAGGCAATGATCGAGAACTGCCAATTGATTGGGTTCAAACCTAAGGACCGCTCAAAAGAGCGCAAAATCCCCAAGGAGAAAGAGAGACACTGCCATGTGTTCGAACCTCTTCTGACACATCGGCAGCGTCCATCTCCAATTAAAGCACCACGACCAGAAGCAAGTCCAAGTTCAATCGTGAAGGGAGATGAATGGATAAAAGCTGCAGGTGATTTGTAGAAGCTGCCAATCACAGACTACTATGAGAAAGCTATGAATATCTTGCAGCTAATGGATTTATGGGTACCAGACACAGATCACAGCTGTTCTCACTAGGAGGGATGGACACGTGGGAACATCAAGGTAAGTGTTAAAGCTACAACTCTTCTCACTGCCCCTGTCTGGACTGCTCTTTACCTTCCAGTCAGGGGTCTCTGTTCTGAGGGGGGTCCCTATGGTCAGGGGTCCCTGGGGTGGGGGCATCTCCCTATTATGGGATCCCTGAAGGCATTACCCTTTTATAGGGGTCCCTGGGGGTCTCCATATTAGATTGGTCCATGTGAGGAGGGGTTTCCCTATTACAGGAATCCCTGAGGAGTCTCCCTATTAGAGGTATCCCTGTAGGATGTCTTCTATTACCGAGGTCCTGGGAGTGTTCCCTATTACAGGGTTCGCGGGGAGGGAGGGGGAGTTCTCCCTATTACATGGGTCCTGAGGGAGTCTCCATATTAGAGGGGTCCCTGTAGAAGTCCTCCCTATTATCGAGGCCCCTGGCCCTGGCATGATGGACCTCGTGATGGCCAAGGGGTAACTTCATGGGAGGGGCAGTGTTACCCACAAATGATCCACACCTACGTAATTCTCAGTGGATACCGCAGAATCACGGAGGCCTGAGTCATTGGGCACCGGGCCCACTATTTGGATGCAAAATGGGTTATTAAGACCAAGGCTGGTTTATCTCAGTGGGCTGGACAGCTGGTTTGTAAATACAGAACAAGGCCAGCAGATTGGGTTCAATTGCCATACCAGCTTACCCGAACAAGCGCCGGAATGTGGCGACTCGGGGCTTTTCACAGTAACCTCATACTTGTGACAATAAACGATGATTATATTAACTGCATTCACTTGCGTGCTCCCACAGGTGTGCAGCATGGACCTCGATTCTGGGGGTCGGAGCATTGCAATTTGGGTCAGCATCTGGCGTTGATCCCGATTTTGCCCTCGACATCTGGTTCTCCATCCCAGGATGGAGAGTCCAGCCCTCTGTCTTTCGAATGAGGCACTGAGGTCCATGTAACAACTGACACTATTTTAAAAATGAGCTGGGCATTTCTTTTTTTTTTCTTTTTTTTTCCTTTTTTCTTTTTTTCTTTTTATAAGTTTAGTGTACCCAATCATTTTTCCAATTAAGGGGCAATTTAGCGTGGCCAATCCACCTATCTGCACGTTTTTTGGGTTGTGGGGGCGAAACCCACGCAGACACGGGGAGAATGTGCAAACTCCACACGGACAGTGACCCAGAGCCGGGATCGAACCTGGGACCTAGCTGGGCATTTCTGCCTGTGTTCTTGCCAAATATATATCCCTCAACCAGCATCCAAATGGATTATCTGGTCATTATTAAATTGCTATTATTGAGAGTTTCGATGTACATAATAATAATCTTTATTAGTGTCACAAGTAGGCTTTCATTAACAGTGCAATTAAGTTACTGTTGAAAAGCCACATTCCGGCGCCTGTTCAGGTACACAGAGGAGAATGCAGAATGTCCAATTCACCCAACAGCACGTCTTTCGGGACTTGTGGGAGGAAACCAGAGCACCCGGAAGAAACCCACGCAGACACGGGGAGAATGTGCAGAATCCGCATAGATAGTGACCCAGGAATAAACCGGGATCCTTGGTGCTGTGAAGCAACAGTGCTAACCACTGTGCTACCTACATATTACTGCTATGTTTCCTACATTACAGTAGTGTCAGCACTTTGAAAGTTAAACACATTGGCTGCGAAGCAATTTTCTGAGGATGTGAGAGGCAACATTTAAATGAAAGTACATTCTTCCTTTCACCTCAATGAAGGATAAAGTAGTAAGCAGCAGATCATAATGTTCGTGACTAATGTCCAGAGTCAACAGGTTGCCAAAGTGGTCTCCCAAGTATTTACCCCCATGTCCAATGATTTATAAGGAAAGACCTCACTGTAACAACCCTCCAAGCTGCCAACAAATGGAGCACTCCAATGATAACAGGGAACATTACCTGTGAAACCAGCAATGACCAGGGTGTGAGCAATGCCGGCCAACCTCCTATCCCTTGTTACTCTGGGAAGATGGTGGTAAGCAGGCGTGCCAGGCCACTTCAGAAATCAGTTAGGCGTCATCTACATTGGTGTGTAATTATCAACTATGGACACAAACTGGGACTCTGGAGCGAAGCACTGCATAGGGTCAACTACCACCTCCACGTGCAGCAAGGCTCAGCCTGACGCAAACTAAAAGTGGTACATAGAGCCCCACTTAACAAGAACCCGTATGAGTAGGATTCTTCCCGGAGGTGGAAGACAGATGTGAACGGTGCCAAAGAGGCCCGGCCAACCACGCCCACATGTTTCTGGTCCTGCCCCAGACTCGTGGAGTACTGGACAGCCTTCTTCGAGGTAATGTCCAAAGTGGTGGGAAGTGAGGGTGGAGCCATGCCCGATAGTGGCGGTCTTCGGGGTTTCAGAACAGCCAGATCTATTCCGGGGGAGGAGGGCGGATGCCTTGCCTTTGCCTCCCTGATCGCCCGCCGTAAATCCTGTTTGGCTGGCGGTCAGCAGCACCGCCCAGAGCTGCGGACTGGCTTGTCCGACCTCTCGGAATCTCTCCAAATGGAGAAATCAAATTGCCATCCGAGGGTCGGACGACGGCTTCCACAGAACGTGGGAGCCATTCATTGCAACTGTTCCGGGACCTATTTGTGGCCAATGTACAAGAGAAGAATAGTCCGGGGAAGGTAGCGGGAGGGGGGGGGGGGGGCTACAGGTTCGTTACGGGGGTTCGATGGCTAGCTAAGGCCCCAAAACCAAGCTAAATAAACATTGTTGAGGGGGGGGAGGGGGGGGGGGGGGGGGGGCGCCGTTCTACTACGAAGATGACTTACCTGTAAATATGATATGTTAAGTTTTTGCGTGTTTGTTTTTTGTTTTTTTTTTTTCTCTCTCCTACAATTTGTAATTTGTTCAATAATCACAATACGAAAACTGAATAAAACATTTATAAAAAAAACTATGGACACAACTGCGCCGTAAAAGCACAACCCGAGACGCGTAGGAAGGTGTCTATGTCAGTCCCACCATGTCCTCCCTCCTCCTCCTCCCCCCCCCCCCCCCCGTAAACTCTATTTAATGATGCCTTGGAGGTTTTCCAGAATGATGAGGGATCAGGAAATTCACTTATTCGTTTAGAGCTGCAGGGATTCTTTTCTTCAGAGCACAGAAGGTAAAGGAAGCTTTAATGGAGGAGCTTAAAATTATGTTGATAGAGTAAATAAGGAGGAACTATTTCCATCGGCAGAAGGGGCGGTAAGCAAAGGACATAGAAACATAAAAAAATTTACGTCACAGAAGGAGACCATTCAGCCCATTGTGGTTATGCTATCCAGTCAAATCCCTTGATTGGTAAATTATAGTATCTCAATTGTATATCCAAGAATTTCTTAAATGCAGTGTCTCTTTCACTACCCACATACAGGGAGTAAGTTCGAACCTCCACCACCAAATCGATGAAAGTTACTCCTCAACATCCCTCTAATCTTTCTACACATCACTTTAAATCCATGCTCCCCTGGTTATTGACTACTCTGCCAATGAAAAGATCCTTTATATCCACTCTATCAAGGCCCCTCATACCTTTTCACACTTCAATTAATCTCCTCTCAGCCACCTCTTTGCCAAGAAAACATCCAGGGCGGGATTCTCCGTCGGCCGATGCCGGAATCAGGAAACGCGATTAGGCGGAGAATCTATTTTGATGTCGAAGTCATGGCGGGTACTGGTTTCACACCAAATACAATTCACCACCGGTGCCTCGACAGCGACGGTAATGCGTTACATATGCACATACAGTAAATGCTGTTAGCATATCATTAGCATGCCCAACCCCGGTATTCTCCAGAGCCTCCGCGATTCTTTGCCTCTGATGGGCTGAATTCTCGATGGCGAGGTTCTCTTGTGCTTTTAAAAATTATGAAAGGTGCCATGGCTGTTGAGGGAGAGAACAGAGTGTACAGAAAATGTCCAAACATCACCATAGTTGTGCACAGTTGGTGCCACTGGCTGGGGGCTTCTGCCAGAGTCTGTGGTGGTTATGGGGGGTGGCTGTGGGTCAGGGTGGACGGACACGGAACATCATTGCTGCATGGCCTTAGCGCGCGAGCCACACAGCTACGCAGGCCGCTGTACTGCTCGCATAGGTTGAACTGTAGGGCACAGGATCATATGGGTGTTAGCCCCCCAGGCCACCCCCATAGGTGCACCCTGGCCCCAAGCCAACCATGAGTAGATGGGCATGGCTCTCAACTCAACCTGTGCCATCTTGTCGGCTGGGATGATGTGTGCGTGGGGAGTGAAGTGTGTACATGCGGACTGCAGCTTGTCAGCCTCCCGAGTGTCAATCCCAACACCGGCGATCCTGCACCGTTTCTCATTGGAAATTGACTGTGTTCCACGTGATGCCGGATGCTATGCCCCTTCCATGGTTCACTGAGTCGGTTCAGATTGGGCGGCAGTTTTGCTGTCGTGGAAGTTCATGAATCCTGCCCCGCGTCACCGCTTAGTCTCAGGAATGGAGAATTCCGCCACCAATCTTTCCTCATTGCTAAAATTCTCTATTCCTGGCATAATCCTTATAAATCTCTTCGATACGCTCTCCAGTGTGATCATGTCTTTCCTATAATGCTATGACCAGAACTGTACACAGTACTCTAGCTGTTGTTTAACTAGTGTTTCGTACAGTTTGAGTACAACCTCCCTGCCCCTATACTCTGAGTATCTGCCTGAGTATCAGCCAATAAAATAAAGTGTTCCATATGACTTCTTGAACATCTTCCACACCTGTCTTGCTATCTACAGCAATCTATGGACGTGTTCTCTGTTTTCTGTGCTTCTCAGAATGTTACCGCTTATTATATCCTCTGACCTTGTTTGTCCTCAAATGCATTACCTCATACCTTTCCGGATTAAATTCCCTTTGCCACTTCCCTGTCCACCTGCCCGCTCCATTGATATCTTCCTGCGGATCACAGCTTGCTAATTCATTATCAACCACAGCCAATCTTCAGAGCAATTGTAAACATTTTAATCGTGTCCCCTACATTTAACTCCAAATCATTAATATAAACCACAAAAAAAGCAAGCGATATGCTACAGAACCTCACTGGGAAGAGCTTTCCAGTCATAAAAGTACCTGTCGACCTTTGTTTCTTGCCATTGAGACAATTTCAGAACCAGCTCACCATTTTCCTTCTGGATCCTATGAACTTTTAATTTTCTGGTCCAGTCTGCCCTGTTGGATCAGGTCAAAAAGCCATGCTAGAATCCATGTGGTGTGCACCAAATTCCCTACCCCATCAATGCTTCTTGCTATGCCCTCAAATTACGCAATCAAGTTAGTCAGGCATGAACATCCATTAACAAATCCTTGCAAACATCCTTAATTATCAACCTTTTTCTAATGACAATCGACAACATCTCAGAAATGTTTCCAATACTTTCCTCACCAACAAGTTCAGATAACAAGCCTGTAATGACTATGGCCTGTACCTTACTCCCTTTTAAAATAAATTTAGAGTACGCAATTATTTTTTTTCAAATTAAGGGCAATTTAGAGTGGCCAATCCATCTACCCTGCACATCTTTGGGTTGTGAGGACGAAACCCACGCAGACATGGGGAGAATGTGCAAATCCACACGGATAGTGACCCGTGGCCTGGGTCCAACCTGGTCAACAGCGGCGTAGGCAGCAGACCTGCTCCCTTTTAAACACAGGCGCCTTCCCTCGGGCTGTCTGCAGGTCTCCATTGTACTCTGAGCAGGGGTGATTGCTCCCTTTTTGTTCTCCAATTTCAGCCTCATTCGATACTCCTCCTAGCATACAGCCTCTTCCCAGCCTGTGATTGTTTTTAGGCCCATATGCGACCCACCCTTTACCTCTCTGTACCCCACCTGATAACCCAGTAACCAGGAATGTTTGAGCTACGATTCCTGTACTTTAATTGGCAAAGGGACCACAGGAAGATGAGGAGAATAAGTTTCTCACAGTGAGGTGTTCTGATCTGTCATACATTGCCTGAATGGCTGGTGGAAGCAAATTCAATTGGAACTTTCAAAGAGAATTTAATACTTGAAAAAGCATAAAATGCATGGCCTTGGAGGAACATAGGGAAGTGGGTCTAACTGGATCGCTCTTTCAAAGAGCATGCACAATGTACTGAACAGCCTCTTTGAGCACTTTGTCATTTCTACAATACACCCTTTATGGTACGATCATGTTTATTTTCTGCATCATCTTGCATGTTCTTCTCAATACAAATTCCACCGGTCACTCATCTATCGGAAAGTTACAGTCTCCAGATCCCGTTAACACCTTTAATCTCCTTCAGATGTCCTGCCTTTTCTCATGTATTCTGAAACTATCCACACACCTTGTGATTCTACTTAAATCTTATCAAGGTCACTACTACTTATTATGTAGAGCGGGAGTTCCAGCTCTGTCTCTGGGGGGCTCACCCGGTCACAGATGCCCAATTAGAACTATTAGTGCCGATCACTACCTCTGTTCCCATTATCTTGTCAATTAATAATGCAATATATAGCTTTGTCTTGGAGTCATTCATTTCTTCCAGTTTAATCACAAGATTCTGATGAAATACTTTGAAGGTCAAGGTATAAAACATTCACTGCATTGTTCTCATCCCCTCACTGCATTCAACAAAAAAAGGACAAGATATTTTTTGGTGATTCTGTCCTACAGAATCTTTAATAGATTTTCCAGAATTGTTTCCGGTAAAATAAAACCTGTTTTTTGCTCGAGTATAGAGATCAGTGAAGCAGTTGAATTCTTCCACTGGACCCTACTTTACTTTCAGTCCTCTTTTTTGAACCACTCATCAGAGGCCACGGATGGCAATATTTACTCAGCAACACCTTGGGATCTTTGTGTAAGCCATGTCAGGGATTGGGTTGACTTTACTGATCTGGCACTTATCTCAATCTTCAATTGTCTTGACTATTCATCCGCCTGCAAAAGCAAAGTCTCAACGCTACTTTTCGGCTCAACTAATCCCAATTTCATTGTGAACAAAGTCATTATAGATCATACAATTTACAGTGCAGAAGGAGGCCATTCAGCCCATCGAGTCTGCAACGGCTCCTGGAAAGAGCACCCTACCCAAGGTCAACACCTCCACCCTATCCCCATAACCCAGTAACCCAACCCAACACTAAGGGCAATTTTGGACACTAAGGGCAATTTATCATGTCCAATCCACCTAACTTGCACATCTTTGGACTGTGGGAGGAAACCGGAGCACCCGGAGGAAACCCACGCACACACGGGGAGGATGTGCAGACTCCGCACAGACAGTGACCTGGGACCCTGGAGCTGTGAAGCGATTGTGTTGTCCACAATGCTACCATGCTGCCCTTATTTTGGGGATCTGAAAAGTTAGAACTGATTAAATGGCAGCAAGACAGAAAACCTTCATAATATTCCTTGGGGTGTCCTTTTACGCAGTGACAGCTGCGTCTGTCAGCTTTCTCCGTCCTAATTGGAATTTTATACTTTCTAACTGATGAGTCAATAATCATAGTGCCCAACCTTTCACCTTGTAACTGTTGTATCGAATCAGTTAATTTAGCACTCCTTCAGTTCTACATTGAAGTATCGACCCAGATGACATGCTCAAGCCTATGGACTTGAATTCCACAGAAAACCACGTGTAAGCATGATATGCAGGAAAGCATGAAGCTTGCGCAGGTGAAGGAGACACATCCTGAGTGAGTGAGACACATCCAGAGTGGGAATTGGAACTTGGTAATTTGGTGCAGTGAGGTAATCAGGAAAGATAAGTAGTAAATCAAGTTTTGCTGTTTTTCAGTTTAAAAGTGCAGTGTGCAGATTAGTGTCTGATTGGCTGAAACTGACCCCATCCTAATTGCTGAGAGGCAGTTATCTGTCAGTCACCTGTGCCATCCAGTGCACAAGGGTGCGCATTGTATTCTTCAGTTTGAAGCTTAAGTAGTGTGAGTCACACTGGTTAGCTGAGGTCTGTACAAAAGACAGACAGAAAGCGCACTCAGTAAGCTTTGCGCAGGTGAAGAAGACACATCCTGAGTGAGTGATACACATCCAGAGTGGGAATTGGAACTTGGTAATTTGGTGCAGTGAGGTAATTCAGTGCAGAGTGGGAGAAGGTGCTTTTTCCCTACTGTTTTGTTCTCTTTCTTCTGGCATGTAACTGTTAATCTGCAGGGAGAGAACTAGAGAGCATCTTGGGAAGGTAAGTGATTTTTATTACCTTTTCAAATTGTGTGGGGGTGGGGGGGGGGGGGGGGGAACTGAAGTGACATAACAGTACAGCTGTGACCTGATTAGCTGGTTGGGAATCTGTTGAATTTGAAAAAATATATAATGTTGCTAAACAAATCTCATTGATTAACTAGATAATGGAATAACTGAACCTGAGGGCAGTGATTGGTACTTAGCATTTAGTTTTACAGTAAAAATCATCTAGCGTCAGGGCCATATAGTTATTTGTAACTCAATCTAACAATAATTCAAGTGTTTATTTTTAATTAATTAATTAGTGCTTAAATGTCACTCAGCAGGGTGCAGTGCTCCAACTGTGAGATGTGGCAGATCTGTGACGCTTCCAGCATTCCGGTCGACTACATCTGCAGCAAGTGTAACCAATGGCAGCTCCTCACAGATCATGTGGTTCGGTTGGAGCAGCAATTGGATGCACTTAGGAACATGCAGGTGGCTGAAAACATCATAGATAGGAGTTATAGAGATGTGGTCACACCCAAGGTGCAGGCCGAGAGATGGGTGACCACCAGAAGGGGCACGCAGTCAGTGCAGGAATCCCCTGTGGTTTCCACCTCTTGAACAGGTATACCCCTTTGGATATTGTTGGGGGAAATAACCTATCAGAGGAAAACAGCAGCAGCCAGAGCAGTGGCATCATGGCTGGCTCTGATGTTCAGCAGGGAGGATTAAAGCACAGAAGAGCAATAGTCACAAGGCTCTCTATAGCCGGGGCACAGATAGGCGCTTCTGTGGACGTGAAAGAGACTCCAGGATGGTATGTTGCCTCCCTGGTGCCAGAGTCCAGGATGTCTCAGAACGGGTAGCGGGCATCCTGAAGGGGGAGGGCAAACAGGCAGAGGTTGTCGTACATATTGGTACTAACGACATAGGCAGGAAGGGGCATGAGGTCCTGCAGCAGGAGTTCAGGGAGCTAGGCAGATGGTTAAAAGACAGGACCTCTTGGGTTGTAATCTCGGGATTATTCCCTGTGCCACCTGCCAGTGATGCTAGAAATAGGAAGATAGAGCAGCTAAACGTGGATAAACAGCTAATGAAGGAGGAAGGGTTTCCGTTATCTGGACCACTGGGAGCTCTTCCGGGGCAGGTGTGACTTGTATAAGAAGGACGCGTTGCATTTAAACTGGAGAGGCATAAATATCCTGGCCATGAGATTTGCCAATGTCACACGGGAGGGTTTTATCTAGTATGCCAGGGGGTGGGTACCGGAGCAATAGGTCAGCAGGTGAAAACATTGAGGGAGAGCTAGGGAATAGGGTCAGTATGGCTCTGAGGAAGAGCAGACAGGGAGATGTTGCTGAAAAACAGTGGATCTGGTGGCTTGAAGTGCATATGTTTTAATGCAAGAAGTATAACAGGTAAGGCAGATGAATTTACAGCTTGGATTAGTACTTGAAACTACGATGTTGTTGCCATTACAGAGACCTGGTTGAGGGAAGGAGATGATTGGCAGCTGAACGTTCCAGGATTTAGATGTTTCAGGCGGGATAGAGGGGGATGTAAAAGGGGTGGCGGAGTTGTGCTACTGGTTGGGGAGAATATCACAGCTGTACTACAGGAGGACACCTCAGAGGGCAGAGAGGATATATGGGTAGAGATCAGAAATAAGAAGGGTGCAGTCATTATGTTGGGGGTTTACTACAGGCCTCCCAACAGCCAGAGGGAGATAGAGGAGCAGATAGGTGGACAGATTTTGGAAAGGAGTAAAAGCAACAGGGTTGTTGTGATGGGAGACTTCAACTTACCCAATATTGACTGGGACTCACTTAGTGCTAGGGGCTTGGACGGGTAAGTGTTTGTAAGAAGCATCCAGGAGGGCTTCTTAAAACAACATGCAGATAGTCCAACTAGGGAAGGAGCTGTACTGGACCTGGTATTAGGGAATGAGCTTGACCAGGTGGTAGAAGTTTCAGTAGGGGAGCATTTCGGGAACAGTGACCACAATTCAGTAAGTTTTAAAGTGCTGCTGGACAACGATAAGAGTGGTCCTGGGGTGAATATGCTAAATTGGCAAAAGGCTAATTATAACAATATTAGGTGGGAACTGAAGAACCTAGATTGGGGGCAGATGTTTGAGGGTAAATCAACATCTGACATGTGGGAGGCTTTCAAATGTCAGTTGAAAGGAATTCATGACCGGCGTGTTCCTGTGCGGAAGGAGGATAAAGACGGCAAATTTCGGGAACCTTGGATAATGAGAGATATTGTAGGTCTCGTCAAAAAGAAAAAGGAGGCATTTGTCAGGGCTAGAAGGCTGGGAACAAAGGAAGCCTGTGTGGAATTTAAGGAAAGTAGGAAGGAACTTCAGCAAGGAGTCAGGAGGGCTAAAAGGGGTCACGAAAAGTCATTGGCAAATTGGGTTAAGGAAAATCCACACATACATAAAAAGCAAGAGGGTAGCCAGGGAAAGGGTTGGCCCACTGAAGGACAGGCGAGGGAATCTATGTGTGGAGCCAAAGAAAATGGGCGAGGTACTAAATGAATACTTTGCATCAGTATGCACTAAAGAGAAGGAATTGGTGGATACTGAGTCTGGAAAAGGGTGTGTAGATAGCCTGGGTCACATTGAGATCCAAAAAGACGAGGTGTTGGGCGTCTTGAAAAATATGAAGGTAGATAAATTCCCAGGGCTTGATGGGATCTACCCCAGAATACTGAAGGAAGCTAGAGAGGAAATTGCTGAGGCCTTGACAGAAATCTTTGTATCCTCACTGTCTTCAGGTGATGTCCCGGAGGACTGGAGAATAGCCAATGTTGTTCCTTTGTTTAAGAAGGGTAGCAAGGATAATCCAGGGAACTACAGGCCGCTGAGCCTTATGTCAGTGGTAGGAAAATTACTGGAGAGAATTCTTCGAGACAGGATCTACTCCCATTTGGAAGCAAATGGACGTATTAGTGAGAGGCAGCGTGGTTTTGTGAAGGGGAGGTCGTGTCTCACTAATTTGATAGAGTTTTTTGAAGTGGTCACAAAGATGAATGGCAGACTGGTACAAAAGGTGAAGTCACACGGGATCAGGGATGAGCTGGCAAAATGGATACAGAACTGGCTACGTCATAGAAGGCAGAGAGTAGCAATGGAAGGGTGCTTTTCTGATTGGAGGGCTGTGACTAGTGGTGTTCCGCAGGGATCAGTGCTGGGACCTTTGCTGTTCGTAGTATATATAAATGATTTGGAGGAAAATCATAGAATTTACAGTGGAGAAGGAGGCCATTCGGCCCATCGAGTCTGCACCGGCTCTTGGAAAGAGCACCCCACCCAAGGTCAACACCTTCACCCTATCCCCATAACCCAGTAACCCCACCCTACACTGAGGGCAATTTTGGACACTAAGGGCAATTTATCATGGCCAATCCACCTAACCTGCACATCTTTGGACTGTGGGAGGAAACCGGAGCACCCGGTGGAAACCCACTCACACACGGGGAGAATGTGCAGACTCCACACAAAAATGTAACTGGTCTGATTAGTAAGTTTGCAGACGACACAAAGGCTGGTGGAATTGTGGATAGCGATGAGGACTGTCAGAGGATACAGCAGGATTTAGACAGTTTGGAGACTTGGGCGAAGAGATGGCAGATGGAGTTTAATCTGGACAAATATGAGGTAATGCATTTTGGAAGGTCTAATGCAGGTAGGGAATATACAGTAAATGGTAGAATGTCGAGAGTATTGACAGTCAGAAAGATCTAGGTATACAGATCCAAAGGTCACTGAAAGGGGCAACACAGATGGAGAATGTAGTCAAGAGGCATACGGCATGCTTGCCTTCATTGGCCGGGGCATTGAGTATAAGAATTGGCAAGTCATGTTGCAGCTGTATAGAAACTTACTTCGGCCACACTTGGAGTATAGTGTTCCATTCTGGTCGCCATACTACCAGAAGGATGTGGAGGCTTTAGAGAGGGTGCAGAAGAGATTTACCAGGATGTTGCCTGGTATGGAGGGCATTAGCTATGAGGAGCGGTTGAATAAACTCAGCTTGTTCTCACTGGAACGACGGAGGCTGAGGGGCGACATGATAGAGGTCTACAAAATTATGAGGGGCATCGACAGAGTGGATAGTCAGAGGCTTTTTCCCAGGGTAGAGGGGTCAATTACTAGGGGGCATAGGTTTAAGGTGCGAGGGGCAATGTTTCAAGGAAATGTACGAGGCAAGTTTTTTAAACAGAGGGTAGTGGATGCCTGGAACTCGCTGTCGGAGGAGGTGGTGGAAGCAGGGACGATAGTGACATTTAAGGGGCATCTTGACACAGATATGAATAGGATGGGGATAGAGGGATACGGACCCAGAAAGTGTGGAAGATTTTAGTTTAGATGGCCAGCATGGTCGGCACAAGCTTGGAGGGCCGACGGGCCTGTTCCTGTGCTGTACTTTTCTTTGTTCTTTGTTCTTTGCATGCAGGTCTTGTGGAGCAATGGGTAGTGCCCCTGCCTCTGAGTCAGAAGCTCCGGGTTCGGGTTCCACACCAGGTCATAAGGGCCAGGTGAGGTGCGTTCGTAACGCGGTCAAACAGGTTTAGTGTCAACCTGCAATTCCTTCCAAATGTGAGAATAGCTGGTGGTAAGAGCGGAAGAGACTCCTGCGCAACCATGTTTGATGTGGAGTGGTGCCCCGCAAGCTACAAGCCCCTGGCTACAGACAAGCAACCCGTTCTGCGAATATCTAGCTATGGAAACAGGTGTAAGTCTGACTTTGTGCACCACTCTGTACGGGGAAAGAACTGGCATTGAAAGTGCTGAGCGGGCAATAGAAATTTGAAAACAACGTGACTTCCCATGACTAACAGCCATGCCTACACTGTGTTAGTATTTTTAAAGTAATGGCGACACCTTTACTGGAACTAATTAATGATAATAATCTTTATTATTGTCACAAGTAAGCTTGCTTAAACAATGCAATGAAGTTACTGTGAAAATCCCCACTCGTCACCACATTCCGGTGCCTGTTCAGGTACACAGAGGGAGAATTCAGAATGTCCAATTCACCTAACAAGCTCGCCTTCAGGAATTGTGGTAGGAAACCGGAGCACCCGGAGGAAACCCACGCAGACACGGGCAGAATGTGCAGACTCCGCACAGACAGTGACCCGAGCAGGAATTGAATCTGGGACCTTGGCGCTGTGAAGCAACAGTGTTAACCACTGTGCTACTGGGTAATACTTGGTTTAATACAGACTGTGGCATCCACGTGTTAAATCTGAAATGTGAAGTGGCGGACTGTTCAATTAAACTAATTCACTGTCTGTAGATCCTGAGAAATTATACTGTTCTCTTGGATTTTCTGGAACACAGGAACTGAGACTGCTGCATTGAAACTTTGGTTGATCCAGGCACGAGATACAGTTTTAAAATAATGTTTTCTATCCTCATGCAGTGGAAGGATATTATTAAAGGATATTCTTAAAGGAGAAGGTGGCAAGTAAGTTTGCAAGCACTAAGAATGGTAAGTACTTACTCGTGGATCAAAATCATGTCCTTGTACGGTGGCACTGCTGCCTCACAGCTCCAGAGATCCAGGTTCAATTCCAGCTTCGGGTGACTGTGTGGAGTTTGCACATTCTCCCCGTGTCTGCGTGGGTTTCCTCTGGGTGCTCCGCTTTCCTCCCACAGTCCAAAAATGTGCAGGTTCAGTGGCTTGGCCATGCTAAATTGCCCCTTAGTGTCCAGAAGGTTAGGTGGGGTTACTGTGTTATGGGGATAGGGTGGAGCCATGTGCTTAAGTAGGGTGCTGTTTCCAAGGGCCAGTGCAGACTCGATGGGCTGAATGGCCTCCTTCTGCACTGTTAATTTTTTGATTCTATGATTCTATCCATATTTATAAGACTCCTCTGTATTTTTGATGGGTTGAGAAATGGTTCTAATTTGTAATAACATGGCATTATACCATAGCTTTACAGAATTGCACATCGTTGAAACATTTTGGCCAAAATTATGCCTCTTTGAAAGATCTTCCAATTAGTCCACTACCCTGTTCTCTCCTCATAAATCTACTTTTGATTTTCCAGATCAAGTATTTATCTAAGTCCCTTTCAGACAGTGCATACCAGACCATAACTAGTTATTGGACAATTTAGTTTTCTCCTCATCTCCCCACTGATTCTTTTTGCCAATCATCTTTAATCTGTGCCCTCTGGTAACTGGCACTCCAGCCAGTATATTGATTGTGATTTTCAATCTCTCAGCCTCTCTCTGCAGAATCTATCTTGCAGCCAGCCATTCACTTTATTTAACCGACTGTGCATTTGATTTCGTACTTACTGGAATTCAGGAAAATCTCTGAATTTTCACACTGTGATATATCATTGCAAAGATAATAATTCCAATAGGGCCTCTTTGGTTTCTGTGTTTGTTACCGTTGGCGCCAGTGGCGTTATTCTATTTAGGATCTCATTTTTGTTTACTGCTTCTTAATACTTCCAGGCTCTTTTTATATTTTAGCGGAACATGAATAACAAATTGAAAGAAAGTCCTTTCATGATGTCAGAACATCCCAAAATGTTCTTCACCCTGTGAAGTACTTTTGAAGCATAGGCAATATTTCAATATAATAAACATGGCAGCTAATTTGTGCAAAGCAAGGTTCCATAAAAAAACAATGAGATTAACGACCAGATCATCTGTTCTTGTGATGTTAAGGGGACAAATACTGGCCAGGACATTAGTCAGAACTCCACTACTCTTCTTCAAATAGAGCCACAGGATCATCTACCTCTGCCTCGGAGGCACTTGAGTGTCAGTTTACCATTTCATCCAAAATCCTGCACCTCCAATGTGCAGCACTCCGCAACAGTGTGTCAGCCAGGATTTTGTGTTTTCATATTTGGAGTTGAACATGAAGCCCTCTTCTGACTCAGAGATGAGAGTGCTTATCAAACCTCAGTACAGCGCTTGAAGATTGATTTATGGAAGCTTCGTAGTGTCATGTGAGAGTACCTTTAAGAAATGGGTGTTTATAAATGGGTGTGTAGATAAATATCTGCAATGGGAGTACCTTTAAGAAATGGGTGTTTATTACTGCACTGATGTCAGAGAGTGGGTGGAGCTGGGCTGTCTGTCAGCTTTTTACTTTCGTTTTAGGTTGTTTACTGCAGGGTGTGTTTTAGTTTTGTTTTCAGTGTTAGAGCTGAAGCCAGACCAAGCAGGTGTACTGCTGTTCCCTCTGCCATCAAAAGACTATCTCTTGATCATTTGGTGAATTCAGAATTACAAATATTCTCAGTCGTGAATGTAAACCTAATCTGCTTCTGTTGAAAGGTGTATCTTCTGTCTTCTGGATGTTGTTTGGGAAGTTATTAAGGATTACTTAGCGTTGTATTCTTTGGGGGCTGTATTTGAATTGATGGTTGCTAAGATGTTCACTGTATGTTTTAAAAAGGTTAACTTGAGTTCACAGAATAAACATTGTTTTGTTTTAAAAAATACGTTTCCATTTCTGCTCCACCATACCTGTAGAGTGGGCCGTGTGCGCCCCACACCACAATCTATTAAAAGCTGTGGGTCAGGTGAACTCCACGATACACTTTGGTGTTCTCTAAACCCTGGCCCATAACAATAGTCAAGTAGAATCATATCGTACAGAAGTGTCTGTGCCAGCTCTTTGAATGAGTTACCAAATTGGTGCCCTCCCCTATTGTTTCCCCAGAACCCTGTATTTCTTTCCTTTCAAAAAATTTATATCCAATTCCCCTTTGGAGATAACCGGTGCTTCCACCGTCCTTTCAGGCAGCACATCGTTAATCATCGAGTTAAAATAGATTCTCATCTCCCCCTATTCTTTTGCCAATTATCCTAAATTTGTATTCTCCGGTTTCCGGCTCCGACAATGAATACTGTTTTCCCTATTCTATCAGCATTTTTCATCACCTTGAACAGCTCTACTAAACCTCTCTTTTACCGTCACTGCACTGAAGAGAATCGCAACCAGCAAGGAATATGTGTTGGAGTAACTGCACAGGCAGACCATAATGCGCCACTAGATTAAACATCATTAACATTACAGAAGCACAGATGTAAAGCTGTTCCACTGTCCTTATATTCCAGTGAATCTGTTGTGTTGAGATCCATTGTCTGGTTTCTGACACAGTCAATGTGACAACCAACCTGCTACAAGGAATTATCACTAAACATATTCAAAGTTTAATTCTCCCTCATGATTGACTTATTACATTTTTTTCCCACTTTTTTTTGACATAATTGAAGGTTACTGCATGAAGTAGCTATTGAATTTGACAAGGCAGACGAGTGGAATTAAGGTGCATGCAGTTGAAGCTGAAGCAATACTTTGAAAAATGGCTCTTAACTGTCCTGTTGGCACAGTAACGTCTCGATGTAATTCTCTGATAATGCCATCAGCATTTGCACTCCATAAATAGTGCAGGCGAAAGAAAAACAGGGAAGGTATTAACGTTAACCAACGGTCTTGGTGACTCATTTTTAATGACAGCACTTTGAAATCAAACTACAAATCCCAGGGTGAATAACACAGACATTAAGCAATTTTTAAAAATTAGTTTTTGCCCTTTTATTTCTTTGTATGCAAGGTAAAAGTCCAGTGCCCTTAGTAGCTGCCGTGGAACAATTTATTTTTGAGAGGTTTTTGGGACACGCCACCCCTACCATTAATGCATTAGTTACAGACAGATGTGTGCACATACATACATACATACACACATGCACACATATGTACAGAGACATCCACCATACCCACAGACATGCCCCATTTCATGCACTCGTTCACACATACGTGTACACAGACAGATATGCATAGAAACAGGCACATAGATGCACACAACAAGATTATCAACACGTCACTTGACCGGAGGCTTATTAAAAGGTGGATAGGAGATAAACTGCAACAAACACTAGCATAAAAAACGGCAAGCTGAAGCAGGAGAGGCCAGCATGGGCAGCGAGAATAAAGCAGTAAGAGCCAAGACAAATATTATATTTAAAAAGGAGAAAAGAGAAAAATAGAAAATCGAAGGACGAAAGCAAGTAAGTGAGGTGTTTTATTTTGTGATTATCCAGGCTAATGACTTGAATGTCAGGGCAAAAAGGTTTCAGTAAAGGCTGGCTGTGGATGAGCAATCTAGAAGGATAATGCCAGAGAGAAGGAACATGAGGCTGTGAGATGAGAAATGACAAGGAATTATTTCACATATTCCTGTCACTGTGAGTTGATCATAGACAGAGAGTTTTCAGTCGAGTGCCTTAAACTGTTATGGGCGTTAAGCAGGTAGCTTTTATTTTTTGCCCTTTTATTTTCGTAGCTCGAATTTTACCTGGAAGTTGGGGGTGTAATCAGGGTTGGGAGGGAATGCCTGGAAAAGTCAGAGAAAAATCTATTGGGTTGGTAACCTGACATTTTTCCACCTCCCTTTGGATTTTCTATGGGGCGGGTGTCAGAGAGCAGTGAGCTTGAGAACAACCATTGGTGACGATTGCAGCCAGTTAGGACAATGCTCACACAACGGTGCTTCCCCAAGGGCTCATGGGTTGACAAGGTGTTAAGTTAAGGAAGCTGAATGCACAGCGGAAGTCAATCCCCCATCAATGCAGCAGTGCAAAGAGGGAAATTGGCCATCAGCCGGCCAGCCACAGTGCAAGGCTGGTGCTAATAGGAGCAATTTCTTGATGCAAGTAGTTTGCAGCAACAGGAACTTGGTATCATTCCACTGAGGTCATGGGGGAGTGTTAAACAACTGTATTGAAGGGCAGCACAGTGGCGTAGCAGGTTAGCCCTGCTGCCTAACAGCGCCGAGGTCCCAGGTTGGATCCCAGCTCTCAGTCACTGTCCATGTGGAGTTTGCACATTCTCCCCGTGTTTGTGTAGATTTCACCCCCACAACCCGAAGATGTGCTGGCTAGGTGGATTGGCCATGCTAAATTGCTCCTTAAGTGGAAAAATTGAATTGGGTACTCTAAATTTATTTTTAAAAAACAACTGTATTGACCTCGAAGGCTGTGACCTTATAAGGGAACATGAATTCCATGTAGTCTGAGGTAGTGTGCACCAATGAAGAGGAGCTGCAATACTCTGCAACTCAGTATTCAAAGCATCTTGGGAAGCAGGAGTTAAGGTTCTGGAGGAAAAGGAAGATTTAGGAAATTAGTAAAATCAAGGTTAAAAATAAAATTGGGATAAAATGAAGTGAAGAATTGAATAGAAGAGGAACCGATACTCTTGTTCACAGGTGAGTACTTCTCACCTTGTGTTACCCTTGCAAACTGTGCTGCAGGACCCTTTGAGGTGAGTGCATCTGTGCTGGTGGAAGGTGCACATGAGTCATGCGATGGTGCATCTTCCAAGTGCTGCTCCTTCTCTGCGAGGTGCACTGCCTCCTCTGTCATCTCACATCATGCCTTTGGCTATGGGAAATAAAAGACAATCATCAGTGCAGCACAGAGATGGCAGAAGGATAAAGCTTTTGCATTTTTCTGATCGTTATATTTTTATATATCAATAAACAGGGCTTCACCTCAGTACATGTCGGAGTCAGCCGGAAGTATCATATGTAATGCTTTCATCTGTTTGTTGCACCACTCCAATCTCTCCAGAGGCGACAGTCTGTATAGATTCCACCCCCTACCGATTTCCATACCACATCCGTCCTTTGCCACTGGATGACCAAGAATTTAACTTCACCTCCATTTCTGCACATCTCCTGGGAGTTGCACAGTCTTATCATCTGCAATGAGAAAATTTAGAGAGTGTGGACATTCATGAGGATGTGAACTGTGGGATTGGGAGTGCTAGGTCATCTCATTGAGTGTGAGTGTCTTTAAGCTGCTTTTCAACAGTTTTTTCAATGGTTTTTGAGTTTATGTATAGTGGCTCATTACTGAGAAGAGGCTTCAGGTCAGATGTTACAAATACAAAGCTTACGGGCGGGATAGAGGCACCCAGTCTCTCGTATTCTACACCATGCAGAATCTATTTGGAAGCTGACACTTGGATTGAAGAAACAAAGTAGGTGAGGATTCAAACAGGGCTGGAAGATTCACCTAGCTTTGGCAAAAGAGAGAAATTTTCAGGGTCACCCTCAACAGGAAAGACAGTTCAAGGATTTGAAATATTAACAAAACATGCTGAAAAATCTCACCAGGTCTGGCAGCATATCTTTTTCGAAGGAATCAGAGTTATGTTCCATAGCACTCTTCTTCGGAACTGAAGGGGGGTAGAAATGTGATGGGTTTTATACTGTTGGTAAAGGGGAGAGGATCATGTGGAACTATAGCGCAGCATAGGGTAGGATTGAAGGGTGGAGGAGGTTACCTATCAAAGATGTCATGGAAGAAAAGGCAAAGTGAGTAGAAATCATATTAAAGAAACAAAGTAGTGGTCCAGAGTGCATGTTAATTGCAGAATAAAGATCAGCTCAATCTGAAAGCAAAAACAAGATGCAGACTGTCAGTAAACCAAAAAAAAAAATCAAAATGGAGAACAGAGTTCATTGTTTGAAGTTGTTGAACTCAATGTTGAGTCAAGAAGGCTGTAAAGTGCTTTTGGGGATTAGGAGTTATCATGCTGGAAAAGAAAAAAGGAAGCATACCATCAGGATCTGAGAATAGTTTTGACTGCTTAGAGTCATATGGGTTAACAGTACAGAAAAAGGCCCTTTGGCCCATCATGTCTGTGCTGACCAGCAAGCATTTATCTATGCTGATCCTACTTTCCAGCACTTGATCTGTTTCCTTGCATACTATAGCGCGAATATAAATGCTTCTTAAATGTAATGGTGGTTCCTGCCTCTACCACACGCTTAGGTAGTGAGTTCCAGATTCCCACCACCCTCTGTGCATAGTGGCACAGTGGTTAGCACTGCTGGATCACAGTGCCAGAAGCCAAGGATCGGTTCCAGCGTTGGGTGACGTTCTGCATGGAGTTTACACATTCCCCCCCATGTCTGCGTGGGTTTCCTCTGGGAGCTCTAGTTTCTTCCCACAGTCCAAAGATGTGCTGGTTAGGTGGATTGGCCATGGTCACTTCCTGGGTTTACGGGGTTCGGGTGGGTGAGCAGGCCGAGGTAGAGTCCTCTTCATGAGGGCCGGGCCACACTGCATGAGCCGAATGGCCTCCTTCTATACTGTATGGATTCTATGGATTCTGGGTGAAAAGATTTTCCTCAAATACCCTCTAAATCTCCTGCCCCTTACCATAAATCTATGCCCCCTGGCTATTGACCACTGTACTGAGGAGAAACCTTCTTCCTATCCACCCTCTCTATGTCCTTCATCCATAAAATCCCTTCAGTGCAGAAGGAGGCCATTCAGCCCATCGTATCTGCACCGATCCTCTGAAAGAGCACCCTACCTCGGCCCACTGCCCACCTTATTTTCATAACCCCACCTAACCTGCAGGTCGTTGAAAACTAAGGGGCAATTCAACATGGCCAATCCATCAATTCTGCACAAGTTTAGACAATGGGAGAAAACGGAAGCACCCAGAGGAAAACCATGCAGACATGGGAGAGAATGTGTAAACTCCACACGGACAGTCATCTATGGCCCGAATTACCGGGTCCCTCGCGCTGTGAGGCAACAGTGATAACCACTGTTCCACTGTGCCACTCTATAATTCTGTGCACCTCAGCCTTCTCTGCTCTCAGGAAACCAATTCCAGCCCAGCCAGCCTCTTTACATAGCTGAAACGCTGCAGCCCAGGGATCATCCTGGTGAATTTCCTCTGCACCCTTTCCAGTGCAATCACATCCTTCCTATAGTATGGTGACCAGAACTGCACAGAGTACTCTAGCTGTGGCCTAATGAGTTGTTTAAACAGCTCCATCATAATCTCCCTGCTCTTATATTCTATCTCTTGGCTAATATCCCATATGCCTTCATAACCAACTTATCTACCTTTCTTGCTGTCTTCAGGGATCTGTCGACATGCACCACAAGGTCCCTCTGTACTTCCTAGCATCCTATCATTGATTGTGTATTCCCTTGCATCATCTCTCTTCTCCTGGAGAATGAAATGTCCATATGAGAGACAGAGTAAAGTAGAACCATGGAGGGGATTTTTGCTGTTTTAAAAGTAAAATGTAGTTTAGAGTGTATGCTGCTTATTATATAGTGTTTGCTGCTATCAGTTTGTTATTACAGTGAATGTCTCAAAGCTTGAAATCTTGTTGTATGATTATTTTAGTCAGTTACTGGGATTCAAATATCTTTTTTAAAAAGTGATCAACCTCTAAGGGGAATGTAACATATATCAGACATGATCTAATACAGTCATTATCAAAATCAGGATCGTGGGCCCCGGGTGAGTCACAGGTGGGTGGCAGGAGGGCCATGTGCTGCGGCATTCCCGATTGCAGAAAGTAGTGCCCAATGGCACAACCGGCTTTTAAAAATGCTACTGGCTTTCAAAATGCTGTCCGTTTCGCGCATGCTGCCCCCTCAGATGTCAGCGTGCTGACCCAGAAGCGGATTTTTTTTTAAATCGCTGTAGTCTTCCTGCCTGGAGCAGCAGAGCTCAGGGGCGGAATTCTCCGACCCCCTGCAGGGTCGGTGAATCGCCCGGGGCCGCCGTAAATCCCGCCCCCGCCGTGGCTGGAATTGTCCACCAACCGGGAATCGACGGGAGCAGGAATTGCGCCCCGCCGATCGGTGTGCCCCCCGCGGCAATTCTCTGGCCCGCGATGGGCCGAAGTCCCGCCGCTGACAGGCCTCTCCCACCGATGTGGTTTAAACCACCTCTGTGCTAGCGGGATTGGCGGCGCGAGCGGGCCCCCGGGGTCCTGGGGCGATTGGACCCCGGGGGGTGCCCCCACGGTGGCCTGGCCCGCGATCAGGGCCCACCGATCGGCGGGCGGGCCAGTGCCATGGGGGAACTCTTTTTCTTCCGCCGCCGCCACGGCCTCCACCGCGCATGCTCCAGTGGTGATGTCAGTGGCCGCTGATGTTCAGGTGCATGCGTGGACTCACGCCGACTGGCGAAGGCCTTTCGGCCAGCCCCGACGCCAATAGGCGTAGCACCAAAGGCCGTTGGCGCCAGTTTTGGTGCCAGTCGGCGGAGCAGGAGCCACTCCGCCGCGGGCCTAGCCCCTAAAGGTGCGGAGAATTCCGCACCTTTAGGGAGGGCCGACGCCGGAGTGGTTGGCGCCACTCCGCTACGCTGGGACCCCCCACCCCGCCGGGTAGGGGAGAATTTTGCCCCAGGTCACATACTCCGTGCGCTGATGTCATGTGTTCTGGACACAACAGAGATTTCTCCATATTGCAGCTGCCAGCAGTGCTGGTGTGAACTCCAGGGTCTCTGGTGAACAACCCATCAGAAGAAGCTGAAAACAGGAACAAAGCAACATAAAAAGAATTACTTGAGGTATGGGTTATTCATTGTGCCACTACAAATCAGGATTCCAAGTTCATGTGTATTAAATGTATGGAAGTACTGGCAAATGAAAGTTTAAAACCCTCCAAACTTCAAAGACATTTGAAGCATGGCAAGTTTGAGGACAATCCTCTTGATTTATTTTCAATGGATGCAGTTAGATCTTAAATCATCTGCTGAAATCCTTATCAGAAATTGAATATCAAAGCAAGTGAGATCATGAGGACCATGCAGGCTCACCTGACACATTAAAGGTAAGCGAAAATGGTGGGTCGCGAAGGTCGGCCGGCGAGGGTTGCGAAGGATGGCCGGTTGGTAAAAATGGGTCCTTGGCAAAATAGTTTGAAAAACACTTATCTAATGGATTGACAGAACAGGGTCAAGGGGCTAAAGAACCTACTTCTGTTCCGAGGTCACACGCTAGAGGACCTCACCAGCACAGGTGCATGTTTAAGACAGCTGGAAGCATATCCCTTATTTGCTCTGGGTTGTTTGTTTATCACTCGTCCAATTCATTAGTTCATTGGAATAAAATGAATTAATTGATGTTCAAATATACTGTTAAAACAACTCGAAGGCACGTCAAGCAGCACAGTTTGTATTAATTGGTTCCTACAGAGCCTTCACTCCCTTCTGCGCTGCAAGTGCCAGATTGCAGGGGTTAACGTTAGACGCAAGAAGTGTTGTGATTCAACACAACACACCAAGCAGCTTGCAGTTCCAGCGTACAGACTCTTACACTGAAATTATTATTTCCGCTAATTTACCAGAAACATTAACTCATTTATTTTAAGGCTGTTGCTGAAACAGTGGGATGAGGACTATGTCAGAGAGCTACAGTGAGTTTTTATGCACTAGGAGCCCACAGTCTCATTTCAGGGCCTAAATAGCACTCGCTCATCATAGAAAGAAATGGATGAATACATTGCATTAAATGTACTGTGTAAAAGATGGAATGGATCCATATGAACCACCAAGTGTGGGGGGTAAAGCATGAAATGGATTAATGCATTGCATCATTTGTGCTGTGTAAAACATGGGATGGATTAACAAGTCAAGGTGATATTGGTCCTCAGGTCCTCGGGCCTGTCAGTCATTGCCAGGCGTGTTTCCGATTCCGATCAGCACGTTCGGTTGCACCGAGTCGGCATGTGTGAGGCGTCTGGGGCCCTGGCTCCATCGCCATAGTCACCGCGGTGGGACCGAGCTCCATCCCCGAGGGGCTGGTTTAGCGCAGTAGGCTAAACAGCTGGCTTGTAAAGCAGAACAAGGCCAGCAGCGCGGGTTCAATTCCCGTACCAACCTCCCCGAATAGGCGCCGGAATGTGGCGACTAGGGGCTTTTCACAGTAACTTAATTTGAAGCCTGCTTGCGACAATAAGCCATTTTCATTTCATTTCATTTCATTACACCTGGAAAAGTGGCAAAATCTCCCTGTTGCCCATTCCATCCTAATGCAATCGCATGATCAAGTAATATTGGCGTAAATTGTCACACCATTTCACAAATGTACTCTTTTACTGAAAGCAGTGAAAGATGATGAAAAGAACCAAGGGGCAACAATTCCGGTTGCCATGGGTAACAAAATTGCCATCACGAACACTTTCCCTGTTTGGTATTTCTCGGGAATCTGAAGCACTTGCAGTTTAGATTTACAGTGCACAGCAATCGGAACATGTCTCACTCCCAAGAGGGAATGAAGCACGAATTACTTGAAAAGCATTAGCAGTACCTGAAAGCACTTCGATGGAAGATATCGGCAAGGGAGTCATCAAATCTTAAAGTGTCATTGATTGAAAATTGTATAACCGAAAGTACAGGGCCAGAACTCTGAGGGAGTAAACAACAAAAAATAAATGAAAGAACCAATGACCAACTCGAGAGATTAAAATTAAAATTAAAAAGTGAACAGAGAATTAAGCCCCAAGTCCAGAGCTACAAATTCACAAAGATTGGATCCGGTCATGCTAATTTATAACTAACTGGAACCCCTGTAGGGAAAGATTGGTTCAGCATGGTTGAGTTCTTGCAGGGAATCATACCCAAATTACTGGGGTTCTCTTCGCTAATGACTTTGAAGCTTGAAGATCTGTCCTCTTGTTTTTTTTCTTTAAAGTCTGCAAGTGTAAAATGGCCTAAGGCTCTCAGTTCAAAGTTGCTCCATGTCCCTCTGAAAACAGTCCTCGTTGTGCTTCAGGACAGATGGAGTTGTTCACTGGATGTAAGAAAAGTAAAACACGAGCAGCGATGATATGAGAAATACCATGAGGCAGTGTTATAATTGTATGTGAGCTATTTCCGATAATGCACTTTCAAGTCCAATCTTGTGCACATTAATATTCAGATTTCCATCGGCGAATTTTTTTTGTGCTTTCTGCGAGAAATTGGCCTTAAGCTGACAAATGGAGGCCCTGGTTATTTCTGAATTCTTTCCTCATTCAAATGCAATTGGTGGATTGCGAGCATCATGTTTTCGGGTGGCTGGGAAGGAAATTGGGTCGCTCCCAGACTGAACAAATATGTAACACCGAGTCAATTTGGGTGGAGGTCTCTTGGATGGGTCAAATAAGGGCCGGTGAAGAGCCACTGAGCCATACCTCTGCTCCAGGTGAAAACATGCAAATCCATCTTTCCCTCATCCATCTCGGGAATGTTTACACCTTCGTGGAGTGGCCCTCGCCTGTGGACTGTTAAAATGCAGGCTCCATATGTACCTGGGTATGGCAGTGGGGGCTTTCAATCTGCGTGAGCCCCCAACATCTGAACCATCCACAACTTAAAACCAGTGGGCAGGCTGCTCAATCATAGAATTGTGGAATCATAGATTCCCCACAATGCAGAAGGAGGCCATTCGGCCCATTGAGTCTGCGCCGATCCTTTGAATGAGCACCCCTACCCTGGCCCACAATCCGCTATCCCCATAACCCCATAACTTAACCTGCACATCCCGAGACACTAAGGGGCAATTTATCATGGCCAATCCATCTAACATGCACATCCCTGGACAGTGGGAGGAAACCGGAGCACCCAGAGGAAATTCACGCAGACACGGGGAGAACGTACAAACTCCACACAGACAGTGACCCAAGGCCGGAATTGAACCTGGGTCCCTCGCTCTGTGAGGCAGCAGTGCTAACTGCCGTGCCACTGGCCTCTCTGGGCATGGCACCTGGCAGGCCTTGGGCATCCGTGAATAAGTGGTGGTGTTGCTTCCACTTCTCTTTCCCCACCTAGCTCGTTATCCTCTGATGACCGTTCATTTTGCAAGCAAGTAAAGAGAAGCTCACAGTTGAAATCGAGGCCATTCGGGGTCTTGATCTACTTTGGGGCCTAATGAGCCTCGTGTACAGGTGTGTGATGCCCAATGCACTCACAGCACTCAAACATGGGCACTGCTTCAATAAAGAGGGATTTGTGCTTTATTTTAGGTCAAATTACAATAAAAAGCAGCGCAATGAGAGAGATACAGTTAAGGGAATGAAAGCGAGAGGGGAATAATTATGTTTTTTTTTTTTAAAAAATTTATTCTCCTTTTTCACAATTTTTCTCCCGAATTTACACCCAACAACAATCAATAACCAACAACAAATATCTCAAACCCCATAACAGTAACAACGATCCCATCCTCCCACCAAGCCCAGACATCATCCCGCATGTTAACATAAACAAATGACAAATGAAAAAAAAAGGAATCAGGTATTACCCAGAGCCATCTTCAACATACATAGACCCTCTCCCCCCGCACCCCACCCACCCTTTCCCCCTCCCAACTAATGTTCAATGTTATCCAGTTCTTGAAAGTGCATAATAAATAGTGCCCATGACTTGTAGAACCCTTCCGAGCTTCCCCTCAGTTCGAACTTAACCTTCTCAAGGGTCAAGTATTCCAATAGGTCCCCTCGCCACGCCAGGGCACAGGGTGGAGAGGCCGCTCTCCATCCCAGCAGGGAATAATTATGTTACTGGATTATTAGTCCATCGGACTGGACTCACCCTCCTCAGAACGTGTGTTAAATACCACCAGAGCAGTTTGTGAATCTGTATTCATTTAAAAAGACTGGGAATAAAAAAAGTAACTAGTAAGAATGATAGTGAAACTGTCAGATGTGTGTAAAACCCAACTTGCACCAATGTTACTTCGAGGGAAGAGAACCTGCCTCCTTACTCAGTCTGACCCTATGTATGATTCCAGTCCCACACCAAAGTGGTTAACTCTTAACTGCTCTCTGAAGCTTGCCTGGCCAGACCATGGTTTATACCAAAAATACAATCGTGTCAAATCACCACAGGGATTTTAGCGGTGGGAAGGCCCACTGCCACCACTACCTTCTCAGGGTAGAGGATAGGCAAAGGAATGACAGCCTTGCCAGTGAGGCCTGCCTGAGAATGGGTTGAAATTTATAGCGCCCTCATATAATCCCTGGGCAAAACATAGATGAACAACTTTATGCGGAGAACTATCACGATTTGATTTTGGGTTGAAGGATGCTGGCATAAGAATGGATTGTTCCAGCCTGGGTCTGTAGCTGCTTGAAATGATGGAACATCTTGCCTCATGCTTGCAGACGTCCCTAATGTGGAAGCATTGAAGACATTATAGAAAACATATGACTTTCGGAGCCTATCCCGAGGTCAAGCACTATGTTAATGATGTCACTGATTTATAAATCCGCTGTAAACTCATTAGGAATAAAAGAGAAGTATCCTTGCCAGTACAAATAGCTTCTGTGCTGATTATTTCACTGACATTACTTTCTCATTAAACAATCAATCAGTTAATTACAGCGTAATGATAATAGCTGTGTCTAGATGTGCAATATTCTGATTGAAAAGGTCACATCAAATTACCCGTTAATTCCAGCATTGTATTTGTTCTGTTAAAACTCAAGTTACAACTCATTGCTACAGTTTAGCGACATATAAATCAGCTTGGCTTAAAAAAAGCAGAGTACATTTGGGACAGAAGGAAAACGTTAGTTTTCTCCCTCTGAAAGTGTCAAGTTTTAAAACATCAGATGTTGCAAGAGTTTAGTGACAGTTGCAAAACGATCTCTGAACAGAAGATGAAAAAGCCCAGTCATTTCCTGTGACTTTCTCCTGTGTTGATCATTTTCCCGAACTCTAAGTCAAAGGGTTAGGCATCTACATGTAGCTGCATAGTTATACAAATCTCTGTGAGCAATAGCAATCATCAAAGCATCAGATGTGCGTCTTAAAAGACCACTTCTCCACAGGTATTAACTCAGCGCTGGCCTTAAAGTGACAGTCCAAGTTAAATGCAACTCCAGTTTGGCAGCTGAAGCCAACTACATCCAGATCCCAAGCTACCTTTGTTCAACACTGGCTGGTTTAGTGCTCTGTTTGAAAGGTCTTTTAAATGTTCTTGCTGCACGGCGCCGAGGAGCCGGGTTCGATCCTGGCCCTAGGTCACTGTCCGTGTGGAGTTTGCACATTCTCCCCGTGCCTGCAGGGGTCTCACCCCCACAATCCAATAGTGTGCAGCGTAGGCTGATTGGCCATGCTAAATTGCCCCTTAATTGGGATTTTTAAAAAAAATGTTCTTGTTGCAAAGCACAGCATAGTAAATCTCGACTTCATTAAACCAGGTGGCTTGCTAATTCACCCTGACATATCTGAGGGACCATAAAGGATGTTGCAGTCGTACCCAGTGCCTTAAGGGAATTGAAATAATAAGCATAGCTTATTCTGTTAATACTTTGAACATGCTTTATTTCGATAAACACTTTCTGAATTCCATCTTATGATAGTCATCGTTTGGAAATTTCCAACACTTCATATTTTGATGTCTTATTTCTAAGGTGAAAAATCCATTTCAATGCTCAAGTGGTTTGCAGTTAGTTTTATTCCCAGCCTTGCCATTCATCACTTCTATTCTGCTGCGTCTAAAGCAGATAACTTTGGAAAATGTGTCCATTATTTGACGCCTTTGTCTTCTAAGCATATAAGAGAGTTTTAGCGCACAATTTCACGTTGCTGGGAGGTTATCTGACAGAGCGCCTAGCGAAAAATAGAGAATCATAACTGAAGCGCATTAAGGTATGAAGCTGACTGTTACCTCGAAGAAAAAAAATTCTGAGCATGATTAGCCAGCTATTAAGTAAAATTGTAGCCACTGGTGCTTCATTCAACGATAGCGGCTCAGCATGCAGATCCTGCAGCCACTGCATGTGTGTCTATGACTGATGTGACAATTATATATACTAACGCTGTGCCTTAACAATTGGCTTGAGTGTGAAGTGCTGATGATGGCAAGAAGTAACCATGGAGCATAACTGGAACGAGGATACAATCAGACCACAAATACAGCTTTTGTGTTATGAGGCAAGGAAAAATCTCTTTCATTTTACATTTTATTGAATCTCTCATGTTACTTTATTTTTTGTTTTAATGTTTTTTATTCTCCTTCTTTTTCACATTTTCTCCCAAATTTACACCCACCAACAACAAACAATAATGAGTAACAAATATGTCAATCCCCGTATCAATAATAACGATCCCATCCTCCCACCAAACCCCAAACATTAGCCCGCATGTTCACATAAACAAATGACAAAAAGGAATCAGGAATCACCCATAGTCGCCATTAACACACACAGCCCCCCTCCCTCCAAACCTCCCACCCACCCGCCCCAACTAATGTTCGATGTAATCCAGTTCTTGAAAGTGCATGATGAATAATGTCCATGAATTGTAGAACCCCTCCATCCTTCCCCTCAGTTCAAACTTAACCTTCTCAAGAGTCAAGAATTCCAGCCGGTCCCCCCGCCACGCCAGGGCACAGGGCAGAGACGTCCAACCTATTAGGATCCGCCTTTGTGCGATCAATGAGGCAACATCTGCCTCCGCACCCGTTTCAAACCCTGGCTGGTCCAACACCTCGAATAGGGCCACCCGGGGGCCCGGGTCCAGTTTCACGTGCACCACTTTAGAAATTACCCTAAAAACCTCCTTCCAGTAATCCTCTAGCTTTGGACAGGACCAAAACTTATGAACGTGATTAGCGCCCCCCCCACCCCCCACCCCCGCAACGTTCACACACATCTTCTACTCCTTCAAAGAATCGGCTCATCCTCGCCCTCGTGAGGTGTGCTCTGTATACCACCTTCAGCTGTATCAGCCCCAATCTCGTGCAAGAGGTGGAGGCATTCAATCTCCAGAGCACCTCACACCAGAACCCCTCCTCCATATCCTCTCCCAACTCTTCCTCCCACTTTGCTTTGATAGCTTCCAGTGGTGCCTTCTCCTCTTCTGTAAACCGCTGACACTGCCCCCTTCTCCAGTCACCCTGTCGTCAGCATCTCCTCCAGCAATGTGGAGGCCGGTTCCACCGGGAAGCTCTGTATCTCCTTTCTGGCAAAATCTCAAACTTGTATCTGAACATTTCCCCCTGCTCCAGCCCATACTTTGCTTCCAGCAGGGCCGGCTCAAGGCACCGGCAACTCGGGCTGTCGCCCGGGGCGCCATGTGCTCGGGGGCGCCAGAGACTCGGGTCCCGCGCATGCGCAGTTGGGCCGGTGCCAACCAGCGCATGCGCGGTGGCCGCCCGCCCCCAGGGCGGCCCCCCGGTTCGGTCCGCCCCCCCCGCCCGGTCCCGCCTGGTCCCCCCCCGCCCCCCTCGGGTCCACCCCCCTCGGGTCCACCCCCCCGCCCCGCCCTCGGGTCCGCCCCCCCGCCCCGCCCTCGGGTCCGCCCGCCCCCCGCGTCCGCCCCCCCGCGTGTCCGCCCCCCCCTCGGGTCTGCCCCTCCTCGGCCCCGCCCCCCCTCGCCCCCCCCTCGGCCCCCCCTCCCGACCCCGGCCCCCCCGCCCCGCCTCCCCCTTCTCCTCCCATTTCCAAAAATTTCCATCCCACTTCCCTGGCTCAGATCTGTGGTTCCCCCGAATCGGCATTTACCTTGACCCTGCCCCCAACCCGAAGTGTTGGCGAAACTGCCTCCAAATTCTCAATGAAGCTATCATTACCGGACTCCCTGAGTACTTTCCCGGGGCTATCGGGAGCGGCGCTGTTGCGAGTGCTTTCACTCCCGACCCCTGCACAAACTATCCTCCATTCTGACCCACTGGGAATCAACCCCTCTGGCCCAGCTCCGCACCTTCTCCACATTCGCCGCTCAGTAGTAATACATCAGGTTCGGAAGACCCAAACCCCCTGCCTGCCTTCCCCTCTGTAGCAGCACATTTCTAACTCTGGCCACCGTCCCTCCCCATATGAACGAAGTAATCCTTCCCTCAATCTCTCTGAAAAAAGCCTTTGGCAGGAAAATCGGCAGACATTGAAAAATAAACAGAAATCGCGGCAGCACATTAATTTTAACCGCCTGTACCCGACCAGCCAGTGACAGAGGGAGACCATCCCACCTTGCCAGATCAGCTTTCACTCTCCCACCAAACTAGAAATGTTGTACCTGTGGAGCCCCCCCCCTCCCATGCAACTTGCACCCCCAGGTACGTAAAGTGTGTCCCTGCCCTACGGAATGGCAGCCCCCCCACCCCTGCCCCCACCCCCGGCCCAGACACCACAAAATACTCACTCTTGTCTAGATTTAGTTTGTGCCCCGAGAAAGACCCAAACAGTCAAAGCAGTTCCAATATTTCCCCTATCGACACACTCGGTTCCGACATGTATAACAGCAAGTCGTCGGCATATTAGGACACCCTATGTTCTATTCCCCCCCCTGCACTCTTTCTTTCCATACCCCCAAACTTCTTAATGTGATCGCCAACGGCTCAATCGCGAGTGCAAACAGCAGGGGGGACATAGGACATCCCTGCTTAGTCCGACGGTGGAGAGAAAAGTATCTTGCGCTGATGTTGTTTGTACGGGCACTTGCCCTCGGCTCCTTATATAGTAGCTTTACCCAGTTCACAAATCTTGGTCCAATCCCAAACCGCTCCAGAGCTGCCATCAAGTACCCCCATTCTACCCGGTCAAACGCCTTCTCAGTGTCCAGTGCCACAACCACCTCTGTTTCCTTCCCCTCTGCCGGTGCCATAACAACGTTCAATACCCTACTAATGTTTGAAAAGAGCTGCCTCCCTCTCACGAACACCGTCTGATCTTCACCTATCACCTTCGGGAGGCACTCCTCCAGCCTATCCGCCAGTACCTTCGCCAATACTTTTGCATCCACATTCAGAAGCGATATGGGCCTATACGACCCACACTCCGTTGGATCCTTATCTTTTTTTAGCAACAGGGAAATCAATGCCTGCCCCAAAGTTTGTGGCAACACCCCCTTCCCTATCACCTCTTCAAACATACCCACCATCAGGGGTTCCAGCTTATCCTTGAATTTTTTATAATATTCCACCGGAAACTCATCCAGCCACACCACTTTCCCTGACTGCATCCTCCCAATCACATCCTTTATCTCCTGCTCCACTATCGCTCTTTCTAATGTAGCCCTGTCCCCCTCCCCTAACCTCGGGTACTCCAACCCATCTAGAAATTCCTCCATCTCACGGTCTCCCCCAGGTAGCTCTGAACTGCACAACCTCTCATAAAATACCTCAAAAACTTTGTTAATTAGATCCGGAGCCACCACCAACTTCCCTGCCCTATCCCTCACCTGAACAATTTCCCTTGCCGCTGCTTCCCTCCGGAGCTGACCTGCTAACATACCTTATCTCCATGTTCGTAAACTGCACCCCTTGCTCGCCTCAGTTGGCGCACCGCCTTCCTGGTAGATAGCCAGTCAAAGCTCGCCTGTAGTTCCTTCCTCTTTTCCAGCTTCACTGGGTCCCCAACTTCTGCATAACTCCTATCTACCTCCAAAATCTCATCTATTACGCTCTGCCACTCCAACCTCTCCTCTTTGTCAACCCTGGCATTAAACAAAATCACCTCATCCCTCACCACCGCCTTTAGAGCCTCCCAGACAACTGCCTTCGACATCTCATCCATACAGTTGAAACCTACATATTCTGTAATTACCTTTTCAATTTTGTCACAGAACAATTGGTCCCCCAAAAGTCCCACATCTAATTTCCACCCCAGCCTCTGCGCTATCGTCTTCTCCAGTACCATATCCACCCAATGCGCAGCATGATCTGATACTGCATTTGCCGAGTATTCCGACCCCTTAACGCCAGCCAGCAAAGTCTTCCCCACCACAATAAAGTTGATCCGCGAGTATACCTTATGGATTGCTGAGAAAAACGAGTACTCCCATTCCCTCGGGTGCAGAAACCTCCAAGGGTCCACCCCTCCCATTTCCACCATTAGCCCAGCCACGCCTTCGCCCCCGCTAATGGGACCAGCGAGCGCGGCCATGACCTGCCCAAACTTGGCTCCTGCAGCAAGTTCCAGTCCCATCCCCCCCCCCCCACTATCAGTTTGTGTGTGTCCAAGTCGGGGATGGCCCCAAACACCTTCTTTGCGAATCCCAATTGGGACACTTAACAGCGCCACAACCTCCCCTCCAGCGCCACTGTCACAATCACATATCTACCCTCACATATCTGCCCCCACCTTCTCAATTTGGAAGCATACTCTTTTGCTGACCATTACCGTACCCCTCGCGCCCTTCCGTCCAATCCAGACTGAAACACCTGACTAACCCAGCCCTTTTTAAGTCTCACCTGGTCCTTCACCCTCAAGTGAGTCTCCTGCAGCATTGCTACATCAGCTTTCAAACTTTTAAAACGCGCAAGCACCCTTGACATCTTGACCTGACCTCCTAATCCCCTCACGTTCCACGTGACTATCCTAACTGGAGGTCTCTCACCCCCCCACCCTTCTTATCCACCATCATCATACCACCGGGCCCTGCCCCATGAGCCTGACCCGCCCCTTTTATTGACATCGAACCCCTTCCCCCACCCTCCCAAAACCCCCCTGACATTTCCTCTTGAAAAAACATCTCCCAGCATCAATTCCTTCCCCCGCCTCGCTCGCCCCGCGGCCCATTGAAGCCTGCTAACCAGGCTCCAATGTCTGCAGCCCTCCTCTCACCTCACCTCCGTTCACTTGCCGACTTCAGTTAGCTAGCGCAGGTGACTCCCACCGCCAAGATATACCGTCCCCTCCCACCCAGTCCCAGAGAAAGAAAAAACAAAAACAAAAATTCAACCCATACAATTCACTAAAATAAGATATTACCGTCGCAACACAGAATGCCAATCAACCCAACCAATAACTTGAATCTGTAACAATGTGAAGAGAAGTAAATTACAAAACACGTCAGTAAAAAGAAAGTTATGGCATATATACATTTTCCAGCTCCCCAATCACAGTCCACAGTCTCTCTTCCAGCTCCGCTCCTCACGTCTGTCCCAAGTCTTCTGCCCTCACGAACGCCTCAGCCGTCTCCGCTGTCTCAAAATAAAAGTCTTTGGCTCCATACGTCACCCTCAGCTTCGCCGGGTATACCATACCAAATAGCACCCCCTTTTTGTACAGTGCCGCCTTCACACGCCCGAATGCTGCTCGTCTTTTTGCCAACTCCACCGCCAGGTCCTGGTAGATCTGAACTCCAGCACCATCCCACTGCACCTCGTGCTTCTGCTCCGCCCAGCTTGACACCTTCTCCTTCATGCAGTACTTATGGAAGCAGATAATTACTGCTCTTGGCGGCTCATTCACTTTGGGCTTCGGGCTTAATGACCGATGGGCTCAGTCCAGTTTGTATCGGGAGGGGTTCTCACCCTCCCCCATCAGCTCCGTCAACTTCTTAGCAAAGTACTCTGTTGGCCTTGGACCCGCTGCCCCTTTGGGCAAGCCCACAATTCTCAGATTGTGCCGCCTCGAGTCCTCGAGTCCTCGAGCTTTGCTCGGAGTCCACTGTTGACCTGGTCGCTGTGCTGCGACATGGCCTCCTCCACTTCCTTCATCTACTCGCCCTGTTTTCTCACCTCGGCCGATGTCTTTGCCACAGCTACCCTCACCGGGGCGATTATCTCCTCCACCAATGACGTCAATGCGACCGCCGTCTCCTTCCTCAAAGCCTCCATGTGCCTCACAAACTGCTTTTCCAGCTGCACCGCCATCATCTCGATCATCTTCTCCACTGTAAGTAGTGTGGCCTCACCATGCGGTCTGGCATTCGCCATCCCGTCAGCACTTTTGCTGGTCCTCTCATTCAACAGCGAGTCCGCGTTTCCTCCCTTCTTCGCTGCTGCTCTTCGCATCCTTTAACAGATTATTATTTTCCTTTTGATTTTCCAAACTTTTTTCCTTCTTCAATCTTTTTTTCAATTTTTTTTTAATAGAAAAAACAAAAAAAAATGTTTTCCCTTCCTTCAAAGCAAAAGGGGGAAAAAAAAACTTTCACCCAAATTTCCTTAAAACTTCTTTCTCTTCATTTTTGTATTCCTCCAGAATTTCCCTGGGACCGGACTTCAATCTTCTCACCTTCTCACCTACATCGCGCCCTGGCTTCGGGCCTGCCACCTCGGCCTTCGTTTAGCTCCGCCCCCGCTGCTCCGACCTCCACGCGTGTTGGGCCCGATGCCTCAGCACCAGTCGCCCGACACCCACGCGGGTTTCCTCGCCGGTTTCCAAAGGCAGTCAGTAATCGGGGGGGGGGGGGGGGGGGGGGGGGGGGGGGGGGGGAGAGCGAAGAATCGGCGAAATCCCCTAAAGCACCGCAAATAGTGGCCACCGGCGGGAGCTCTTCTCGATGCGGCCGACCCACTCGCAAACGCCACCGGAACCTCTCACGTTACTTTAAACAGTCCAAAAGTTAAATCTGCCTCACAGCACAGAAATAATTTCTGGAAGTAGGCGTCCTTTGGTTTCTTTTTATAGTCCTTAAGATTTCTAGGAAATAATGGGATGGCTGGCTTATGATTTAAATTTAATGGATGATTTGACTTTGCATCAAACCTTGCAGCACAGAAAGAGGCCATTCAACCTGTTGTCCCTGCCTTGGACCTTTGAAAGAGTTCTCGAATTAGTCTCATTCCCTGCCCCTGCCCCCGCCCCCTTCCCCTCACTCTCTCTCCAAAGCCTTCCAATGCTTTCCTTTTCAGGTCTCTACTTCTGTACTTATTTCTGTCAATTGTTCCACTCTGAGTCAATTCTGCACCTGACAGCAGTTTCAGCTGAAAGGGGAAAGAAGGTGTTATTTGTTACATTACACTTTGTGGTAATATGTCGTTATTCTTTGCCTTGTGATCCAGAATGGTCTGATGAGTTGATGATAAAGTAACCACCAATCTTTATATTGAAGCAAAACTGATTTATAGAATAACAATTAAATTAAATAGAGTTTGCACACTCTTCAGAGCTATAACTACTAATACAGTAACATTGAGTCTGTTAAACAATAATCTATATCTAGTATCAACTAATGATGGCCTTGTGCTACTTCTCTCTAATCTAAACTATTCCTTGAGCTGTGATCAATACTCCTCTGCTAACACTACCCAAGATTCCCTGAGGTCTAATATTATATTAGGAACTGGTGGTGCCCTCTCGTTTTTGAATTACACTAAGATGTAATCATGAACTCTTCACTGACGTACTTATATACATATCCTTACAGTATTTTTTTCTTTGTTGTTTATACGGACCCCGGAAGTGTAGAAGATTTTAGTTTAGACAGGCAGCATGGTCAGTGCTGGCTTGGAGGGCCGAAGGGCATGTTCCTGTGCTATACTTTTTTTTGTTCTTTGTTCTATTCAAATGGCATTTTGAGGCAGAATGAGTCTGTAGCCATTTGTGATCAGAGTTTATGTGCTGGTGCAGGCAATTTTACATACTTTCATAGCCCAGCATCAAGCACTTCCTGAGCAGGTGAACATTTTACGTTCTATTTTGTTGCATTGATTGCTCTTCAACTGCACACTCATTACCATCCCTCACTGCGCTAGTGCACATTTTGCAGTTTATTCACAGATCGCCCTATCACTAGAGCAGAGGGGGAGCCTGAACAGTGCTGGCAAGAGCAGGGGCAGCAGGGACATTAATAGAGCAGGATAGAAGACCCAGAACAGGTGCAGAAACAGGAATACAGTGAGAAACAAGGCCCTGGATAAAGCATAGACATGAGCAGAGACAACTGATGGGCTGAAGGGCCTCCGGCTGTGCTCTAATCACTCTATGTCTCTCTATGACTCTATGGTAAGAGCATAAATAAAGCCAGAGAGAAGGTCAGGTACAGCGTGTGAATCTGAGCAGAGGTTACTGTGTATATGGGCAGCATGGTAGCACAGTGGTTAACACAGTTACTTCACAGCTCCAGGGTCCAGGTTCGATTCCCGGCTTGGGTCAATATCTGTGCAGATTCTGCACATTCTCCCCGTGTCTGCGTGAATTTCCTCCGGGTGCTCTGTTTTCCTCCCACAGTCTAAAGATGTGAAGGTTAGGTGGATTTGCGATGATAAGATTGCCCTTAGTGTCCAAAAAGGTGAGGTGGGGTTACTGGGTTACGGAGATAGGGTGGAGGAGTGGGCTCAAGTGGCGTGCACTTTCCAAGGGCCGGTGCAGACTCGATGGGCCAAATGGCCTCCCTCTGCACTGTAAATTCTATGCTTCTATGATTTTCGAGTGCCGGAAAACAATTCTTAAAAATCAAGGAGTGGCAACAGGTGCATGCTTGGTGAGTATTACTGTTGCATTCAGCTGAATAATATGTAACGCTGCATGGTTGGAACTGGCACGCAGAAGTGGGTAGATTTCCAACTCCCACCGCTGCATGCCATATAAACCTCAGTTGACCAGTTGAGGGCCTCAGGACAGGTTTCAGGCCCGCGAAGTTGGTTGTCCGTCCAATCGGTGCTGGACAGCAGGATGTCCAGCATCCACAATTCCAGGCCATGGCTCAAAAGGAGGTCATGGCTACTCCTTTAAAGGGCCACTTGGCAGGGGGCAGGGTCAGGTAACCCGACGAATGAATTTGAAAGGCAAAATAATTTTTTTTCCCAAGAGGAGTATCAAGCATTGTTTAAGGCGAGTATGATTCTTATGTAAAGTTTCTTAAATTGTGCATGGTTTTGAATAGCTTCTTGCCAGTGAGCACAGGTGGCATAAAATCCGATCATGAATATGTTGTTAAGATCTTAACATGGAGGACCTGTCTAGTTATAGCAGGTTTTCCTCCATAGATGGCCAATATGATGGAGTGAGGGGAGAGGCAAGCAAGAAGGGCAAGGACAGCCTCTTGTTGTGTTGCTGAATCCCTCCTCCTGGCTGTGTCCGCTAGGTCCTTCTGCCAGTAGATCAGAAGAGGAACCCCCCCTCTGTCACCCATGCAGCCTTGGAGGACGTGACTATGGAAGTCAGCAGCATGGGCATTGTGCCTCGACCCGGAGGTAATGTACGAATATGGCTGAGTGACCTCTTGAGATCAGCAAGGGTGAGTAAGTTGTTACCATGTATATTCTTGTACCAGGAAGCTACAGGGAAGGCTCGAAGATGTTGGAATCTTGTGATGTTGTCTACGGTCCTAGTTCCCCATAACTATCCCCCCAGGTTCATTTTCTATGGGGCCTATATTCACTTTGACCTCTCTCTTCATGTATTTAAAGAAGCTGTTATTGTCAGTTTTTATAATCCTTACGAGTTTACCCTCATAGTTTACTTTCTCTCTCTTTGTTATCTTTTTAGTTCTCCTTTGCCAGATTCTGAATTCATCCCAGGCTTCAGGCTATTGCTGACTTTTGCCTCCTTATGTGCTTTTTCTTTCAACTTAACACTCTGCTTAACTTCCTTGGTTAACCATGGCTGATCGATCCCTGTCTTAGGATCTTTCCACCTTACTGGGACATATTTGTTACTGAAAATCATGAATTACCTCCTTAAATGGCGGCCACTGCTTATTTACTGCCTGCGCTGCTAATCTATTCACCCAGTCCACTTTAGTTAACTCTGTGCTCATTTCATTGTAATTCCCTTTGTTTAAGTTAAATACAGCTGTTCCCAACCCAGGTTTCTCACCTTCAAATCAAATATTAAATTCTATCATGTTATGATCACTAATTCCCAGGGGACCTTTTACTCTGAGGTCATTTATTAATTCCTCATTACCCATTACCAGATCCAAGATAGCCTGTTCCTTGGTTGGCTCCATGACATATTGCTCTAGGAAACTATCCCTAATGCACTCTATGAATTTGTTGTTGTAACTACCCTTTCCAACTTGATTAACCCAATCAACATGAAGATTAAAGCCACATATAATTACTGTTCTATTCTTTTTACAGATTCCTATTATTTGTTGATTTATACGCTTTCCTACAGTGTAGTTACTATTTGGGGTCTAAACACTAATGCCATCAATGTATTATTTCCCTTACTGTTTTTACCTCCTCTCTACACCATCCGAGTCTAGATCGTTCCTCACAGCCATCCTCATTCCATTCTTTTATTAACAGTGCTACCCCACCACCTTTTCCTTCCCTCTTGCCTTTCAGCAAGGTCAGATTTCCCTGAATATTAAGTTAATAGTTTTGTTCTCCTTGCAAGCATGGTCCCGTAATGGCTCTGAGATCATAATCCATTTACTCAATTTGTGCCCTCAATTCATCTATCTTATTCCAAATGCTTTGTGCATTGAGGCTTGCCTTTTTGTCACTTTTAATCATCCTAACTTTTCTTTGTACTGTGGCCCTATTTGCTTCTTGCCCTTGATTACGCAGTCTACCCTTTTGAAGTTTACTGTTTTTTTATATTACTGTCCTGTTTCTCTTTCTCTTGTCACCTTGCATAGGTTCCCATCTCCTTGCCATTCTGGTATAAACCCTCCCCAACCACACTAGCAAATACTCACCCTAGGAGATCAGTCTTGATGCTGCTCAGGTGTAACTTGTCTAGCTTGTTCTGGTCCCAACTCCCCAACAACCGGTCCCAATACCCCAGGAATCGGAAACCCTCCCCCCCGCACCATCTTTACAGCCATGTATTCATTTGATATATCCTGCTACTTCTACTCTGACTAGCACGTGGCACTGCTAGTAATCCTGAGATCACTACCTTGAAGTCCTACATTTCAACCCTAGTGGTCCAAGAAAGCAAAAACTCTTTATCACGGTCATCTCAGACTCTGGCACCATCCCTCCTCTGATGAAATTATGCCTTGTGAGGGGTGGGCAGATTTTTTTAAAAATTTCATTCATGGGGTGAGGGCATCGCTGGCTGGGCCAGCATTTAATGTCCATTCCTAATTGCCTGTAAACTGAGTGATTTGCTCGGTCAGTCAGAAGGCATTAAAGAATCAACCACATTCCTGTAGATCTGGAGTCACATGTAGGCCAGATCAGGTAAGTGATGTGTTGGGTGCTCTGGATCTGTGGAGACTGTGCTTACCTCAGCAGTAACACATACAGGCTACCAACACTTGGTACAACACTATTTTATTAAGCTAGGAACTGATGAACATACTTGCACTATGGGTCGACACTATGTTAAATTAAACTGAAGGCCTATGCCTATCCTGACCAATCTAAACTGTTAGCACATGGTGAAAGTTTGTGCTACAAGCTGCGAGCTCTGTCCTTCTCAGAGGCTGCATCCCGAATGAGCGGGAAAACGAGTGCTCTCTGGCTTTATAGTGAGCGTGCCCTAACTGGTGATTGGCTGCTGTGTTGTGTGTGTTGATTGGTCTTGCAGTGTGTCAGTCAGTGTGTGTCTGCACCATTATATACTGATGTGTATATTATGACAGTAAGGATGGCAGATTTCCTTCCGAAAGGACAGTATGAATTACGCGGGCTTTTACGACAATTGACAATGGTTTCATGGTCATCATTAGGCTTTTTTTTAACTTTCAGATTTTTATTGAATTCAGAGCATTAGCCTGGGTCTCTGGATGACTAGTCGAGTGACAATATCACTATGCCATTGTTTCCCTTGTTGGAAGATGGGCCAAATGGCCTCCTTCTACACTGTAAATTCTATGAAGAGTCCTGCGATACTCAAGTCCCAAGTCCCTTCCATTTCCTGGTGGATTCCAGGCACTAGGCTGGATCATAGCTTCAATGCATTTTTAATCTAACACCACTGATGACTTGCAACAGAACTCATCTTTAAGAAACCCTACGATTGCCCCAATCAATCGCAACTTTGTAATGATTTTCTCTGTCAATGATACAGCCCATTTAATTCACATTTTTTCTTCACAGTCTCGCAAATCGAAAGCTACCTTTCCCTGTTTCAGTAAGCTACCTGTCAATTTCAGGCCACTTTCATGAATCCCAAATCAATCAGACAGTGATCCCTGTCTACTTGCGCTAATTTAGACACAGAACTATCAAACAGTGGATAATTGTATTATCAGCATGGAAGAATTGCTGCATGAATATTAAACAGTTATTTATTTAAAAACTGGAGACGGACACAAGATAGGCCACTCTCACCAGTGTGTGTGTGTTTTTTTTAGATGGTAAGGGGCTGGATTCTCCAGTCCCTCAGCCATGTGTTTCTCGGCTGAGCGCCGATCACTCTCGATGGGATTCTCTACACCCGCCGCTTGTCAATGGGATTTCCCATTGAATCCACCCTACGTCGCCTGGAAACCCATGGGTTGGGGGGGGGGGGGCACTGCCAGTGGGAAAAGTGAATCACAACGACCAGAAAATTCCAGCCATGATCTTACAAGAATTTCTTCCCCATTTTAACATCTGTTGGAGAGAAGAAAGAAAAGCACCTTTTACTTCCTCAGGCAGTCCCGAGGTGCTTTGCAGCCAATGAAGGCTTGACGTTTAGTCACTGTTGGAATGGCAGAAATGCCACAGCGAATTATGAAACAAGACCCCATACACAGCAATGCGGTTAATGACCAGGTAACATGTTCTTTTTTTAAAGTGATGTAGGTTGTGGGACAAGTGTTGGCCAGTTCACTACAGGAAACTCCCTCCCGAGCTTTTAATCAAAATAGTGGGCTGTGGATCCCTTTACATCAACCTGAGTCGGGGTCCCACTTTAACATTTAAAAGGCAGTACCTCCAACAGTGCAGCACTCTCTCAGCACCAAACTGATGGAGGACTGAACTCCCTAGAATAGAGCTTGAACCCACAAGTTTGTGATGCGGAGTGGAGAGAGCGCTACCAAATATTCCTCATAACAGCAGGTATAGAGGAAACGCAATTGAGAGCACCGTACCTGGTTAATTCCTGCTGTTACCCAAATGTGAGATAAATGAAATGAAAATCGCTTATTGTCACGAGTAGGCTTCAATGACGTTACTGTGAAAAGCCTCTAGTCGCCACATTCTGGCACCTGTTCGGGGAGGCTGGTACGGGAATTGAACCATGCAGCTGGCATGCCTTGGTCTGCTTTAAAAGCCAGCGATTTAGCCCAGTGTGCTAAACCAGCCCCTATAGTACAGTGAATATAGTTTCTTTAACGACTCATGTGTTACCACTTAAAAACACAGCTTCCATTTTGCTGCCTCTTTTTAATGACCTTAGGCATGTCCCAAAGTGGCTTGGAGCCAGTGAAGGTCTTTTTGAAGAGTAGTTACCGTTACAGTATTGGAAATGTAGCAATTGATTTGCGTACAACAAACTCCGCCCAAAATATCAATGAGGTATGAACCAGATCATTCATTTTTGAATGTTAATTAAAGGATAATTATTTACCAGGACACAGGAAATAACACCCCTGATAATCCAATATTTAGAATTGGCAATTCATGTCTATTCTGGGATTTTTCTACCTTCTCACCTGGTTATCTAGTGGAGCCTGCTCATATATTTGCTGATGCTAGACTGGAAAACTAAGCTGTGGAAAGTGGGAGGATAGAGAGCTGTTTATCACTGGAGAGCATCCTCCATAGAGACTGCTGGGTGCAGTAATTCAAGCAGGAGAGCTCAGTTGGGAGCAATGCTGGTCACGTCACCAAAAGGAGCCGAAACCGAATGCCGAAAAGAATTCAGGGTCGTCAAACGGTTTCCCGGGCCAAATATCGCTACAAAGCATTTTCTCTGAACTTCTGAGTCATTTATCGTTGCCTCATCCAAAATCTGAATACAGCTCAGGGTCTACGTTAAGAGGATTCACAGCTCCAGGGTCCCAGGTTCGATTCCGGCTTGGGTCACTGTCTGTGCGGAGTCTGCACATCCTCCCCGTGTGTGTGTGGGTTTCCTCCGGGTGCTCTGGTTTCCTCCCACAGTCCAAATATGTGCAGGTTAGGTGGATTGGCCATGCTAAATTGCACTTAGTGTCCAAAATTGCCCTTAGTGTTGGGTGGGATTACTGGGTTATGGGGATAGGGTGGAGGTGTTGACCTCGGGTAGGGTGCTCTTTCCAAGAGCCGGTGCAGACTCGATGGGCCGAATGGCCTCCTTCTGCACTGTAAATTCTATGATAATCTATGATTAATCTCGGACAAAGGTTCGGCACAACATAGTGGGCCGAAGGGCCTGTTCTGTGCTGTATTTTTCTATGTTCTATGTTCTAATGCTGCTGTTTACAATGCTTTGGATGTTTACTCCAGCCTGGTGTCATGATATGCAGACACGCAGATAATGATATACAGACAGGCACAGACAGGCAGCTAATGAACACAGAGAACAGGACATGACCAATGAGCATGCAGGACACTCAGGGGTGGAATCTCACTATAAAAGGCACGCGCCACTCACACTCCGCCTCTTTCCAGTGATGAACATCTACAGAGTGAGTCAGGGTGTATGTACAGTATCACACCTCCAGCACGTGACTAAGAGCTAGTCTGGTTCAGTCAGACAGAGTAACCACACTTAGGTTAGCAGAGTCAAACTCATAGAGAACTGTGCTAACTGTGCTACTGGTTCAATAAAGCAGATTGAACTAACTTCAAGGTCTGCAGTATCTTTTGGTTAAAGCTGCATCCAGTTGCAGCCTGTGTTATCCCAGAGTACATCACATATCACCTGGCAAGCAGCAACTCTTGTCACACTTCAATCTCAAAGGGGCTTCAGTCAGCAAATCTTCTTAACGCAGCCAAGCTGCACAAGGCATGACAGGGTGGGTTGGCATGCCTGTCATGGCAGAGGAATATTGGGCTGGATTCTCTGATTTGGCAACTATGACCGGGATTCCCCGATCCCGTGGCGTGTCGGAGAATCGCCGGGGGAGGGGCCCACCGATTATCCGGCGCCGATTCTCGGGCATCTGCGGGATTGGTGCCGCGGCAGTCTGGGCCCGTTAAAAGCGGCCCCCTGGCGATTCTCCGTGCCTCGACAGGCCAAGTGCCCACTGAGTTCGGCCAAGTCCTGTCGCCGTAGGTTATGTATGGTCCTACCCAGCGGGACTTGGGTGTTCTGGCTGCGGGAGCGGTCCTGGTGGGGAGTCAGGGGGATCCGACCCCGGGGGAGACCTCCATGGTGGCCTGGCGCTCGATCAGGGCCTACCGATTGGTGGGCAGGCTATGTTCCTCCTTGCCAGGCCCCTGTAGGGGTCCGCTACATTACCCGGGGGTTGGCGTGGAAACGGAAACACACCGCATGCGCGGACCCACGCCGGCCGTGGCACGCATGCGGGACTCGTGCGGCCATGGCACACAGGCTTTTGGGCGCCAGAGCAGCAGACACCACTCTGACATCCTACTAGCCCCCTGGGAAGGGGTGAATACCTGCCACTTGCGGCCCGTTGAGCCACTTGTGGCCCGTTGATGCCGGAGTAGTTTGCGCCACTATTCACGCCGGCGTCAGAACTTGGCCGCGGGATTGGAAAATCCGGCCTACGTCCCAATGCCGGCGTGGGAACAGTGGCATTTTACACCAGGAAAACCAGCGCAAAATGGCCACCGATTACCCTCTTTTGCTGTGAGCTGGTAGGGGGAGGAAGCTTAGAGCCCCCGGCTCTAGCTGCCGATACGGCCTGCAGGATTGCAGGGTCCATGGCTGCGCATGCGCAGGGGGGCGGCCTGTAGCATCCACTCCGTGCTTCATGGTGGATGCCACTTGCTGACCCGGCCCAAGAAATAGTCCCCCTTTTCGGCCGGCTTGCGCGCCCCGGACTGCCCCACCACAGTGCCCCCAGCCCTGAATATGTGCATCCCTGCCTGTGGATCGGCCTTCCCCTGACTGTGGCGGTGCTGGACTGAATCCGCAGCCGCCACACCGAATTCCCGACGGGTGAGACCACACGTATCCCACGCTGTCGGGAACTCGGCCGGTCGGGGGCGGAGCATCAGGGGCGGGCCTCAACCAACACACGGAGGCAGTGGATACGGCGTGCGGCATACTCTGTGGGTACGCCGCTTTTCAGGCTCAGAGCATTGCGAAAGCGGCGCTGTCCGTGATTTCGGCATCATCGGGAAGTCTCCGCCCCGTTCACCGAACGCGATTTCGGGGCCAGGGATCGGAGAATCCAACCCGATCGTCTGAGTATATGCATAAATGCGTGGATGTTGGAAGCACACGTAGGAAGTGGTGGATGCAGGCCACAGTTTCCTGTTCACTCAAAGTTAGGATTGACTATTCCGTTCTGATGGCCTGCGAGATTCCCTGAGAGTCGGATGATCTGAGAATCCGCATGAGCATTCTGAACATGGCACTGGCTCTACTTGTAAGACAGGAAGACACACACGCTGAGGATTTATTTTCCACACAGAACTAACAGTGTTTAAATGGACAATTCAGCCGAACATAAGAAATTAAGAAATGGTAGCAGCTGTGGGCCATTTGGTCCCTCAAGCCTGCTCCACCATCCAATAAAATTGTGACTGATCTATGGGGCCTCACGGTAGCATGGTGGTTAGCATCAATGCTTCACAGCTCCAGGGTCCCAGGTTCAATTCCCGGCTGGGTCACTGTCTGTGTGGAGTCTGCACGTCCTCCCCGTGTGTGCGTGGGTTTCCTCCGGGTGCTCCGGTTTCCTCCCACAGTCCAAAGATGTGCGGGTTAGGTGGATTGGCCATGCTAAATTGCCCGTAGTGTAAGGTTAATGGGGGGATTGTTGGGTTACGGGTATACGGGTTACGTGGGTTTAAGTAGGGTGATCATTGCTCGGCACAACATCGAGGGCCGAAGGGCCTGTTCTGTGCTGTACTGTTCTATGTTCTAATTGTGCCCCTTAACTCCACTTACCCCCGGACCCAACCCATTCCACTGTGCTACACGGTGGCCCAGGTTGGCAGTGCAGCCCCTGCACCAGCATGTTCCCCTAACCCCCTCCCCCATCCCCCATCCCAATACTAGCACGGGCTGTTCCCTCTGGCACTCTACCCATAGCCCTGTCGGTTCCCGGCACAGTTTTGGCTTCACGATTGATTCTCTGCCCAATTACCTTTCCCGATTTCGGCATCGACCCGTGGAGAATCCTTCCCCAGTCTCTGAAACGGAGGACTCTGTAATTTGCAGGTTTGCTGTCCCAAGCTGCACAATGTCACCAGTCGAGCTTTCCCTGTATCCACACTTGTTGGTTTGAGCTTTTGTCTGATTTAAGTTCAGTCAGAAAATCACAGGAGGAGGCCATTCAGCACATCGTGCCTTGGTGGCTCTTTTTAAGAGTAATCCAATTAATCCTCGTCCACTCTTTTTCCCCAAAGCCCTGCAAATTATTCTCCTGTCCGTGTGTAATGAATCAACGTAAGATGGTTCACATCAGATATGAAGGTTTGGGAGCTCGGTTTTCAGATTTGAATTGGTAATTAGCTAACAGCTCTTAACTCATTCTAATTTTGACTTTGAAAGCAAACATTTGTCTTTGTGGTTGGTTACAACCATTTAATTAGTCTCTGTGACTCACATTGGATCTGCGGTGAAGGAGAATGTTGTCCTGTCCAATTAGTTAACTTCTCATTCGCAGCCGGATCTGATTTAAGTCAGAATACCGTATAAAATGATGGTTTAGATTAACTCCTTCCCTTATTGGGCCTTGATAAAGCAGAAGATTTGCATTTTTATTGCAGTTAACCTTTCCCAACGTGCTTGACATTCTTTTGAAGTGACCAGATAAGCTGTTTTCGTGATGTTGGTTGAAGGATATGTATTGGCTGAGGATACCAGGGAAAACTCTATGTTGCACATGGAAATCGGGGACAGCTGGGACACTGGGTATATGTGAGGAGTGTTGAAACTGAAAAAAAGTCAATAAACTCTCTCGGTAAAGAATATCTATCCAAGTGCAGGATTTTCCAGCTGCTCCCGTCGGCTGGATCCTCCCAGTTTCCCGTAGCAGAGGGTTCAAACAGTGGGAAACCCCATCGGCAACGGAGGAATGGGAAAATGCTGCCGCCAGCAACAGGCGCACCACCACTGCTGCCGCAAAACACGTAGGGAATGTGGCAGAAAATCCTGCCCGATCTGTTTTGGTTTTGACTTCACCAAGTGGGTTGGATCCTGTTAACATTGGTAGCAGAAGATGGCTGGCGTAAAGGTGATGATTAGAAATTAAGGCATCTTTTCAGACTGAAGGTTGTGATTGGCGTTACTTGAGAGAGAATTTCTCGAGAGTCTCTAATGTCTCCGAAGGTCCGGCGCGAGTTCACGCATGCGCGGACCAGCTGGAGTATTTCCACGCATGCGCAGACTGGCCAGCGTATTTCCTTGCAGGTACGGGGGTTCTCTTCTCCGCGCTGGCCCCCGGGCAACATGGCAGAGCCATACAGGGGCCCGGTGCGGAGGAAAGAAGGCCCCCACGGAAACAGTCTGCCCACAGGATCAGTAGGCCCCGATCGCGGGCCAGGCCACCGTGGGGTGCACCCCCCCGGGGTCAGAATCCCCCGCGGCCCCCCAGTTACCTGCCATGTCGCACCGTGCGTGAGGTGAGTAATCCGGGGGGGGGGGGGGGGGGGGGTGCTGTCAACAGCCCTGACCGGCATGGCAGGAATCCAGCCGGCACCCGAGAAACGACACCGAAGAATAGGGCAGCCGTCATCGGGGCGGGATTCACGCCTCCCCCGGGGATTCTCTGAACCGGCGGGGCGTCAGAGAATCCCGGCCCTTATGACCAATGGAAAAACAATTTGGACGTATGGGGACGGGTTGCGTCCTTATCAAAGAAAAAACAAGGTATGAACTTGGCACTTTCATTTCCCACCAGAAACTGGATCAGCTGGAAAGTATTTTCAGAGCAAAGGGCTAATCATTTGGACACTGAGGAAAGTTTGAATAATTGTTTAAAATCTGTGGACAATATTTCTAAGAAAGATGATTTGTTAAATGCAGATAAGGCATGGTCAGATTTTCATAAATTTAGAAGGATGGTTATTCTATAGAGGAATGTATCAGGAAATTTAACAGGTTATATAAAGGGGGTGCAATTCTTTGGAAAGATTTCTAAGTGTCGTAGTGAGTGGGAACTGCTGCGAGCTTCCCGGCACTCAGCCCGGCGAGGCCGGCAACGCAATTCAATGTTAATTGGTCCACTGAACGGGGCTTCACGCCGCAAATGAAGCTCGCCAGCCGAATCACCGGGACCGCGCTCACCTTCCCCTGCTCACAGCGTTGAGCAGCACTTAAACAGCACTTGCACAGCCAACCCCACTCAGCTCACAGTCATGGCGCTGAGACAACAGGCCCCAAGATTTGGAGACGCAGACCTGGGGAGGCTCCTAGATTCAATTGAGGAGAGGAGGGAAGTCCTGATCCCTGACAGTCCCGGAGAGTGAGCCACAGGGCAGCCAGTGGGATGAAGTGGCAGAGGCAGCGTGACCAGGCAGACTGGCCTCCAGTGCCACAAGAAGGGCATGCGTGAATTGACACCTCCTGAAACCTTCCCATCCCCACGTGACCAGCCCTCCCCCATCCTCCATTAGTCTCCCCCAACCCTCCCTTCACCCCCCCCCCCCCAACCATTCCTTCACACCCCGCCTACCCCCACCCCACCAGTGTGAACCACATATGTGGCTAACAATGCCTTCTCTGTGTCTCCACGGAAGAAGCTGTCCCAGTTGTTGGGAGAGAGCCCAGACTGGCAGTGGGGTGCCGGACATACGACTTCTCGTGACCCACGAGGCACTGGAGGTTATGGAGGTGGCTGAGAGAGAGTGTGGTCGCCAATGTGGTGGAGGTTGGCGCACACAGCAGAGGGGAGGATCCTCCGGGCCTCACCTGGAGGACCTATCAAAAGTGTTTTTAATGCCAAACAGAATGAAGGGAAGGTGGTGGGAGACAAAGTGTTGGGAGGTTGGGGGAGAGAGGGAGGGAGGGTGGAGATAGTGGGGCGGCACCATCGGGAGAGTGGAGCAGTGGTGTACACTGGTACGATAAACATGAAAATACCCTCGCCATAATAAGTATGATGCCTCTGGCTTTTTGTTCTGTGATGCAGGCCAATAGCCAATAGCCAATCCCAAGCCCCATCCCCCCAGACATGGGATCCTGGCGCACCGCCCCCTGCCCCCCCCCCTTCGCCCCCATGCCCCCACCCGACAGGCCCTGCCCACGCATACCCAGCTGCAGGGGGAGGGAGGGGGGCGCCTCATCAGACCACACCTTGCATCACAGACACCCGAACAGAACGTCACCAAACCCGGGCCTCTTGGCTCTTGTGTATGTGATGCTGCTGCCCGCATTGTTCAAGCACAGTGTCCATGGTGTGATTGGGATGCTTGGCAATGAACCCCACATGCTACATGGCCCGCCCACCCACAGGAATCGACTTGGCATGCGTGAAGTGCTTACTTTAAAAAAAAAATTTTTTTTATAAATTTAGATTAGCCAATTATTTTTTCTAATTAAGGGGCAATTTAGCGTGGCCAATCCACCTACTCTGCACATTTTTTTTGGGTTGTGGGGGCGAAACCCACGCAGACACGGGGAGAATGTGCAAACTCCACACAGACAGTGACCCAGAGCCGGGATCGAACCTGGGACCTCAGCGCCGTGAGGCGGTTGTGCTAACCACTAGGCTACCGTGCTGCCCGTGAAGTGCTCACTTAACCATGATTGCCAATTCCCTATTATCAATAGCCTTCAGCCGCATCGCCAGAGGCCTCCATGGTCACTGGGAGTTCTGGGTGGTCGGTGGGGGCAGAAAGACAGGGACTAGGGTTGCCCCTGGGATTAGTCCACAAGATCCAGGGGTTGGCACCAATGCATGGTTGCTCCCACCCCCCCCCCCCCACCCCCAGGGCAGAGCCCCCCCATGCCCTGTTCACCCCAGCACAGCCCCAATACCCCCAGTACCCCATGGCGGCCCACTCCAACCAGGGCTGCACCCTCTGGTTGCCCACCATCCCCCTCTGAGCACAGGGACAGCTTGCCTGGTGCCCCCTCCCCCCCCACGTGGCTCATTGCTCGTGAGCAAAGATGGCTACTCACCTCCTTGGGTCCCTGCAGCAGCCCTTCACCATGTTCACGTTTTTAATGACCACTTGCTGAGGAGGCGGCTGGATCAAGGGAGGCTGTTGGATGTGGGGTGGCTCCCATTGTTCGTATGGAACTAGGGCTTAAATGGTGATCATTGGTTTCTTACTGAGCTATGGTGGGATCCCAATTTCACTTATGGAAGTGTCCCGGTTGCAAATGGTTTGACACCTGGCACAGGTTCCGTTTTTGGCCTCGCCGCTATTCACCAGCTTCATCGCGCTGTCACTTGAGCGAAACAAGGCCACTGAATCTCGTTCAAGATTGCAGAAATTCTCTTTGCATATCCCTAATTCAGTGCTTGCTTTCAAAAAGTTGGATTGTGCTGAAGCAGGGAACCTGGCTGGGCTCCCGGGCTCGAATTAGATTCTCAGCGAGGGATATGCTTTTGGAACAGATGTCAAAGCTTTAAAAAAAAAGTTTGCGGTGAAACATTCATTTCCAGCCATTTCCATTGCACAAATGGGACCTTCAGCAGTAAGTAAAAAGGTGGGGGATTCAATACTGGCAACATTTCAAAACCATTTCGATATGGGGCAGAAGAGTTAAAGCAAAGGAAGATCAGCAAACTAAAACTGAGTACAGAGACACTTTTGGTAACTATGGCAGGAGAATAGACACCATTTTCAGATGTGATTTGAAATATTATTATGTGATGACTTGTCCGAAATGGAAGAACTGCGGGTTTTTGAATTACATGTGACATGGAATGTTCGGCAGAAGAAGATGATGAAACTAATTAGTCAGAAGGAACTGTGATGGCTACCAGGGGCGGGATTCTCCGACCCCCCCGCCGGGTCGGAGAATCGCCCGGGGCCGGCGTCAATTCCGACCCCGCCATGGCCGGAATTCTCCGCCACCCGAGAATCCGCCACCCGAGAACCCGCGCCGCCTGCTCCCGCCGGTAAGATAGGTGGTTTAATCCACGCCGGCGGGAGAGGTTTGTCAGCGATGGGCCGAAGTCCCATCGCTGACAAACCTCTCCTGCCGGCGTGGATTAAACCACCTATCTTACCGGCGGGAGCAGGCGGCGCGGGCGGGTGCTGGGGTCCTGGGGGGTGCGCGGGGCGATCTGACCCCGGGGGGTGCCACAACGGTGGCCTGGCCCACGATGGGGGCCCAATGATCGGCGGGCGGGCCTGTGCCATGGGGGCACTCTTTTTCTTCCGCCTTCGCCATGGTCTTCACAATGTCGGAGGCGGAAGAGACCCCCTCCCCTGCTCATGCGCCGGTATGACGTCAGTAGCCGCTGATGCTCCGGTGCATGCGCGGACTTACGCCAGCTGGCGAAGTCCTTATGGCCCCGGCTGGCATGGCGCCAAAGGACGTTCACACCAGCTGGCAGAGTTGGAACCACTCTGGCGAGGGCCTGCTCCTCAATGTGAGGGCTTGGCCTCTAAAGGTGTGGAGACTTCCGCACCTTTGGTGCAGTCCGACACCGGAGTGGTTCACGCCACTCCAACACGCCGGGACCCCCCGCCCTGCCGGGTAGGGGAGAATCCCGGCCCAGAAGTTTCATTCCATTAACGAGTGTTGTATTTGCGGACCCCATTCAGTTGTGCTGTGTTAGACAGTGGGTGCACATCCATACTATGCGCAGTGGATTGTTTGAAGTATTACCTGGATTCTCTAAATAGTAAAGAGTGAAGTAAGGGCCTGAATTCTCCAGCCGTTAACTGGTGATGGGATTCTCTGGTCCCTCCAGCAGCGCACCCCCACTGGCAGGGTTTCTGACAGCTTGGGGGGGGGCTTCGATGGGAATCTCCATTGACAGCGGAGGGATCAGAGAATCCTGGCACCAGCGAACGGCGCGCCGCCTCCTGCTGCCGAGAAACAGGTGGCTGGGAAGCCAGAAAATTCCACCCAAGGTTAAGGAATATGAAAGTTCTACTTACTTCAGGCTTGGGGACGATAACGTATTAAAGTCACTGAAAAGATTCGCTGATGCTGTGTAAAGTAGTTGGGGTAAATCATTCCATCAGCATGGACAATGGGTGGAATTTTCTGGGCACACCTACCCCAAGACCAGAAATTCCAACCAAGGTCAAGGGTCCTTTAAACGGTGTGTAAAATTGTCCATTCTGTCTGTGGCGATTTCTGTGGCGGGCAGGACTGGAAAATTGTCTCATAGTTTCGAGTTCCTGTTGAAGATGACATCTATGAGAAAAGCTTAAATAAAACTAGATATGGAACGTACTGAAGTAATTGTTTTGGGGAAATCTGGAGATTAACAGTTTACACAATCAGCACATACTGTATCCCCTTTACAGCACCTAACATTTCTATCATGATGTTAAAGAAGTGTAGGGAGTAGGAATTTAAAGGGAAAAAGGCAATTTAAAAAAGACAAGCCCATCCAACTTGTCATAGGTTAAAAATCCTACTAAAAGGTGCGGAGGTAAGGGATGATGTATATACCAAACATATAGCAAGCACCAGAGAGAGATATATAGGACCCCCCGTTGGGTCGGAGAATCCCCAGGGGGAGGCACGAACCCCGCCCCGCCACCGACTGCAGTATTCTCCGGCGCCATTTTTCGGGCAGGGGGTGGATTTCCGCCGCCGGTCGGGGGCCGTTGGGAGCGCACCCCCCCCCCCCCCCCCCCCTCCAGCGATTCTCCGGGTCCTGATGGGCCTAGCAAAGCCCCCCCCCCCCGGCGATTCTTCGGGACCCGATGGGCCGAGCGGCCATCCATTTTTTGGCAGTCCCGTCGGCATGGGTTACGTATGGTCCCACACGGCGGGATCCGGCAGGTAAGTCGGCATGGGCAGTCCTCGGTGGGGGGGGGGGGGGGGCTGGCCCGTGATCGGGGCCCACTGATCTGCGGGCGGGCTTGTTCCGTGGAGGCTCTTCTTCCTTTCGCACCGGCCCCTGTAGGGCTCCACCATGGTGGTGCGGAGAAGAGAATCACCCTCGCATGCGCCAAAATGCGCCGGCTGGTCTGCGCATGTGCGGAATCACGCCGGCGGTTCCGTGATGCGCGAGATCATGCCGGCTGTTCCGCGCTTGTGAGAACTCGCACTGTCCCTTCGGCGCCAGCTGGAGCACCGCCAACCCCTCCAGTGTCCATCTAGCCCCCTAGACAGGTAAGAGTTCCTCACCTTGGTGGGCCTTTGACGCCGGAGTCGTTGGTGCCGATTTTCCAGCGGCATGGGGACTTAGTCCCGTGAAAGGAGATTCCCGGCCATGGCGATTCTCCCATTAGCAGGAGTTTTGAATGAAATTTCAGTAATGGACTTGAAAGTATGAGATGGGGATGAAAATATTTTTGTTTGCATTTCATTGAGATGACAACTATGAAATGAAATGAAAATTGCTTATTGTCACGAGTGGCTTCAAATGAAGTTACTGTGAAAAGCCCCTAGTCGCCACATTCCAGCACCTGTTCGGGGAGGCTGCTACGGGAATCGAACCATGCTGCTGGCTTGTCTTGGTCTGCTTTCAATGCCAGCGATTTAGCCCAGTGAGCTAAACAGCCCCTATGATACAGAAACAGTCCGTCAACACTATTATATAGTAAAGATATTAAACATAATTGTGGATAGGATAATGGAAAAATGGATAGGGACTGGACTGGGAACACCAGTTAAATTTCTGACAATGGGGGTGGGGGGAATAATTTGTCAATGATGAAGTTAAAAGTAGGTGTGAAAATATGAAATCATACTAATGAACACGGCAACAGAACGTCCCTTTGTTAATGGAGTTTGTGAACATCTTCACGCCGTAATTGATGAGCTACTTCACAAAATCCCAGCCAACCGGCGAAGCTATCAATTGACATTTACCCTGACGTGGGTAGCCCATGCACAGAATTCAGTTTAAACAATTCGGGGCTATAGCCTCCATCAATTAGTTTATGGGAGAAATCCCCAAATACCTTCCGTGATGCGGAATCATCTGCCGGCCTCGAAAGGGACTATGATTAGTTCAATTCCATTCTGAGCTTTGGAATGCCCTGGATACAGGAAGAAAGACATTTATCAACACTGAAGTTTTGGAGAAAATTCAGTGAGCTTTCTGGGACCGTAAAAAGCCATCAAAAATAAATTTCAACCCAGGGGACATTATATATTACAAAAGAGAGGGACAGAAAGAATGGAATGGCCTGGGTCAGGTTATAGGCTGTAATGGGAAACCAGTAATTTTACAACATGGCAATCATTCCTTGAGCTTCATTGGCATTGATCTGAGCAGTTAATAGTAAGTGACGCGGCAACATGAACTTTACATACACATATATTGGACGAAGATGTGTAGGGACTGTGCCATATAAAGGTGACTGAATATGGACAAAGTAATGCTGAAGCATTTGATAAGACCACAAACCACAAGAGACAACCACCCCCAAGGTTACAGGACAGTAAAATTTATGGCAGTAGGGATCAGTGGATGGCGGAAGGCCAGCATTATAAGGAGAAAAGAAAAAGCCACTGACAACTACAAACATCTGACTGTCCAAGATGAGGGACAACAGATAGAACATAGAACATAGAAAGAACAGGCCCTTCGGCCCTCGATGTTGTGCCGAGCAATAATCACCCTACTCAAACCCAGGTATCCACCCTATACCCGTAACCCAACAACCCCCCCCCCCCCTTAAACTTACTTTTTAGGATACTACGGGCAATTTAGCATGGCCAATCCACCTAACCCGCACATCTTTGGACTGTGGGAGGAAACCGGAGCACCCGGAGGAAACCCACGCAGACACAGGGAGGACGTGCAGACTCCGCACAGACAGTGACCCAGCCGGGAATCGAACCTGGGACACTGGAGCTGTGAAGCATTTATGCTAACCACCATGCTACCGTGCTGCCCCATGGACCAGAGATTCCAAAACAAATAGTGCCACTGCAAAGGCCACAGTTCTGGCCACTTCCTGCATGGGGCCAAACAAGACCTTGCTGGGTGAGAAGTGATAGGTTTTGCCTGAAGCCCTAGCGTCAAAGTAATCAAAATGTTTCCAACGAGACCCATTAAAGCCTTCAAACAATCCACGTACTGCAGAATTCTTTAACCGATCCGATCTTCACGAAAAGCGGTGGTAGGCAGGTTGACCCTCTCTATGGGATCTCATAGCCTCCCTGAAGGTTCTCTTGGTTTCTCCCACTCCTGGGCCGGGATTCTCCCCTACCCAGCGGGGCTGGGGGTCCCGGCGTTGTGGTGTGGCGAGAACCACTCCGGCTTCGGGCCTCCCCATTCTCCGCACCTTTAGGGGCTAGGCCCGCGCCGGAGTGGTTTCCATCCTGCCGGTCGGCGTGAACAGCCTTTGGCGCCACGGCAGCCGGAGCGTCAGCGGCTGCTGACGTCATCCCGGCACATGCGCGGGGGAGGGGGTTTCTTCCGCCTCCGCCATGGTGAGTCCGATCGCCCGCGCCCCCCCCCCCCCCCCCCCCCAGGACCCCGGGGGCCCGCTCACGCCACTGATCCTGCTGCCACCAGAGGTGGTTCAAACCACGGCGGCAGGAGAGGCCTCTCAGCGGCGGGACTTCGGCCCATCGCGGGCCGGAGAATCGCCGCGGTGGGCACGCCAATCGGCGGGGTGTGATTCCCACCCCCACCATTTCCCAGATGGCGGAGAATTCCGGCCACGGCGAGGGTGGGATTTTCGCCGGTCCCGGGCGATTCTCCGACTCTGCGGTGGGTCGGAGAATTTCGCCCTAGATGTCAAAAATGCATTTACTGAGGCACAAGATGCTCTGAAAGAAAGGTCTGATTTCTGTTGCTTCTATTATGCTATTTCAGTTTAAAACATGTCAAGATTGCTTAACAGATAAGGTGGCACATAGCTTTACCCACCTAGAGATCACCTGGGGAAATTAATGATTTTAGCCCTTTGAGAGCCCATGCTCAAATTGCTGATCCACATATGGAAGGCCTCAACACAGGAACAGATAATAGTAAAATTATTTCCATTGTAAAAACTGAAAGTGGGCTCAGGAATTTCCTGCCGTTAACAGGAGGTCAGGCTGGATATTCTTCATACAAAGGGTTTTGCAGGAGGAAGTGAGAAACCAGACATCCTCAATGCAGGGGTTCATAACATCCTGTCCTTGGCTTTATTCAGACAGCTGTTACATCCAGAATAGACCCATGAAACATGGAGTACTGGATATTCACAACAGCAGAGAGCCTCTCCATCATTTTACAATACCGATATTACAGGAACAGCTACAAACAGTGCTGCTAGCAGTCCAGTCAACTTAAGACTGGCTCACAAAGCCTACACAGGTGCTTATATGGGCCCCCTCAATGAGCTATCATTGAGGGAGCTCATACTCCAATTGGCCAACCAATAAAGCCAATTGGAGTTCATTACAGGTTTATACTCGCTGGAGTTTAGAAGGATGAAAGGAGGTCTGATCGAGTATATAAAATACCAAAATGATTTGATAAAATAAACAAAGATCAAATGTTCCCCCTTGTGGGATAATCTAGAACAAGAGGTCATGAATATAGGTTGAGAGATGGTAGCTTTAGAACTGAGATGAGAAGGAACTACTTCTCACAGAGGGTGGTGAATTTGTGAAACTCGCTGCCCCATAGTGCAGTGGAATTTGTGTCATTAATTGGTTTCAAAAAGGATAAAGATATATTTCTGCTTAAAAAACAGGTCAAAGGGATGTGGGCAACAGGTAGGGAGGTGGATTTGAGACCAGGAAGTGATCAGCCATAGAAAAATACTGAAAAATCTCTGCAGGTTTGGTAGCATCTGTAGAGAGAGAAAAGAGCTAACATTTTGAGTCCAGATGACCCTTTGTCAAAGCTAAAAGGCATAGAAAGTGGGAAATATTTATACTGCGGGGTGAGAATGAAAGATGAGTGATAGCCATAGAAACCAAGGGAACAGAGTGCTAATAGCCACAGAAACCAAGGGAACAGAGTGCTAATGGCAGTCCCCAGAGAAATTAGCACTCTGTTCCCTTGGTTTCTGTGGCTATGATTGTTCATGTATCTCTGAACCGTCTTGCACTTTGATTCTTAAACTTTTCCCAACATTTTAATGGATTATGGTCTGTATATAAAAATGACTCCGATAAATTGTTAGCAAACGTCAAAATGTTGTAACGAGAGCAGCACAGTGGTGCAGTGGGTTAACCCTGCTGCCTCAGGTCCCAGGTTCGATCCTGGCTCTGGGTCACTGTCTGTGTGGAGTTTGCACATTCTCCCCGTGTTTGTGTGGGTTTCGCCCCCCACAAGCCAAAAATGTGCAGGGTAGGTGGATTGATGATGCTAAATTGCCCCTTAACTGGAAAAAATGAATTGGGTACTCTAAATTTATTTTTTAAAATGTTGTAACGCTAATATCAAACTCTGTTGGACAGGATTCTCCCCTACCCGGCAAGGCGGGCTGTATCAGCGCCGAGGAGTGGCGTGAACCACTCCGGCGTCAAGCCACCCGGAAGGTGCGGAATCCTCTGCACCTTCAGGGGCGAGGCTGATGCCGGCAGGGTTGGCGTTGCGCCAGCCGGCGTGAGTTGTCTCATGCGCGGGAGCAGGTGCGTATGCTGACGTTATCCCAGCGCATGCACAGGGTGGTTCTTCTCTGCGCTGGCCATGGCAGAGGTTGACAGCAGTCGGCGCGGAGGGAAAGAGTGCCTCCATAGCACAGGCCCGCATGCGGATCGGTGGGCCCTGATCGCGGGCCAGGCTACCTAAGGGGCACTCCCCGGGGCCAGATCCCCCCGCGCGCCTCCCCGAGGACTCTGCAGGACGCCCGTAGAACCAGGTCCCGCCAGTATGGACATGGTTTGATTTACGGCGGCGGGACTGGCCGAAAACGGGCGGCCGCTCGGTCCATCGCGGGCCGGAGTATCGCCGGGTGGGGGGGCTGCTGCCAGTGGCCACCTACTGGTGCGGTGCGATTCCAACCCCTGCCAAAACCCCGATGCCGTAGAATTCGGCAGCCAGCGTCGGGGCAGGATTCACGCCGACTACCGGCGATTTCTGACCCAGCGGGAGGTCGGAGAATCACACCCAATGTCTCCTTCTCGATGGTCGAATATTTCTTTTGGCAAATACTTAGTTTCCGAGAAAAATAACCAACAGGCCTTTCGATTCTTTACCATCTTCCTGCAACAATGTAGCACCAACACCTACATCACTTGCATCAATTTCCATCTTAAATTGCTTGGCATAATTAGGTGTCATCAACACTGGTCCAGTGGTTAATTCAATTTTCAGATTATTTAATTCCTTCTGACATTTAACGTCTACTTAAATTTCTTATGCTTTTTCCGAAGTTCAGTCAGTGGAACAATCATATTGCTGAAGTTTGGCACGAATTTCTGGCAGAAACCATTCATGCCCTTCTCTCCTCGATGATATTGCAAACTCTCCAATAGCTTTCGCTTTCACATGCCATGGAACCACCTGGCCATGCAAATTGTATGGCCTCAGAATGTGGCTTTAGCTTTTAAAAATTCACTTTTAGCCAAGTTTAACCCAGCCTCCTGTCGTCGATCGAATAATTCTGTTAAATGTTTCAAATGCTCCTTTTATGTTTGACTGAACACCGCCAAATCGTCAATGTACTGTTCTGGACAACATCCAATGGGTTGCCGTTTTTCTGATCATTCATGACCTGCAAAGAGGATTCTTGACATAGCTCAATGGGACACTTGATCAGCTTTTAAGCTGCATAATTATTAGGGTGTCCCTTTCATTAGCCACTTATATTGACTTTGCCCACATGAAAAGACCATCCTCCCAATTCAAGAATTCACACATACAGAGCAGCTGTGCTATTAAGAATCACGTTGGTGCATATAACTTTCCAACATGCTCCACCGCCTTCTTCCCTCCCCCTGTCACCCATCAACTTCCAGTTATCACCATAAACCCACCGAATATCACCATTCCTCTCCCTTTTGTCACCCTCAATCTCCCCCGCAACCCTGGATCCTACAACTTTCCTCCTCCACATGTCTTCCCTCACCTCAGAGGCAGCAGCCATTACCACCCCCATGCCCACCCTGCTGGTGCCTCCTCCCATCGTCTGAGCCAACTCTCTTGTCCCCCGCTGTGACCCACCAGACTCTCACCCTGAACGTGCCACTCTACTGCATCCTACTTTTCCCTCTGACAGCCACTGTTCCCTCGTCCCACCAATGCTTTGAGTTCTCCCCCCCAGGACCCCACCGCTGACACCAGCTACTCCTCCCTCTAAGACACCCCCCTCCTTCCCTGGACATTCTCCTCATCCTTTCTCCATAAGTCTGCCTCCCATCCAGCCTGACGCAGCTTGTGATAGAAGCATCTGAAATCTCACAGTGACGCTCTTAAAGGTAGGCAAAAGCAATGTCGGCGTACCTTGAAGTTGGTAATGATGTGAAGCTTGCTGGGTGAATGTCACTTATGTAGCATCAGGAAACAGACCATTCTAATCATCCAGTGGCTGGGCACCTAATCAGGAGCTCATTAAAAGGCCAACTCCCTGGCATTGCCAGGTCAGTGGGAACCTCCAGCAACCTTTAACCCACCATCAAACCCAGTCGAACAAGTTACAAACATATTGTAACATATTGTCTCACATATTGTGAGAAACTGACTTTTCCCATCTCGCCAAATTTAGTGCCCCCCACCACCTCCACCATAATTCCCACTTCTGGTGGGAGTGGAAAGTTCTGCTCCAAATCCTAGGTTTTATTTCGAGAGGGTTACAATTGAAAAAATAAGGAAGTTATGCCAAAGCTGTATTGATCCTTGGTTAGAAGAATCACGTGCAGTTCTGCTGACCACATTAGAACAAGGATATTGAAGACCGAAAAGGGTGCAGAGAAGATTTATAAGACTGACACCAGAAATGGGCTTCCGTATCAGGAAAGCATTGACAGACTGGATTTATATCCTCTTTGGGAAAGAATGCCCATGATCCCAGCAGAAATCACAATACACTTGTCCTGCCCCAGTCAATGGCACCGGTGATCTATGGCTACCGTGAAGAGGCTGGTTAATGGGTAACAAAGAAACATCCACTCCCAATTGGCACATGATTCCCCATTGATGCTCAACCAGGCATGGACCTCAAGCCTACAATGACAGTTACAATGCCACCAGGAACATTGTGGGGCAGGAATCGCGTTGTGCCGGTCGAGGGCCGTTGGCAGTGCCCCCCCCCCCCCCCCCCGGAGATTTTCCGCTCCGCTTTGGGCCGAGTGGCTGCCCGTTTTTGGCCAGTCCCGCCGGCGTAAATCAAACAAGGTCCTTACCGGCAGGACCTGGCTCTGTGGGCGCCCTGCGGAGTCCTCAGGGGGAGCATGGGGGGATCTGGCCCCGGGGGAGCCCCCACAGTGGCCTGATCCGCGAGCGGGGCCCGCCAACCTGTGGGCGGGCCTGTGCCATGGGGGCACTCTTTCCCTCCGCGCCGGCCGCTGTAACGGTCCGCCATGGCCGCCGCGGAGAAGAACCCCCCTGCGCATGCGCTGGGATCACGGTAGAACACGCTGACGCTCCCGCACATGCGCCAACGGGCACCGCCGGCGGAGGCCCTTCGGCACCGGTTGGTGCAGCGCCAGCCTCGCCAGCTCCGGCCTAGTCCCTGAAGGTGCAGAGGATTCCGCACCTTCCGGGCGGCCCGACGCCGGAGTGGTTCACGCTACCCCTCGGCGCTGTTTCTGCCTCCCCGCCCTGCTGGATAGCGGAGACTCCCGGCCAATAAATCTCATTTGCTCCTGTGCTCAGAAAGGGTTATCAAGTTTCCCCTGACATTTCATCCCATCATGACCTGGGCTTCATGATTTCCCAGCTTTCGTCCCATTTGCTGTGGGTTTTTTGCAGCATCCTCTTCGCCAAAATTATTTTGTTTTTTGGGATCAGATTAGTCTCACCCCGAGGATTGATTTTAACCCCTTTGCCATATGACCATTAACAAAAAATAGCCACGTTGGAAAAGCCACTTGGGGAGCCTGCCTCATTTACTGTTGTCTGCAGAAACTGGAATTTCAATGCTCGCCTCAAGAACTGGTGAATCCACTAGATTATCGTTGATTCAATTCCACATGTAGGATTACAGCTGGCCTTAATAAACTAAAACCATACAGTTTAACAACACAGAGCATTATTCATCTTATTTTTGCTTTTTCAGCCAAACTAATCTTGACTTGTTGGGCTATTTGGAGGCAAGTGAGAAGTGTCCTGATCCTATTGATTGTTCTACCTTTTATGCCTCCTTAATGAACCAAATTGGTTGGTCAACCACAATTAGTATCTAGGAATACTGAAGATGTTCAGACTGAGCCTGCCGACTCTATTAATGAGGGCAAACCACAGCTGCCATTTTTTCATTGTTATTAAAGGCGTCTTCTTGAAGATGTCATTAATTGATAATTGTCGGTTTGACCTCTTAATCATGGCTATCAGCTATCAAGAACATCTTCGAAAAGTCATGGTCAGCATCACAACTCAAATGCGTGAGAAACTGCGAGCATTTGTCCCAACTACAATGCGGACAATATCCATATCCCATCAAACTGCCTGACCACCTGCTCGAGCTCTGAAGTTTTGACTTGCAGCCAACTTTGAATCTAAATATATTAGGCATTGAACATATTGGTGCACATTCTCAAACCCGTCCTCCAGGCTAACATCTTTCAGTTTTGCATTGCCAAGTTTCAGTCAATCATGCTCCCATTCATTAAAGCAACACCTAACCTGAAAGCCCTTCAAGGCGAGAAGATGCATTCCAACTTTCACCTCCCGGTGTTGACTCCTCTGCAAACTTACAAGAGGGTGCTGGCTTGCTTTTGACTGGACACAGATTGCATCACATGGGAGGTGAATGTCTTTCTGAATGATGCAGTGTGATGAATGTCACATTGACCACAGAATCCAGATTAAAATGAAGACACTTATTAGAATCAGAAATTAAAACTGAATCACAATATGTTTAACATAAGTTGAATAAAATCATTACAACATTTTAGAAGCCATTAAGCACCCGGGAAAAAAACATCACCTCACCCTTAGACTAATTAAATTGCCTCAAACAAAGCATTTAAGAAAGGATATTTTGTTTGACAGAACATAAATCCCTTTTAATTACTCAGTTGAAACTGTGACTACAAGTCTTAATGAGAGAGGCTTTACACCAGATAATGAATAGAACTAATTAAGTAACTCTCTGTCCAACCATATAACTCCCTGACACCTGGGAGATAGAACCAGCGACACTTGTAATAGTAACTTTCGGCCTAACTATAAATTTAAAAATTCTTGACACCTGACAGGTAACTGAATGAAATCACTCTTAGAATGACCTACTAACCAAACATATGTTAAAATGCTTGACGCTTAAACCGATGTTAAAATAAACATCAATCAACTTGTAAAGATGAACTGTCGATAAGATTTCGTGGAGCTGCAAAAACCTAACTGTTTTGGCTGAAAGGAAACCGCTCATTATAGAGATAAAAACATTGAACTATTAGCGACATAGGAAGAAAAAATGCATAAAAGAGACAGACTTGACAAGGCTCTCTCACTCACTCACCTCCTGCTAGAGTGCAGTCAAAGTTTTGATCAACTACCTGAGATGATTTAGTTTTGAGTGACTTATCCGAAAAATCTTCCATTAAGGGGTAACTGGAATCTGTTTAACTGTTTAAGACCTGGAACAGTAATCTCCCTCTAGTGAAAGCTGATTCTGTGTCTCGCAGGAAGATGGTTTTCCCTCCTCCAGTAGCTTAGTCAGAAGTTGGACGAGTAAGACTAGCCCTTTGGTCAGGGAATCCTAAATCGACCACTACAGTCCAAGTGACCTGGACTGTTTTTGATTGCCTGAGGAGGACGGATAGGAATTTTCCTGAGGTTTTAGTCCCCTGTTCTCTCTGACTTCCTTCTGCAGGAAACATCATGGTTCTGGGAGTGGGGATGGTTGAGAAGTGTCTCGTCACGATAACTCCAGCTCCCATGAATGTGGGGCGGGAATGATGGATAGGTCTTCTCCTGCCTTCATAATTGTATATATTTATTTAACACTCTGAGAAAGTGTTTTGGTCTGTCCTTCTGTTCCTCAAACTTTGAAAAACCCTGTTTGTGGTAGTACAGGGTCTACAGCTTCTAAAATACTGCATATAGGTGTCAGTGGGCAAGAAATGTGGAATTAAACGCCACAGCTGCTCACACTTGTCACACCAAATAAATGGGGTTTGAGATGGCCCTGCCTATTCAATCACAGCAATACACATTAATCTTTCCAGGCTCACATATGCCTTGTTTGCGCTCAAAATAGCAGCAGTACTGCATGCCTTGTTGCTAACACTGTTGTGAAGCACAACCCTAATAATTCACCTCTGATGCCAGCCTAGGATTGTGCCATGAATGTCCTTCAGTCATCTCAGGTGCATGTTTTTGTGACAAAGTCAAAGAGAAGAAGAATTACATTGCAGCGTCATCTCTTTGCAGTGGTCAGCACGTCAATAAAATCAACCCAATTCAAGTAGCTAGGGTTTACTTGTTCTGGGAGTGTCATTTTGACTCGAAACTTTGGAACACTAAAACTGTCCAATGGGCTGATGCATGTCATTGAAGGTGGGCTGTATTGCCTTTTTATTTATTTTATTATGCATTTTAGGTCCCATAATCATTAAGGCTTTGAAGCGTCATGATTTTCATGTTTCACCTTGGAGCTGGAGCTGTTTTAACAAGTCTGCATTCAAGCATCACTGAGCAGCAGGTCACCATAAAAAGTGTAAAATACCTTTTAAAAAATGTAATGTTGTGTCATTAGCCAAAACTACAGCAGAAGAAATGGGAATACTGTAGGCACCGATAGCATTTTGGGTAGTTAGTGAGAATGAAGGCAAAGAACATTAGTCAGCCGTTAAATTCAGGCAGCAGAGTGTGTCCTGCTGCATTGAAAGCCTGCATTACCTTCAAGTGCTCAGCAAGGCCGTTAACCAAATGATCAGTGGCAGTCAACCAAGATGCTGAATCACTTGCTCTGTTTCAATGACAACAACTTACATTTACACCGTGCCTTTAATGCAATAAAACTCCTCAATTTGCTTCTCAGGAGTGTGATAAAATAAAAACAAGCGACAACCGAGCTATGGAGCGAGATATTCAGTCAGATGACCAAAAGCGTGATCAAAAAGGTAGGTTTTTAAGGAATGCTTCAGAGGTGGAAAGCAAAGTGGAGGGGAGGAGATGCACGCAGAGAGGATTCCAGAGCTTAGGGCAGAGGCAACTGAAGGCACTGCCACCAGTGGTGCGTGGATTAAAATCAGTGATGCTTCAAGAGGTCAGAATTAAATGAACACAGATATCTTGGAAGGTGGAAGGCCTGCAGGCGATGACAGAGACAGGAAGGAGTGACCCCATTTGAAAACAAGGGTGAGAATTTAAAAATCAAGATCAAGGCATTGCTTAACCGGGAACCAATGTTGTTCAGTGAGCATGGGTGTGAAGGATGAGTGGGACGGTATGATCAGAGACAAGGACAGCAGAATTTTGGATCACCACTTTTGTGATATGCCTTTAAAGGGTAGCAGCATGCCATCACTGGAGTAGAGGTGTGTCATGTGATCCAGTTTCATTTTGGCGTGTGAACAGAACACACCCCACACAGATTTGCTACAGATGTCTTCAAACGTTTGAGCTTTGTATAAGTGTTCTTAGTGTTGCTCGTTCTGGTGAGTGCGCTTTACACTCAATTGGCTCTGTTTTATTACTTAGCTCTAGAGTTGCCATGTATCCTTATGGTACCACCACGAGGTTCAAGTTCAAGTTCAGATCAATGACTCAATACACCAATTAGTAAGGTTCAAATCAAAACACGTTTATTAATACACAGTTAATCGCTACTCATGCATACAATACTAAAAGACTAGGCTATTACTACCACTAACAGGCCAGTACTTATCTGGATAAGGGAATCCGCTGGGTCAGGGAACAATGGCCTCTTGCTCGATCCTGAGTCTGCAGGCTTCCAGCTGGTACGGACTAAGGGGTCAGGAGCATCTATCTCGTAGCATGCGTTGACTGGACACTTACTTGATGTGCAGCAGTTGGCGAGGCCTCTCCTTCTTATGGTCAAGTTCTTCGAGAGCTGCTAAGATGTTCTGCTGGAAGGGCCGGCTAAGAGAGCAAACTGAACTTGGGACCTGTCTTTTATAGGTCCCAGGGGCTTCGCGCCCTTTTGGGCGGACCCCGAGCTTACTTCCAATCGATTGGATCCCATACCAATCGATTGGTTTGAATTCCCCAATACTGGGGCTGTTTCTCGATCGCTGGGCGGTTCTTTCTGGCTTGTTTGTCTCCTTTGTTTCAGACTCCCATTGGCGCCGAGGAGTCTGACTTGCTATTGAGTGTCTCAAATGTAGCTAATTGTTGTAGCTAATTGTTCCCGGGGATCGCTCATCAATATGTATAACTGCTGGTTTCAGTGCTATCTGCTTTCTGCAGACCGAATACACTAAAGAACTCTGCAAAACTGCTTGTTTTGTTAGACTGTCCATTTTTCCCTGCTGTCTTTGCGATTCTCCATTTTGTTTGGGGAAGTGGCCAACTCAGGTGGTTACATTAGAATCATGGAATCCCTACAGTGCAGAAGGAGGCCATTTAGCCCATCGAATCTGCACTGATCCTACAAAAGAGATCCTACCTAGTCCACTCCCCTACTCTATCCCAATAACCCCACCTAACCTAGACACTAATGGGCAATTTTAGCATGGCCAGTCAAACTAACCTGCACATCGTTGGACTGTGGGAGGAAACCGGAGCACCCGGAGGAAACCTACGCAATCATGGGGAGAATGTGCTCCACACAGACAGTCACTCAAGGCCAAAATTGAACCCCGGTCCCTGGTGATGTGAGGCAGCAGTGCCAACCACTGCACCACCGTGACTAGTCACAATAAATTAACCCACTACATGTTTACCCAATTACTTCTGAGTGATTTGTGTTTTCAAATCAATATAAAAACATAACATGGTGATCAGCAGTGGTAAAACAGTGCACATGAAAGTTTCAGTACAGCATAATATTATACAGTCATCTAATGGGATTGGCTTTTATCTGCCATCCTTACCTGGTCTGGACTACATGTGATTCCAGTCCCCCAATAATGAGGTTGACACTGAAATAGCTTCTGAAATGGCCTCGTAAATCACCCAGTTTAAGTGCACTCAGGGATGGGCAACAAATGCTGACCTGGGCAACGATGCCCACATCCCATAAAATAATTTTTATTTTAATACAACCAAAAGAACCATGGATAAAAAGGTAAAACATCATGCACTTACGGTGGGATTTTCCATGCAACCCACAGTCACAGGGGTGTCCGCCATTGGCTGGCAGTGGGGACTTCTGGTCATACCATTGTCAACGGGATCTCCCGTTGAATGTACCCTTCGCTGCCTTGAAAGCCACGGAGGGGGGTGCACCATCGGCGGGACTGGAAAGACCTGCCAGCGTGAATGGCTGGAAAGATCCAGCCTTTCCATTTCTCCCCAAATGGAACTCTTACATTTTGGCTTTGTAACAGGACACCACATGTATAATCCTTCGAACACAGCCTAGCTCCTTGCTGCAGCTGAATACATGGGCAGACAGCAGAATATCAGGTTGGGTGGAGATAGGGCGGGGGAGTGGACCTCGGTAGGGTGCTCTTTCAGAGATTCGGTGAGAGTCAATGGACTGAATGACCTCCTTTGCTCTACGATGGTTCTAAGGTTCTAATTCGAATTCAAGACGGGCCCTCAGCTACCACTGTAAATGAAAACTTTTGTGGATAATATATACATCATGGTGTTGAAGCCCTGAAATATTGTAAATAGGGATTTAGCGCATATCAGCAGCATTGTGACTGAAACACAATTAGGGACTGATTCGGCTTTTCGAGTTATTAAATATTTACTCGCCAACAGTTTTGTGTTTGTATGTTATTACTGCTTGTGGTGGTGCTGGAATTCTGTTGCTGCGCTCGAAGAGTTACTCCTCGCAGAGCCGGAATGTCAGAAGCGTTCCAGTTTTCAATATGCTCACAAAGGATGATCCATCAGTCAGATCTCTACTATCAGAACAAGATTAAAGTCTGCACAGGGACCTCTTTGAAGGTAATGACATGGTGATTATAAACATGACAACTGAGTGTACCGTTACATCAAAGAGCATTGTTAGAAACAAGCCCGGACCAGCTAATAGGGTAAAGATTGTAACTCCCCTGAGGTGAAGCCTCACACAATAGGAGCACAGATCGTAAAGTTGATTGTGCAGCTCTCTCCACTGTCGTGTCGCCGTCCATCTCTCATGAGTGATTTACTTCAATTTGTTTGCTGAGCTTGCAAGGAACCAGATTAACTTTTCTTCAATCCTTTTATATGCCTGAATATTAAAATGTTATCAGTCAGAGTGGCAGATTCTTAAGTCAATTAAATAACATGATTGATTAGTCACCCCAAGCCCTTCATTAACAAAAAAATTTAGGTTACGGGCCCACAGTTCTAATGGTTTATTTTAAATTTAGATTACCCAATTAATTTTTTCCAATTAAGGGGCAATTTAGCGTGGCCAATCCACCTTCCCTGCACATCTTTTGGTTGTGGGGGGCAAAGCCCAAGCAAACATGGGGAGAATGTGCAAACCCACGCAAACACGGGGAGAATGTGCAAACCCACGGAAACACGGGGAGAATGTGCAAACCCACGCAAAGACGGGGAGAATGTGCAAACTCCCACACACACAGTGACCCAGAATTGAACCTGGGACCTCGGCGCCGTGAGGCAGCAGAGTTAATGACTGCGCCATTGTGCTGTCGCTCACAGTTCTAATGTTGATGGGACTGTCAGAGCTCACCATTATTCCTCGCCTGGGATGATCAGCAACTTCAAGAGTGTGGAAACCTAGAAGTTACTGTCTATCACTCTACATTTCTCCAGAGGATGTACTATCAAAGTCACCTCAAGATACCAATTAATTAGAAATCACTGAATTGATGAAAACTTCCATTCTTGTCCCATTATTTTTACTGCAAGAAACATTGTAAGTTACACCTCATTGTATTTAGTTTATGATAATTGGGGCAAAAGCTTTCTGGCCTTGACTATATATTATAGGAAATAAATTCACATTGTTAAAATTATTAATTTTCTTCAAGTTTGCAGATGATATTTCAGTTCCTTTTTTAGTCCCATGAGCTTGTTCAGTCATTTATTTTGCTTTCTGTAAAATTTAATTAAGGGAAGGTAATCAGACAAGGTCTACAAGGATCATAAGCATCTCTCCCAGTCAGAATGAGAAACACGTGGCTATTTAGCTCGAGGCACTCCACATCAAGCATGGGGGAAGGTAGGGAGGCAGCCCTCCATTACTTTGAATGCTAGGACGAAGTTTGAACCCATTACTATCATTCTGCACCATATGTTAGCCATAGAGTCAACTGAGTTAACTAACCATCCCCCAAACACCCAATCTTAAATTAAAGTGAAAGATAATTTAATTTCCTAATTTGCTGTCTATGTGGATAGACAATATGATTGCCTCCTTAGCCTGCTTGAAGATACTTCGAGGTCCCACTGACTTGGCTTCAAGTTCAAATTACTGTTTGGAAAGGAGGAATGGAACAATAGAGATTATAGATCTTTGCTGGGAGCTTTCTATGAGATATCTAACAAGTGCCACTACTTTGCACTGTCCATGAAATCCAGGTTCTTGTTTCTGCTCATATTAGCAACAGACAAATAAACAGACAGCGAGGTGATGCCAAATCTTAGATTTTGCTGGCCATGGTTCAGTGGCAGCACTCTTGCCTCTCAGACAGAAGGGTGTGTGTTTGTGGTAGCGTAGTGGCAACATCACTGAATTAGTAGTTCAGGGGCCCAGACGAGTTTTCACTGGGGACATGGGTTCAAATCCCACCATGACAGCTGGTGGAATTTAAATTCAATGAACAAATACAATAAATAAAACTGAAATTGAAAAGCCAGTTTCAATGGTGACTATGAAACCATCATCAATTGTTGTAAGCACCCATCTGGTTACCTCTTATTCCAAATCTAGCACCCTTACCTAGGTTAGATCCACATGTGACTCCAGACCCACAGTTATGTCGTTGACTCTTAAATGCCCTCAGAGATGAGTCAGCAAGCCACTCACTTCAAGGGCAATTGGGGGTGGGAAACAAATGTTGGTCTTGTCAATGGCAGTCACATCCCATGAACGAATAATAAAAGAGGCCTACCTCAGAGACTTGAGCATGATATCCCCAGTGCCAGTGCTGAGGAAGTGATGCTCTCCCTCAGATGAGACATTAAACCAAGGCACTGTCTATTGTTATTGTCTGGCCCCTTTCGGTCCATTGTCAGGCTGTTTGTGTGTAAGGTGCCTGTGTGCGTTGACTTACCTGCAGGAGTGATGTATCTTAATTCAAATAAATCCCACCAGCAGGCTTTCTGGTGATTTTTAAAAGTAAAAAAAGGTTATTTATTTATCACACATTTGCCCAGGATGTCTGAACGCAATGTCTGAACACTTGTCATGCACACTATCATACGCACAAAAACAAGATAGAGATTAAATTAAAGCCATTAATTACAAAAATAGAATGTACAACTCAGTGTTTATATCAGTGCAGGCCTGATATTTACTTGGGTTAGTTGGAATGAAGGTCTTTTGGAAACAAAGGATTTTCACGACATTGCAGACTCTTTTAAAGCTAAATTTAGAGTACCCGATTCGTTTTTTCCAATGAAGGGGCAATTTAGCATGTTCGATCCACCTACCTTGCACATCTTTGGGTTGTGGGGGCAAATCCCACACAAACACAGGGAGAGCATGCAAACTCCACATGAACAGCGACCCAGAGCCGGGATTGAACATGGGACTTTGGCGCCGTGAGACTGCAGTGAACATAGAACATAGAACATTACAGCGCAGTACGGGCCCTTTGGCCCTCGATGTTGCGCCGACCCGTGAAACCATCTGAAGCCTATCTGACCTACACTATTCCATTTTCATCCATATGTCCATCCAGTGACCACTTAAATGCCCTTAAATTTGGCGCGTCTACTACTGTTGCAGGCAGGGCGTTCCACACCCCTACTACTCTCTGAGTAAAGAAACTGCCTCTGACATCTGTCCTATATCTACCACCCCTCAACTTAAAGCTATGTCCCCTCGTGTTGGTCATCACCATCCGAGGAAAAAGACTCTCACTGTCCACCCTATCTAACCCTCTGACTATCTTATATGTCTCTATTAAGTCACCTCTCAGCCTTCTCATCTCTAACGAAAACAACCTCAAGTCCCTGAGCCTTTCCCCGTAAGACCTTCCCTCCATACCAGGCAACATCCTAGTAAATCTCCTCTGAACCCTTTCCAAAGCTTCCACATCCTTCCTATAATGTGGTGACCAGAAATGCACGCAGTACTCCAGTTGCGGTCGCACCAGAGTTTTGTACAGCTGCAGCATGACCTCGTGGCTCCGAAACTCAATCCCCCTACTGATAAAGGCTAGCACACCATATGCCTTCTTAACAGCCCTATTAACCTGGGTGGCAACTTTCAGGGATTTATGTACCTGGATGCTGAGATCTCTCTGCTCATCCACACTACCAAGAATCTTGCCATTAGCCCAGTACTCTGCATTCCTGTTACTCCTTCCAAAGTGAACCACCTCACACTTTTCCGCATTAAACTCCATCTGCCACCTCTCAGCCCAGCTCTGCAGCTTATCTATGTCCCTCTGTAACCTATAACACAACTCCACCGACCTTCGTGTCATCTGCAAATTTACTAACCCATCCTTCTACACCCTCTTCCAGGTCATTTATAAAAATGACAAACAGCAGTGGCCCCAAAACAGATCTTTGCGGTACACCACTAGTAACTGAACTCCAGGATGAACATTTGCCATCAACCACCACCCTCTGTCTTCTTTCAGCTAGCCAATTACTGATCCAAACCGCTAAATCACCTTCAATCCCATACTTCTGTAATTTCTGCAATAGCCTACCGTGGGGAACCTTATCAAACCACTTACTGAAATCCATATACACCACATCAACCGCTTTACCCTCATCCACCTGTTTGGTCACCTTCTCAAAACACTTAATAAGGTTTGTGAGGCATGACCTACCCTTCACAAAACCGTGTTGACTATCTCTAATCAACTTGTTCTTTTCAAGATGATTATAAACCCTATCTCTTATAACCTTTTACAACATTTTACCCACAATCGAAGTAAGGCTCACAGGTCTATAATTACCAGGGTTGTCTCTACTCCCCTTCTTGAACAAGGGGACAACATTTGCTATCCTCCAGTCTTCCGGCACTATTCCTGTCGACAAAGACGACATAAAGATCAAGGACAAAGGCTCTGCAATCTCCTCCCTGGCTTCCCAGAGAATCCTAGGATAAATCCCATCTGGCCCAGGGGACTTATCTATTTTTACACTTTCCAAAATTGCTAACACCTCCTCCTTGTGAACCTCAATCCCATCTAGCCTGGTCGACTGTACCTGAGTATTCTCCTCGACAACATTGTCTTTCTCCAGTGTAAACACTGATGAAAAATATCCATTTAACGCTTCCCCTATCTCCTCTGATTCCACACACAACTTTCCACTATTATCCTTGATTGGCCCTAATCTTACTCTAGTCATTCTTTTGTTCCTGATATACCTATAGAAAGCCTTAGGGTTTTCCTTGATCCTATCCGCCAACGACTTTTCGTGACCTCTCCTCGCTCTTCTTAACTCTCCCTTTAGGTCCTTCCTGGCTAACTTGTAACTCTCAAGTGCCCTAACTGAGCCTTCATGTCTCATCCTAACATAAGCCTTCTTCTTCCTCTTGACAAGTGCTTCAACTTCCTTAGTAAACCACGGTTCCCTTGCTCGACAACTTCCTCCCTGCCTGACAGGTACATACTTATCAAGGACACGTAGCTGTTCCTTGAAAAAGCTCCACATTTCGATTGTACCCATCCCCTGCAGTTTCCTTCCCATCCTATACATCCTAAATCTTGCCGAATAGCATCATAATTGCCTTTCCCCCGGCTATAATTCTTGCCTTGCGGTATATACCTATCCCTGCCCATCGCTAAAGTAAACATAACCGAATTGTGATCACTATCACCAAAGTGCTCACCTACATCTGAATCTAACACCTGGCCGGGTTCATTACCCAGTACCAAATCCAATGTGGCATCCACCCTTGTTGGCCTGTCTACATACTGTGTCAGAAAACCCTCCTGCACACACTGCACAAAAACTGACCCATCTATAGTACTTGAACTATAGTATTTCCAGTCAATGTTTGGAAAGTTAAAGTCCCCCATAACAACTACCCTGTTACTCTCGCTCCTGTCGAGAATCATCTTTGCAATCATTTCCTCTACATCTCTGGAACTATTCGGAGGTCTATAGACAACTCCCAACAGGGTGACCTCTCCTCTCCTGTTCCTAACCTCGGCCCATACTACCTCAGTAGATGAACCCTCAAACGTCCTTTCTGCCGCCGTCATACTTTCCTTGATTAACAATGCCACACCCCCCCCTCTTTTACCATCTTCTCTGTTCTTACAGAAACATCTAAATCCTGGAACCTGCAACAACCATTCCTGTCCCTGCTCTAGCCATGTCTTTAAATCGCAACAACATCGAGATCCCAGGTACCAACCCATGCTGCAAGCTCACCCACCTTATTCCGGATGCTCCTGGCATTGAAGTAGACACACATCAAACCAGCATCTTGCTTGCCAGTGCCCTCTTTCGAACTTTTAACCCTGTCCCTGACCTCACTACTCTCAACATCCTGTACACTGGGACGACAATTTAGGTTCCCATCCCCCTGCTGAATTAGTTTAAACCCCCCAACCCCCCCCGAAGAGCACTAGCAAATCTCCCCCCCAGGATATTGGTACCCCTCTGGTTCAGGTGAAGACCATCCTGTTTGTAGAGGTCCCACCTACCCCAGAATGAGCCCCAATTATCCAGGAAACCAAAACCCTCTCTTCTGCACCATCCCTGTAGCCACGTGTTCAACTCCTCTCTCTCCTTATTTCTCACTTGGCTAGCACGAGGCACGGGTAACAACCCAGAGATAACAACTCTGTTTGTTCTAGCTCTCAGCTTCCACCCTAGTTCCCTGAATTTCTGTTTCAAATCGCCATCTCTCTTCCTACCTATGTCGTTGGTACCTATGTGGACCACGACTTGGGGCTGCTCCCCCTCCCCCTTAAGGATCCCAAAAACACGATCAGAGACATCACGAACCCTGGCACCTGGGAGGCAACACACCAACCGTGAGTCTCTTTCGTTCCCACAGAACCTCCTGTCTGTTCCTCTAACTATGGAATCCCCAATGACAAGTGCTCTGTTCCTCTTCTCCCTTCCCTTCTGAACAACAGGGACAGACTCTGTGCCAGAGACCTGTGCCCCATTTCTTACCCCTGGTAAGTCCCCCCCCCCCCCCCCAGCAGTATCCAAAACAGTATACTTGTTATTGAGGGGAACGACCACAGGGGATCCCTGCACTGCCTGCCGGTTCCCTCTCGTTCCCCTGACGGTAACCCATCGACCTTCTTCTTTTACCTGAGGTGTGACTACCTCCCTATAACTCCTCTCAAAAACCCCCTCCGCCTCCCGAATGATCCGAAGTTCATCCAGCTCCAGCTCCAGGTCCCTAACGCGGTTCCCGAGGAGCTGGAGTTGGGTGCACTTCCCGCAGATGTAGTCAGCAGGGACACTCAAGGTGACCCTTTCCTCCCACATTCTGCAGGAGGAACATTTAACTGCCCTAAGCTCCATTCCCACTGAACTAACTTCCCAACTACTGAAAACGAAAAAAAACTTTTTAAAAACTTGTTACTTTAGCAATCCGACGGACAGAATTTTGTTTTGGTTAGAGGAGGAGGATGGGTGGGAGACACTACGTAAGTAGTGTTTTAGGTAAAGCTGTCACTCGAGAACAGCCCCTTCACAAACCACCTTCAACTTACGCTGACCGCTCTGCACTTATGCCAATCTCCCCAGAACAACCAATCAGAAGCTCTGCTCTGCTGCCCTCTGCTGGATGCTTGCCTTCACTCGAATTCCTCGGGTCACTTACGCAGGTATACCTTCAACTTTCGCTGACCGCACTGCACGTATGCAAAGCTCCCCGGAACAGCCAATCAGAAGCCCTGCTCTGCTGCCTTTTGCTGGATGTGCTACCACTGTGCCACTGTGCTGCCCCTCACTGCATTCACTCTTGTAGGTGAATAGCCAAGCGGTTGGTTCTCAGGTGGACCTGCAAGCTGGAACAAATACAATACTTTGACTGCATTGTATAACTTTCAGCTATGATGATTCAACTGTTTCTGATGTATCCCTGTGCTTCAGATGTTTTGCGCACAGACACAGATTGGCTCTGCTCAGGTTGTATTATACTGCAGCCGCTGGTGCTTCGGTCACACTTTCAGGTTCCAGACCGACAAGATCTGATAGCAGTTGACAATACTCATTCATTCTTATGTGCACGCCAGGTTGAGCTCAAATAGTCTCCTTCATTCAAAATTGAACACTGAGGCCAACAGTCTGGAGATTCCTCAAATGCTGGTTGCTCCTGAAACAGCGAGATGTTCGTTGCGGGGGAGGGGGCCCGCAAACCACATTCATATGTTTTGGTTCTGTCCAAAGCTGGAGGATTACTGGAAGGAGGTGTTTAGGGTAATCTCTAAAGTTGTGCACGTGAAATTGGACCCGGACCCTCGGGAGGCCATTTTCGGGGTTTCGAATCAGCCGGGGTTGGAAACGGGCATGGAGGCAGATGTTGTAGCCTTCGCCTCGTTGATCACCCAAAAGCGGATCCTGTTAAGGTGGAGATCACCCTCTCCACCCTGTGCCCTGGCACGGCTGGGGGGGGGGGGGGGGAGGGGGGGGGGGGCCTGCTGGAATTCATGATGCATGAAAAGGTCAAATTTGAACTGAGGGGAAGGATGGAGGGGTTCTACAATTCATGGCCGTTATTCATTATGCACTTTCGAGAATTGGATCACTTCGAACATTAGGACGGGGTGGGTGGGGTGGTGGGGATGGGGGGGGCTGGGAGGGTTGGGGGGAGGGGGACGGTAAGTGTTCATGGTGACTATGGGTGATTTCTGATTCCTTTTTGTCATTTGTTTATGTTAACATGCGGGCAATTGTCTGGCGTTTGGTGGAAGGATGGGATCGTTGTTATTTATATGGGATTGACATTACATTCGTTGCTGATGATTGTTTATTGCTGGGTGGAAATGTGGGAGAAAATGTGAAAAAGGAGGAAAATAAAAAATATTTTTAAAAAAACAGCGAGATGTTTAAACGTCACAGGTGGCTGCAAAGTACACTTATTCAGGTTCATGTTCAACTAAATATTGGCCACAGAATCAAATACCATCCACAGTTTAAATGTCCAAGGTGACCTTTTCTTTGGTCTCAATAATTGTCAAACAGCACCACTAATAAAACAAATTGGGTGGGATTTCCCGCACGTCCGTGGCGTGTGTTGTGCTGATGAAGGCAATCCATCATTGGGCAGTGGCTGGATTTTCCTTCCCCTCTGCTGTCAGCAAGGTTTCCCTTTGTTCGCACCCTGGACCGCCGGGGAAACATGGTAGGGGTACTGGGATTGCCCGTGAGCCTTTGGTGTGATCAACAGGTCCCGCCAGCGAGAACGGCAGGGAAATTCAGTCCATTGTCTATACCACATGGTTTGTGTGACCTCGCTGTATGCAAATTGACAGCCATGTTTCCTTCATTACAATGCCAACTACACTTCAGGAGTATTTAATTGGCCGTACACTCCATTGGAACATGTTAAGGGTTTCTCAATGCAAATCAATGCAAGTTCTTTCTTTTACGAGATAGGCTGTCTCCGTGTTGGACAAATCCCAAACTCACTAACAGAAAATCTTGGCTGGACAGACGAAAGTCTGAGGCCTTCAGGAGGACATGGGCAGCACGGGGATTCTGGGATTGCCCATGAGCAGTGAATTGGGCCAGCGAGCTTCGCATCATCCCAACATTGCTGTGACCGATGGCGAACATGCTGGGCATTCCACAGGGCCAGTAGCTGAGACATCCATGTCAGCAGTTGTGAAAGGGCTGCTGGCCGCCCATAAAGCATTGTCCTATAGTTTGCAGCATAGATTTATTGGAGTGGTAAATACCTGGCCTCCAAGAGTTAAGCTACAAGGAGCTATTCCACAAGGTAGAGTTGAGTTCTCTGGAATTGAAAAGGTTAAAGAGAGATTTGATTAAACATTTGGACAGCATGGTAGCACATGGTAGCACTGTTGCTTCCATGGTCCCAGGTTCGATTCCCGGCTCGAGTCTCCCCTTTTTCCCTGTGTCTGCGTAGGTTTCCTCCGGGTGCTCCCGTTTCCTCCCACAGTCCAAAGATGTGCAGGTTAGTTGGATTCTCCATGATAAATTACCCTTAGTGTCCAAAAAAGTTAGGTGGGGTTACTGGGTTATGGGGATAAGGTTAGATGGGGTTACTGGGTTATGGGGATAAGGTTAGGTGGGGTTACTGGGTTATGGGGATAAGGTTAGGTGGGGTTACTGGAAAGAGCACCCTTCTTAAGCCCATGCCACGGTCTTTTCAAAAGCTGGTGCAGCCTCGATGGGCCGAATGGCCTCCTTCGGCACTGTAAGTTCCATGTTCTATGTTTCAAAATATTGTGAGGGACATTGAGATAAACTAAATAGGGACTGGAATTCTCCGTCCATTCACTCTGGTGAGATTCTCTGGCCCTGCTGCGGTAAGTGGAGTTTTAGCTGAGCATTAAATATTCTGTTCTCGCTGGCAGCGATGGCAGAGCGAACACAGATGGGAGAATCCAGGCCAGAGAGAACCCAGTTCTGCTAGTTTGGGAAGTGGGGGGCATCGTCAAAAAGTGAGATTAGGGAACATTTCTACCACCGGCAGCGGCCCCCGGCGATTCTCCGGCCCGCGATGGGCTGAGTGGCCGCCCGTTTTCAGTAGGTCCCGCCAGCATATGTTACGACAGGTACTTACCGGCAGGACCTGGCTCCGTGGGCGGCCTCCGGGGCCCTCATGGGGGGCGCGGAGGGATCTGGCCCCGGGAGGTGCCCCCATGGTGGCCTGGCCCACGATCGGGGCCCACCGATCCGCGGGCGGGCCTGTGCTGTGGGGGCACTCTATTCCTCCCCGCAAGCCGCTGTAACGGTCCGCGATGGCCGGCGCAGCGATGAACCGCCCTTGCCCATGCGCTGGGATGACGCGAGCACAGGCATGCGTCAACACGTGCCGGCTGGCGGAGGCCCTTTGGTGCCTGTTGGTGTGGTGCCAAGCCCCTTCCGCGCCGGCCTACGTGCGGAAATCACTCCGGCACTGGTCTAGCCCCTGAAGGTGTGGAGGACTCTGCACCTTCGGGCGGTCCGACGCCAGAGTGGTTCACGCACGCCACTCCTTCACGCCAGAGTTGCCCGCCCCGCTGGTTTCTAAAGAATCCCGCCCGTGGAACTCTTTTGCACAAAGAGCCATTGATTCGGGATCAATGGTTAATTTTGAAACTGGGATTGATAGATTTTTGTTACCCAAATGGATGAAGGGATTTTGATGCAAAACTGAGGCAAATTTAACGGGAAAAAAACAGGGTCCTGTTTCGGGCGCATTTAGCGGGTGTCAGCTCTTGTAGCACTGAGAATGACTCCATTATTAATGGGATTTTTGGGGGGGCTTTCGGGCCACAGTGAGGAAAGCCCTTCCGAGGCCACATTGACATTAGTTTCCTGCTCAGACTAGCTCAGCTTGGCAGTGCACGAAGAGATTGGAGCACCATTTCTAAATGCCACCCTGATCTCTTGACCCCCACCGCGGTTTCTGGACCTCCCCAACTTACCGATTGGGGGTCCTTGAACTTGACACTGCCAGCCAGCAGCGCCAAGGTGCATGGTTGGCAGTGCCAAGGTTGCCGAAGTGGAATCAGGGGTGACAGAGTTCCACCCTGCCCAGTGCCCACGGAGGCCTCCAATATCGCCTGGGAGATCCCCCCAAGTTCTGGTACATCTGGTTCACATTTGTGGAAACCAATGCTAAACGGCGGCACGGCGCGGTCTTCCAAACGCAGGCATTTAATCATGGGCCTTGGGAGATTCCGGCGTAGACATATTTAGTGAAGATGATATAATTAAGGGAGGAGCCAGGTCTGTCTGTAGTTTCAGTTTGCCAGAGGATTTTAGTCAGCCAAGAAGTGCTTCTCAGTTTGCTCTTGAAAGGTTTTCTCCAAGGGTTCTGCACAGAGAAAAACAAATAATCCTGATTGCTAACTTTATTTATAAGTGGTATTTGAACTATATGTGTTTACTTAATTGGAGTACATAGTGGCAGGTGTAGGGAATAAGATAAAGTTCCCCCCCTTACTTCAGAACTGTTGTAACTGTAATCTGTAAAGCTATTACTTTGTTGCTAATGTGGTTAGTTCGCTGTTTGAATTAACATTTGTTTTAACATAAAAGATACCTACTGGTGAGTATTATCACTGCAGTCATAGAACATAGACATAGAACAGTACAGCACAGAACAGGCCCTTCGGCCCTCGATGTTGTGCCGAGCAATGATCACCCTACTCAAACCCACGTATCCACCCTATACCCGTAACCCAACAACCCCCCCGCCCCCCTAACCTTACTTTTTTTTAGGACACTATGGGCAATTTAGCATGGCCAATCCACCTAACCCGCACATCTTTGGACTGTGGGAGGAAACCGGAGCACCCGGAGGAAACCCACGCACACACGGGGAGGATGTGCAGACTCCACACAGACAGTGACCCAGCCGGGAATCGAACCTGGGACCCTGGAGCTGTGAAGCATTTATGCTAACCACCATGCTACCGTGCTGCCATGCTGGCATTTTCTCACAGTTTTATAAATTGAAAATAGTTGGGTTCTCATCCAGGATCCTAACAAGCACCAATTCTTCAATCACTACAGCTTTGCCCTCCCACACAACCCAGGACATGACCTTTATTTTGTTAGACAAAGAGCAATGCAAATTGTTCTCTTGGGATTTCAATTTGCTCTTAGTTCTGGGTTTAATGAATGTGCGCATTCCCTCAAAACTTTCCTCAAAGGGGCAGGCGCGTTTTCTGCATCTGCTTTCCTAGTTTTGGTTGCACCAAAATCAATTTGCAAATCAGGAGCAAGTTGGAAAATCGCCTGTGATAAACGCATTAAGTGGTATTAATACTGCCCAGTGCATCTATTAATTTGTGGGGTGCACAGGGTGTTTATAAAGCCTTGTGTCACTTTAACATTTTATAACTTTGGAAATGCAAAGAAGAGAAGCAAACCGCAAACGGTATTTGAAGGCAGAATTCACAAAGTCTTCAGACTGTTCATTTGGTTAATGCTGTATTAATGTTTCAATTTCAGCTGCTGAAACTGATTGAGAATAGCGACAGTGGAAGACAAGGTAAACTACGTTATGGTTAGCAGAGCTGAAGACCATAACCAGCTTATCATTAAAAATAATTGATGAATTCTCCTTTTGTATGCCGTTTAGAATTAGTTCCAATCATGTGTATGTCTCAAGTTATTAATGTTTTTATCTTGCACAAGGAATTGTGAAACAATATGCAGAGACTTGTGCTGTTACCGAATGAGGCTCTGAAAAGTACGCGGAGGAAAGGAAAAGAAAAACGTGTCTTTGTGTCGTGCTTTTCACAATCGCAAAGTGTTTTGCAGCCCAGTTAAATATATTTCAAGTGCTGTAATGTAGAAATGCAGTTGCCAATTTACACCCAGCGACTCCCACAAACTGGTATGTAGTAATTACCAGGCAGACAATCTGTTTTTGTGATTTGATTAAGGTGTGAACTATTGGTCCAAACACCAAAGGTAACTCCACTGTTCTTCTTTGGATGAGTGCTATGGAATTGTTTGGTGTCTTCGTGAGAGAGCAGATGGAGCCTCAGTTTATATCTCATCTAAAATCAACACCTTTGGCACTCCCTCAGTACCACACTGGAGTATAGGTGTTGGTTTCTCGGGTCAGGTCCTGCAGCGGGAGTGAACTCTCTGCCTTCCAATTCAGAGGTGAGGCATTCTACCAACTGAGCCTTGGTTATAACTGCACACAATGGTATCCAGTGATTTGAAAAGTCAATGTAACTTCGAGCAGTGGTATTATGTGAAGGCAACTTGTTTTCTGCAGCTTAATGCACTTAGCTTTGTATGTGGAAGGAGAAATCTAAAGAAAAGTGACTCAGTAAATGGTGACCTCACTCCATTACTGCACTTTATGAGATCATCTAGTTGTTGCTTTGTGCTATCATACTGGGCCTGAATAGTCAATTATTTAACCTTGATATAGATGTACCCATCAAAGAATATTACAGATGGTAACCCAGTTTGCTTAAATACAGTGTTTTAACCAAAATTTAACCAATTACTTGCTGTAGGTGAAACAATAAAGGAAGCCATTGAGTTATTTCTCAACCATTACGACAGCCTGCAATATGCAAGCCAGCGTACTTACAGCTGAACAGGAATCTGTCAGAACTCAGACCCGCCTCAGTATGTCCTGGACCATGTGGTCGCCTTGATTGTGAGTTGCAAGAAGTTCATTTCAGCTCCGGTCTGGATATATTGTAAAGTGAGTGATGTGCCCAAGCGGGGCTAGGGAGGATTGGTCAATGGCTCAGCACTCCTTGCTGACTTCCTGACCAAAATATCTGGGGAATTTGTGGAAGATGGCTGCCAAACTGTTAAAAGTGGCCAGTGGGAGGCTTTTGCTTGGAGCTTGGCTGAGCAGTTCCAGACACAAAGCCTCTGGGCTGGGATAATTATGACATTTCATCGCTCAGTGGTGGCCCAGTAAGTGACAATTGAGAACTTCCCATCCAGGAACAAAAATCAACAATGTGCGGGATTCTCCGCGAACCGGCGGGGTGGGCCACTCCGGAGCCGAGGAATGGCGTGAACCTCTCCGGTGTTGGGCCACCCCGAAGGTGCGGAATCCTCTGCACCTTTACGGGCTAGGCTGGCGCTGGGGTGTTTGGCGCCACGCCAGCTGGCGCGGAGGGCTTGGCACCACGCCAACCGGCGCCGAAGGGCCTCCGCCAGCCAGCACGAGTTGGCGCATGTGCGGGAGCGCCAGCATGTGCTGGCGTCACCCCAGCGCATGTGCAGAGGTGGTCTTCTCTGCACCGGCCATGGCGGAAGTTGACAGTGGCCGTTGCGGAGGGAAAGAGTGCCCCTTCGACACAGGCCCCAATCGAGGGCCAGGCCACCGTGGGGGCACCCCTCGGGGCCTGATTCCCCCGCATCCCCCCAAGGACACCGCAGGCCGCCCATGGAGCCAGGTCCCGCTGGTAAGGACCTGCGAGACAGGCCGAAAGCAGGTGGCCACTCAGCCCATCGCGGGCCAGAGAATCGCCGGGGGGGGGGGGCGCTGCCAATGGCCCCCGACCGATGTGGTGTGATTCCCGCCCCCGCCAAAACCCTGGCGCCGCAGAATTCGCAGCCGACATGGGCAGGATTCACGCTGCCCCTCGGCGATTCTCCGACCTGGCGGGAGGTCAGAGAATCCCGCCCAATTACACTGAAGGAGAGCTGCACAATTAAATAGTGGGGCCACCGGACTACTCAGGTAGATGTATAAGATCCCCTAACCTGTGAAGGAACCTTTAAGCGGTCATTTTAATCATTCATGGTCGTCGCTGGATAGGCCAGCCTGTATTTTCCACCTCTAATTGCTCTTCAGAAAATGGTGGTGAACTGTCTTCTTGAACTGCTGCAGTCCATGTGGTGTAGATACACTCTGTGCTGCGAGGAAGGGAGTGCCAGGGTTTTGATGCAGCGAAAGTGAAGGAACGACAATATTGTTCCAGAGCATGGCATGCGGCTTGGTGGTGGTGTTCCTATGCATCTTTTGCCCTTGTCTTTCAAGGGAGTAGAGTAGAGGTCGCACGTTGTATAGGTGCTGTCGAAGGAATATTGATGAGCTTATCATAGATAAACTTATCATAGAATTTACAGTGCAGAAGGAGGCCATTTGGCCCATCGAGTCTGCACCGGCTCTTGGAAAGAGCAACCTATCCAAGGTCAACACCTCCGCCTATCCCAATAACCCAGTAACCCCACCCAACACTAAGGGCAATTTTGGACACTAAGGGCAATTTATCATGGCCAATCCACCTAACCTGCACATCTATGGAATGTGGGAGGAAACCGGAGCACCCGGAGGAAACCCACGCACACACGGGGAGGGTGTGCAGACTCCGCACAGACAGTGACCCAAGCCGGAATCGAACCTGGGAACCTGGAGCTGTGAAGCCATTGTGCTATCCACAATGCTACCGTGCTGCCCCCCTGCCGGGTCGGAGAATCGCGCCCTGTCTGCTGCGAATTCTCCGGCGCCAGGGTTTTGGCGGGGGCGGAAATCACACCGCGCCGGTCGGGGGCCATTGGCAGCGCCCCCCCCCCCCCGGCGATTCTCCGTCTCGTGCTGGTGCCGTGCATCTTAGAGATGGTACGTCCTGCTGCGACTGTGCGTCGGTAATGGAGGGGCTGAATGTTTAAGGATGACCTTTTAAGGTCATGTTTTCAAGGGCTTCCAGAGCCTTAAGGGCCTCAAATGGGCTGACTGACGACTTCGCCATGCACCATCACAATGTGAGAGACAGGTCGGCAGTGGAAGGGAAGGTGGCAGACAGGCCATTAAATTCAGCCCACTGGAGTGGGAGTTGGGCTGCAAAATTCAGCTTGAGAGAAATAAGGGGAGATCTTGAAGGTGTATACACTTGCCTGCTAATACAACAAAAGAGTTCAAGTTTTTTTTGATATAGCCAGCTAGTGTACTGATAGTCGGGTAACCTTATCTCTGCTCCTTTCATCAGTGTACTGTGGGACTGACCTGCTGTTGTTATCAAGCTTCAAAGCTCAATGAGAGTTTATTTTACCCAGAGTGTGGCATTAAAGTCATATTTTTACAATAAGACCCACTTGAAGGTAACATTTTCATGTCGGCTCTACTTTTCCCCAGCGAGAGGTACTGCTGTCATCAGCTCGGCTTCAGTTACCATTATTTTTCTGATTGCAAACTGAGGATAGTTGTCCTTTTAAACCAATATTTCAACATGAAAGTCCTTTCACGGCTGCCAGAAGGACAGGTTCTGTAATAACCTTTCAAATACACTCCTCCAGGATTTCAAGCTTGGATCTTATACTTGTGAATGCTTGCACAGTCGGAAAGGCATTTGATGGCTTTCTCATCGCGCCCAGGGGGGTGGAGGACACTGCTCCCTCCATTCTGCTCTGGAAGGACTCCATTTGCTCGCTCTGTCGGATGCGGTTGCCTGCATTTTGCCCCCCAAGTATGGCTTCAAATCCAATTCAGACTTAGTGGAATCCTGCTCCCTCAGGGCAGTCAGAACCTTCAAACCCTTTCAGTCGACTGCCTCAAGTCAGATCTGCGCACAGTTAAGTTCACATAATTCAGCACTGCTTGGCGGTATTCTCTGAGGCTCTGTACATGTGTGGAAAATAATAATTTTACTCTAATACTGTAAACTGGCTGGCACTATATCAAAACAGTTTATTGCATGTGATCAATGTACCATGCATGAGCTGGGAAACGTATTTGCTTGATATTTGTGGTCAATGGGAAGACAATAGAAATTTCAATTTTCACACTGGTATTCCTTGTCTTGGGAGGACTAGACAGAATCAATTTTGCAGCCACGCTGCATTTCCTGTCCACACACCCTGACTGCTTGTTCCTGCTGCGCTTGTCAAGTTAATTTCTGATTCCGCACTTCTGCCGCCTTGACTGCAGGGCAACACCTACACTCCAAACAGCCTGACTTCCCAAATTACTCTTTCCGTGAATGATACAAAAATATACAGCGTAAGTGGTTTATAACAAATTCAAACCTCCCACGTAACACAGGATGCTTTAATCTGCATGTTCAAATGTACTGGGCTTCTAATCTCGCTTTTCCTGTCAACGACTCTGTTGTGTTGGCTTGAGTAGGCTTGAGAGATGAACAGACACTTCCAACACAGATGAAGGTTCAACTCAATTTTATTAACTACTTCTAACTAACTAACACACGATGACTGTGGGTCTAAATGATGATAACTTAAACTAGAGACCTAAGCCTTGTCCGAACCAGTTGATTCTCTCAGCACGTGTTGTGAGTCCGTGCTGGGCTGAATAAGTTCCTGTTACACTCAGAGGCAGCACCCAGAATGAGCAGGAACTGTGGTTCCCTCTGCCTTTATAGTGTGTGTATTCTAACTGGTGATTGGCTGCGGTGTTTGTACATGTTGATTGGTCCCTGTGTGAGTCCATCAGTGCGTGTCTGCATCATGATATACTGGTATATATTATGACAGACTCCATGCTCTTTGTGGCGATATGCATTACTGTAAATACACAAGGGGTTAATGTAGATACACTAGAACTAAATAAACACTAGAGGGAGCACCAGAGACATGACATGCAGACATTCAACCAATAGGTCAGTAAGATAGGACACGACCAATGGGCAGTCAAGACACCCAGAGGTGACACTACCACAAGGGGGCTACACATATAAAAGGACAGGGCACACATGCTCTTTCTCTTTCCATAGGCGACACTCAGAGACACAGGGACAGATCAGGAAGCATCACACCCACCGCATGGCTTAGAGCAGATTGGTTAGTTAGACTGAGTTACTACAGTACGATCAGCAGTAGAGTCGAACTCAAGCAGGAGAATTGTTAACTGTTCAATAAATGTGTTAAACCTATCTCCAAGTCTCAACCTTCCTTTGTCAGAGTATACATCAAGGAAGCAGCTTATGCTACATGAAGAAGCATAGCACAACACTCTTGACCTCCCCATGGGGGAAATTGTTCTTCCACGAGCAGGATAAGATACTGTCCAAAGATCTAGCACGGCTGGGGTAGAAAGATTGCTGCGTTCGAAAAATCTAACTTCCTCATTGGAATTTTAGGTGAAGTTGTCAATAAAGAGGGACGATTGGTTCAATGTTCAAATTTATGTCTTGTACCGATCTGGATGGCTCGGTGGAGAGTGCTGGGCCGAATCTGTCAGCAGGATCAGAAGATGCAGCCCTTTCCTTGGCACATTTACTTCTGGATATTAAACAGTAACTGAAGTGAAAGGTACCAGCTGTTTACTTTGAGAATTGGCAGAGCTTTCATTGTCATTCATGTAATTTGCCCACAGTCTACCTGTTGTAATACATCAATACCCGCACAGCCAAATCATCAGGGGAAGTAGTGAAAGGAGAAAGCAATGGCATTCTGCCAGTCAGTCACAACCTTTACACTGTGTTGACTCATCTGTATCCAAGTTATCGTCAGTGTGTAGCTGTGCATATTGGCTTCGGGAAATTGGTGAGCAGTCATTGATAAATTGAAGCAGAGCATCTTCCTGAGCCACAGAAGTTTGAACTAAAAGAACATTTGTTTCAACATGTATTCTGGAAACTTTCCACCCTGGTGTCTATGAACCAATATATGTGCAAATGCGGAATGAAAACCTCAGCACTAAATATTGAGATGGCAATTTTGAAATGTGACATTATTCATCTCTTTTGGTTTCGAAGCTACTGTAATGCTGGTCCCGCTTTCCTTTGAGAACTCAAAACTTCCCCGGAGATCATAAACTGAATATCACAACTGCAGATTTTTGAAAAACAAACAACGTATGTATACCGAGGGAAAAGTTTTGGCATGCAGCTCAGTTAAATTCTGAAATGGGCGAGGATGGATAAAAGGATTGAATACATGTATCTTCTCTTCTTCTGAAGCAATCCCTGGGGAGATTTACGCAAACTCTCTGACTCCTCGACATTGCCTTTGCCTGTTCCCAATGAAAGCTTGTGGTATGTTTGATGCCTCCCCGAATGAACTTTCTCAGTTTTGGTCAGTCACAAGCCAGGGACTCCTCTGAGTTTGACATGGTAGAGGTAGTGAGTTTGGAAGTTGCTGACTGTAATAACCTGCACGGAACATACAGGGCAGAGTTGATTTTTTGTCCCCCGTATGGCTCGAGGAATATGAGCTCCCCAGCTAACGATGGGGCTGCTAACCATGTTGTATAAAAGGTTGGCCAGTCAGGAACAGACTGACACAGAGAGACGACTCAATGAGGTACAACCGGACCTCCTGTAAATGGTTGTTCTTATAAATAAACGTCTTTTTTTTTCACTTGTCGGACTCCCCTCTGTGCTAACTGGTGATGAGGATTAAACTGGAACTGTGACGTGCAACTTCTGCCGACGTGCGGCCTCTCCATGGCGTTGCATTTCCCTTGGACTAAGATACAGTATTAATTGTTTCACTATGCCTTTGTTTGGTCGATTGGATGCTTTTGACCCTGTTATTATATCCTGGACTCAGTATGCGGAACACCTGCAATATGTTTTCAGAACAAACAACATTATCGATAACGAACGCCAGTCAGTGATTATATTGACAGCTTGCCAGGCGCACACATTCAGAATAATTAGGGGCCTCACGTTTCCGGCAGCCCCGGTTACGCAAACGTGCGACCAGCTTATTGCATTGGTGGGATACCAATTTTTTTTTTTTTTTTATAAATTTAGATTACCCAATTATTTTTTCCAATTAAGGGGCAATTTAGCGTGGCCAATCCACCTACTCTGCACATTTTGGGTTGTGGGGGTGAACCCACGCAGACACGGGGAGAATATGCAAACTCCACACGGACAGTGACCCAGAGCCGGGATCGAACCTGGGACCTCAGCGCCGTGAGGCGGTTGTGCTAACCACTAGGCCACCGTGCTGCCCTGTGGGATACCAATTTAACCCAGCTCCGGCCATCATTGTGCAAAGATACAGGTTCAATATGGCAGACAGGTCACAAGGGGAGTCTGTTGCCGAGATTTTTTCCCCAATTGCGAAAAATCACCAAATATTGCGAATACTGCACTATGTTAGCAGACATGCTCTGCAACCACCTGGTTTGCGATATTAACAGCCTTGAAATCCAAAAGAAGCTTCTCAGTGAGAGTTTCCTAACATTCCAGCAGGTTTTGGAAATTTCTCTTTCACAGGAGACAGCCGCTTGTGGCCTGCAGGAACTCCAGGAAATGGAGATGAATGTTGTCAGGTGCCACCCACCCCTCCCTCGCTGTCCTTCTGCGACTAGAAGGACTTCCGAAATCCTCGGGTCCGTGGTCTCGAGGCCTGACGCCGTGCCACACACCCACTCGGGAATCAGGGGATGGCGACTCTGCCCCCTGAGAGAAGTGTGGACGTCGGCTTGATGAGGCCGCCGGCAGCATTGACAGGCAACGCTCTGGCCTACTGGGACGAGGCAGGCATTGGTGCTAAGACCCTACATTTGGACGATCTTGAAGAAACTGGAGAGGAGTCGGAAATGCCGCTGAATTGTGTGGTTACGCCCCGGGTGGCCCCCATACATATCCCTGTGTGGGTCAACGGACACTTAAACCAAGTGGTGCTGGATACAGGTGCAGCTACCTCAGTGGTGCCGCAACACTTGTTCGACCGGATCTGACATGGTGTGAGTTAACTGTTTCTGGCCGATACTGCCTCTCGCCTCGCCACATACACGAGGAACTGTTTGGCTACAATGAGCTCCACGCTCACTCCAATGGTCTATGGTTGTCAGCCCTTATGCCTTTCCCTCTTTGTGGTACAGGGACATGGCCCCAACCTGCTGGGTCAGGATTGGCTGCACCATTTACGGATCGACTGGCAACGTATCCTCCAGGTGGAGATGGGGGATGGGGTTGGGGATGGCGGTGAGGGGGAGGGGGGGGGGGGGGGGGGGGGGGGGGGGGGCGTGCTTACACACAGTACTGTGTAAAAGTTCCCTGAAGTTTTTGGGCCCGATCTTGGGAGAATTAAGGTTCCGTGTGGTGAAAGTACAGTAGACCACAGGCCCTGCCCCGTGTTTTTAGTTCTCATTGTCGGTAAGGTTGAGGCCGAGCTGCAGTGATTGGAGAGCCTCGGTATAATTCTGCCGATTTGTTTCACTGACTGGGCGGCATTGGTGCTTCGTGGATGAAACCCTTTGCGTGATTATAAATTAACCGTCAATACACTTCCCATTTAGACCAATACCTGATACTCAAATTAAAGATCTCTAAGCCACACTGCAGGTGGTTCTACATTCCCCAAGTATAGTGATCTGCATATCTGTCTATACATAAATGGTTAATGTATAGTCAATAGAGTTAAGTGATCACTAGAGGGCAGCACTAACAAGGGGTATAAAAACAGACTCAATCTGCTTTCCCGTCTCTCTTCATGTGTCTTGTGAATAGTGACCAGAGGTGTAGTGGGCGGCGAGAGGGATCTTGCGATAGCTTTGTCTCCAAGACGTTAATGGCTGCAGCGTTGTAACCATGCGCACATAGAGAAAGAGCATCCACTCAGACCCAGACTGGGCTCTGCTTTTGGCTGCCTACCACTCATAGCAAACGCGGACACGTTGAATCATCTTCTCCTGCTGGTGGTTTTGGTAGATCCACCCAAGATGGTCCTAAATTTCAGGGTCTCTCTACCCTTGATGGCAACTTGCATCCGCGAGTGGACACAGACAACCCAGTTCTGGCTAAGGCAAGTTTCTGTACGGTCAGCCCACAACAATAGCTTCCAGTAGAGCCTGAAGATTTTTCCAACAAGATGTTGCAGCTGACCATTGAGGACGGTATCCTCCAATGGCGCATAAGGTCTCTGCCCCTGGAAAGGACAAGCTTTGGTTCTGAAGGACTTTCACCCGGGACATCTGGGTGTCTAAAATGCAAGCCAGCAATTATGTCTGGTGGCCAGGACTCGACGCGAACCTTGACACAATGGCCCAGCATTGCCCCGTTTGTCAGGAACATCAAAGCATCCGGCAGCGGTGCCTCTGCACCCATGGGAGTGGTCAGGACTTCCCTGGGCTTGTGTTCATGTGCATTTCGCTGGCCCGATTTTAGGATGCATGTTTCTCATCTTGCTAGATGCGCACATGAAGTGGCTGGAGGTCCACAAACGGTGTCCATCGCCTCCTGCTCAACTACCGAATGGTGGCGCACCTATTTTGCGGCCCATGGCATACCAGAGGTACTCGTTACAGACCAACAGGGCCTCGCTTACAAATGAGGAGTTCACTGCATTTGCGGAAACACATGGCGGGCATGTCTGCACCGTTCCTATTTCCTCTGGCGTCAAATGGGCTGGCGGGTACACCATGCGGACGGTTAAGTGGGGCCTGAAGAAACAACCACAGGTTTGATGGATACCAGGTTGGCACGTTTCCTGTTCTCGTATAGAACTACATCTCTACTGTTACTGTGGTGTCATGGCCGAATTGTTGGTGTGTCGCCGACTCCGGACTCAGTTAAGTTTGTTGCTCCCTGACATTGGTGCAATAGTGCCCCATACGCAAGATTTAATTGGGTGTTGCCTGACTGGGCATGTCTTCTTTGACGTTTCACACCTGATGAAGTGGTCAATGCCCGTAACTTTGGTGAAGATCCTCGTTGGCGCCTGGGGTTTGTCGTTCATCAATCCGATCCAGTATCATACAGGTTTGTGTTCGAGGTCAGCTAATGAAATGTCACCTTGTGTCACCTCTGTGCCCGGAGGTTCACCACATGGGTGGTGCTCATGGGAAATCCGCTCCGGTACCATCAGTTTCATTCGGTTCTGTGGTCTGTCCATCCAACTACCTCAAATTCCTTTTCACATGATACAGAGATGTCTGATGTCTTGTGGTTCTGATTCTGATATGGAAACACAGATCACTGGGGCCTCTGGAGTCAGGTGCCGTGTTTGGCCACCTTCGGGGTTTTCCGCATAGGCGTTTCAAGCCGCAAGTGTTGCTCTCAGCTAGGTATACACCAGCCAACCAGGTTCCACCGCCCGGCAACGATGTGTCAAAGCCAAAGCATCAGCACCATCCATCGCCCGCTGGGACTGGCGCTGATTTCTTCTGCTCCTTCCTCGTCATTGGTGTTCTTGACTTCTTCTTCAACTCCTCGGTCTGCCTCAATCCACATGTTCCCCTTGGCGGTCTTTAGACTTTTGCAGGGTGAGGGGTATAATAACCTGCATGGGATACACGGTCGGGATCATTTGTTATACTTGTGTGGCTCAAGAAGTATGAGGCTTCCCGCTAACAACGGGGCTGCTAACCATGTTGTATAAAAGGTCGGCCAGTCAGGAACCGACCGACAGACAGAGGACCCGGTGAGGTTTATAAAATGATCGAATCCTGCAGTGCAGAAGGAGGCCATTCGGCCCATCGAGTCTGCACTGACCCTTTGAAAGAGCACTCTACTCATGTCCACTCCTCCATCCGCCTCGCCCTATCCCCATAACCTAACCTGCGCATCTTAGGACCCTAAGGGGCAATGTATTTGGCCAATCCACCTAACCGCAACATCTTTGGACTATGGGAGGAAACCAGAGCACCGGAGCAAACCCACGCAGACCAGGGAGAACGTGTAAATTCCGCACAGACAGTGACCCAAGTTCGGATCCGAACCCAGGTCCCTGGCGCTGTGAGGCAGCAGTGTTAACCACTGTGCCACTGTGCCACCCGGTGTATAACTGGTCCTCATGTAAATATTTGTTCTTATTAATCCATGTCTTCTTTTGTTTGCTTGTCGGACACCCCTCACCTTTATTAAACTTACTAAAGAGTCTTGCAATTGTTTGCAGTTCTCCGTGTAAACGGTATACTACATTGGTGGTGGTGGTGGAGGGAATGAATGGTCAAGTCTTTTACAGCACTAAATGAACTGATGCTCCCTATTCAGTCTGTCTGTTTGCTGGGCAGTAAAAATATAAAGGGCCAGTCCATTATCCTTTTCTACTAAATAACACATGTAAAAGAAAGAATGATTATGTTTGACATGTTTATCATGTATTCCCCTGTCACAGATATTTGCTTTGATCTTAAAGCAGGTTGGCTGTGGAAGGTCACACTCACCACATCCTAATTCGTATTGTGTGTAAAGATCGAGATTACATAGAATTTACAGTGCAGAGGAGGCCATTCGGCCCATCGAGCCTGCACGGCTCTTGGAAAGAGCACCCTAAGGTCAACACCTCCACCCTATCCCATAACTCAGTAACACCAGCCAAACACTAAGGGCAATATTGGACACTAAGTTCAATTTATCATGGCCAATCCACCTAACCAGCACATCTTTGGACTGTGGGAGGAAACCGGAGCACCCGGAGGAAACCCATGCACACACGGGGAGGATGTGCAGACTCCGCACAGACAGTGACCCAAGCCGGAATCGAACCTGGGACCCTGGAGCTTGTGAAGCGATTGTGCTATCCACAATGCTACCATGCTGCCCCATGATGAGGGGTACTGATGCATAGAATCTGTTGTCAAAGCCAAAATTGGAAAGGACTCTCGGATATATCCTATCGACAACTTTCTGCAATAGACTCTGTGCTCCTCCAACTCTTAGTGCTTGTCCAACACCAATTGTAATCGTTGTATCATTAGTGAATCACCAGGCAGGATTTTCCACCTATCGGTGAGGGAGACGGAATGGAAACTTGAGGGGTCAGCTCGCTGCCAACCCGCCATCTCTTTGTGTCTAATCAAGTGCGGGATGGCCAATTAATGGCGAGCAAGAAGGAAGGGACCAATCAGAGGAGAAAAAGGAGGATATGGGCACAATGGTACAGCAGGAGGTCATTCATTCATTGAGTCCATTCCAGCACTATGTGGAGTAATCCAGTTAGTCCAACCCCCACTCGAATTTTTGCAAGTTTATTTCCCTAAAGTGCCTACCCACTTTCCTTTTGAAACCACTGATGGTGATTGATTCTACCATCCTCTTGGGCATTGGGTACCAAGTCAATACCACTCTGCGCAATAAACATCTTCCTCACATCCCCCCTATACCTCTCATATAAAACATTCAACCTGTGTGCACTGTCTTTGTGCTATCATCTAATAATTATCTTAATCTTTTATATGTCTGTCGGATCTCCTCAAACCTCCTTTCTGCCAAGGAGAACAATCCCAACTTCTTCAGCCTAATCTAAATCCCCTCATCTCTGGAGATGGTTAGGCCCTTGTGCCTCCACCGTACCAGACCATGAGCTTGCAATTGCCCTCCAGGACCTCCTTTGCCTCACTACTCTCTTCCTGCTTTTAAGACATCTTCCTTACAACCAACCTTGAACAACGTTTGGGCATCGGTCTGAATATTCATTAAGCGATTCAATGTGCAATTTTCTTCTTGCCTGATTGGGAGCAGTGGCCAGATGGATTTGGCATTGTGTTCAGGAAATCTGGAAGGGTCAGAAAGTGGTTAAGACAAATAGAAGGTTGTTGCTTATTGCAAGGGGTTCGGAATATAAAAGTAAGGAAGTTTTGCTACAGTTGTACAGGGTGTTGGTCAGATCACATCTGGAGTACTGTGTACAGTTTTGGTCTCCTTATTTAAGAAAGGATATAAATGCATTAGAAGCAGTTCAGAGAACTTGAGTGGTATCTGTGAATGGACGGGCTGGGTGTTTGGTTATTTTCTGAGGAAACATTCAGTTGGCAGTGTTTGTATCCATGCATGCATTGGGGTTTAGAGGAATGAGAGCTGATCTTATTCAAATATATAAGACCCTGAGTGACAGAATGGAAGCTGAAAGTATGTTTCCTCCTGTGGAGCGACTAGGACTTGGGGGGGGGGGGGGGGGGGGGGGGGGGGGGGGGGGGGGTTGTTGGGGGGGGGTCACAGTTTAAAAATTAGGGGTCTCCCATTTAAGATGGTGATGAGGATAATTTATTTCTCTCAGAGGGTCATGAGCCTTTGGAACACTCTTCCCCAGAAAGCAGTGGAAGGCAGGGTCATGAACATGTTTAAAGGCAGTGGTATATGGATTCTTGACTAACAAGGGAATCAAAGGATTTCAAGGATAGGCTGGATTGTGGAGTTGAGGTCACAATCAGATAAGCCATGATCATATCAAATGGCGGAGCAGGCTCTAAGGCAAATAGCCTACTTCCTCTCCTAATTCATGTGTCCATATGTTCTTAATTCAACTCAGTGGATTGGAATCTGCAATTGAAGCAATACTTTTCGAATTCAGGGTTTTGCGTCTCCAAGCTTCACTGTCGGCATAATGTGCATCTGGCATGTAACACACTCTCAGCTGTATCTAAAAGGGACAATGTGCAAATAGAAATTGGAGGACTCAGGTGGTAGCTACAATGGATGCAGCTGCAGCACAGATTGTGCACTCTGATTCAATAAATTGTCGTCAAAATTACTGCTTGGTGTGGTCCAAAATAGGAAGGACATCATGTCCTCAGCAATGGGAAGAAGAAACTGGAAGCTCTCTCCATGAAGGCATGGTTGGAGGCAGCTTTGGAAGTGGGCATCTAGACGCATTAGATGCAATACAGGAAGTGGCTTAATAACCTAAACAGGTCAGGAAAAGTGAGTATATTTACAAAATTAATTCACATACTGTAGTGGATGCTGTTGGTACTTAAGGGCGAGCTCTGAATATTTGTTTCTGCTGTGTGAATCAATGCTGAAGAAACTTTATGCATTAGGACTCCGCCAGAATGCAACCTGTCCGACGGTGGGTGCCCCATCTTCTTCCTCCTTCTCTTCCAAAGATGAGTAATGAACCTCTTTCTCCTTCTCCACCTGCAATGTTGTCTGTGCAATGTTGTGCAGGAATTAGCACAGCGCAGTCAATCTGGACACACTCACTGATGAGCATCTCCCAACCGATCTGTCATCTACAGCATTTTTTTACTATTATAATGAAGTGTTCCATAACACAACCTGTGGCTCTGATTATAATATTCTTCACCTCATTGGTGAGGTTCCTCATGAGTGTCACAATCCCAGTTTGAAGGTGCGGGGGGGGGGGGAGTGGTATCCATTGTATCCGATGAGCCAGCTTTTACGCCTGCTTTTGAGAACTAAAAGTTTAGGAATATTTGACTACCAAAGCACAACGACAATTCTCAAGGAGATTGGCACACACCTGCATGAGCCTCTTGTTGTGGCTGTACACAAGCTCTGCATTGATGGATAAATGCCCCTTGCATAATAGTTCATAATAGCGCCTGGTAAGCTGTGGTGGTGCTCAGAATACCAAGATTGTGCAACCAAGAGGACCCTGCACCTGGGGAAATCTAGCCAGAGAGATGAATGCAGGTGCCCACTTACTTTAGCTATGGATAAAACAGGGGAGATTCATATAATTCCCAGTTGTGGGGAACAATTCATTACTCACTTGCCTTCTGCATTAATCTGCAAGGTTCTGTGAGATCATCTGTCCCTTGACATGTCTCTGCAAAGATACCGGTTGCAAGTAGGTTTGAGGAGAGTAGTGACACTCACATCCATGGGTATAGTATGGCCAGCAGGTAGCAAGTCACCTTCTTGAAAGCTGCGGATTTCTCCAGTCACCTTGCTCGACAACCTCAGCCTGCGAGCGTTTCTCATTCAAGAGGTCAAGGTAAGCTGAGCTTTTGTCTCTAAACACTGATGTGGACAATGCCTCCCCACCACCCCCCCACCCCCGGCGATCTTGATCCCATCACAGCGACTTGTCGCTATGGTGACGGTTTTCCTCTTCTGCTGCGCTGCCAAGGACATCCATCACGACTCACCTTCTGATCTTGCTGATGTGAAAGTCTCCCATATTTAGAAGAAGCCATCACCGCACATGAACCCTTTGCCAAATCCAAAAGTGAAATCTTGCGGATGCTGGAATTCTGAAATAGTACTCTGCAGGATGGGCAAGCACCTATTTATCTGTTTAACGTCGCCTGATGTGCTGCTCATTTCCAGCATTTTCTGTTTTCAACTCTTTGCCACATGTTTGCTATGGGGAACCTTGACACCAGTTAAAATAAATTAGATTTCATTCAGGTGGCTCAGATACAAGTTTAAATATCCATTAACAGTGCGGTTTCAACCAGCTTTCATTTCATATACCAGCTTCCCAATCCCTAGAAAATCTATGTAGGAAATGTTGACTTCAAAGTGAAATGAAATGCAGTACAAAAAGATTTCATTAACATCACCTCATGATGTTGATCGCTGGAATAAGTGTCTACCTTCCTGAACTCAAGAAAGTTCTGAAATAAAAACAGAAAATGCCTGCAAAACTCCAGCTTCGAAGAAGAGTAGCAGAGACTCGAAATGTTAACTCGGTTTTCCTCACCACAGATGCTTGCAGCCTGCTGAATTGTTCCAGCATTTACAGTTTTCAGTTCAGATTTCCAGTATCCACTGAAAGACCTGGCAGGACTGGGTTGGAGCAGTCGGGTGCAGAAAAAAGGACGGCGTGAATGAGGGTTTCAGCAGCCGAAGAGCTGAGGCAGGGCTGCGGTCAGGTGATGGAATAGAGATGGAAGTAGGTGGCCTTGGTGCGGGCGGCAGCTCATCCCGATGTCAAATAGGACGCCAAGATTACAAACAATCCAGTTCAGTGTCAGGCTGTTGCCAGGGTGAGGGACTGAATTGGTAACAGGCAAATGGAGTGTCAAGTGGAAACCAAAAATAACCACTTGCGTCTTCTCAATATTTAATTGGAGAAAGTTTCTGCTCATCTGTCAATAGATGTCGGAGAAGCAGTTATTTAGCTTCAGCGGAGGAGTTCAGCGAGGTGGTGGTGTGGCAAAGCTGGGTGTGGTCAGTGTACATTCAAAAACTAACGCTGTGCTTTCTGACGATTTCACCAGGGGCAATATAGGAGGGGGTTAAGGATAAATCACTGGGGGGCATCAAAGGTAAAGGGCAGAGCAGGAACAGAAGACATTGCAAATTATACCCTGGCTACAATTAGATGAATAAGAATGGAACCAGGTGAGGATAGACCACTGTATCACCATGACGTCAGCTTGTTTTGGACAAAGCCACTGGACGAAGCCAGACGAAAATGGGGAGACAAACTGGCTACAGAAGTGGGCTGAGGACTCTGGAGCGATGCACTGTGCAGGGCCAACTTCACCTCCTCCTGCACAAGGCTCAGCCTCATGCAATTCAAGGTGGTGCACAGAGCACACCTAACCAGAACCCGAATGAACAGGTTCTTTCCGGAGGTGGAAGATAAATGTGAACTATGCCAGAGAGGCCCAGCCAACCACACCCACATGTTTTGGGTCTGTCCCAAACACGTAGGGTTCTCCAAGGCAATGTCCAAGGTTGTGGGGTGAGGCTGGAGCTGTGCCCAAGAGTGGCAGTCTTCAGGGTATCCGAACAGCCAGAGCTACTCATGGGGAACGGGGCCAGCACCCTAGCTTTTGCTTCCCTCATCGCATGCCAGAGAATGCTGCTTGGCTGGCGATCAGCAGCACCACCCACAGCTGCAGACTGGCTGGCAGACCTGGCGGAGTTTCTCCGTTTGGAGAAGATCAAATACACCTTCCGAGGGTCGGAGGAAGGCTTCCTCAAAGTATGTGGACAATTTGTCGGCCTGTTCCAGGATCTGTTCGAAGCCAACAGCGATTAGGGGAAAAAGTGAGAGATGGGAAATGGGAGAGGGTGGGGAGGAAGAAAGGAGGGAACTTGGGGGAACTACAGGGAGAAGCATGGGGGGAGGGGGCGGAACCCCTCCCCCCACACACCCCCCAAATCCACAAGGCAGGCAACAGAAAACATAAATGGAAAGGGAGGGGAAAGGGGAGAATAGGAGCTAGGGGACAGAGCACACTGAAGAAAAAGGGGGATAACAAGGGAGGGCACGGGGAGGGTGGGGAGAAGGGAAGGGGGGAGAAGACACACCAAGACAGAAAATCTCAATATGTATATAAGAACCACACGTATTGTAAATATTAAACAAAAGTGTGACTGTGTATAAATTGAAAATACCAATACAAATATATATTTTTAAAAAACAACTGATGCACGTCCATTTTCGTGATAGAAACTTGCTGTCCTTATTCTGTCAGGCCAAGCCTACGCTGATATGTTGATTGTTAACTGTTCCCTCTAAAGTAGCCAAGACACTGAACTGTCACATAAGGCCGAGTGCCCTCTTGGGCAGGTAGGCATGGTATACAAATACAAGCCTTGCCTACAACACTCGCCTCTGGAGAACAAATATAAAAAGCAATTCCAGTTCAGGGAATCACCTTTGTAATAGTTCTTGCCCATTATTGCTTGTGGAGATTATTTTGGTTTCACATTTACACTCAATCGCACCATAAATATTCATTAAAAATATCGGCAGTAAATTTAAAAGGAAGCACAGTAAAGGCAGCGTGCAATTGAAGGTTTCAGGTGACAGTCATAAATGTCTCAAAGCCTCCACTCTGGCAGTTTATTTTATTTAATTTTCTCCATCGAGGTACCTTGCATCTCACTCCCAGATATCTATATTTTATGCATCGCATTGAACAGTGCTGCCCTCGTAAGGTCAACTTTTCATCCAAACCTGCAGGCTAAATCGCTGGCTTTTAAAGCAGTCCAAGCAGGCCAGCAGCGCGGTTCAATTCCCATAACAGCCTCCCCGAACAGGCGCCAGAATGTTGCGACTAGGTGCTTTTCACAGAAACTTCACTTGAAGCCTACTTGTGACAATAAGTGATTTTCATTCATTCATTTTTATTTCATTTCATTCATTTCTCCGCTGGGGAACTCTTGGGGGCTCTCTATCTTTCTGGATAAGCTTCGCCTCCTCAAAATGAACCACATTTCCCTCTCTTGCTAACTTTAAAGATGTGGCAGATGTGTTAAAAAGTGAGATCAGATTGTTAAAATGTGCTGGTCTGATATTCATCAGTTGCTTTCACGTGACTTGAAGAACTGTCCCTATCAGCATAGAAGACGAGGTTCGCAATGAAATAAAAGTTGAAATAAAATGGCTACTAACAGTGGCTTCTTGTGTAATTCCAAATAGCAAATTGAGTATTTCATTGTCTAAACACATCGTACAGACTGTAAACTTAAGGAAGTAGCAGCAGTACCTATAGAAAATCATAATGCAATCAGTCAGTTGAGTCAACACAGTTCTGTGAAAGGGAAATTGTGTTTGCCAAATTTATTACAGTTCTTTGAGGATGCAACAAGCAGGATGGATAAAGGAAAAGCAGTAAATATAGTGTATTTGGGTTTCCAAAAAGCATTCCATTAGGGTGTTGTTGCATGTTGGTTTTGGCTGTCTAAGGAATGGTTGCAGAGATAAAGGCCTGGATTCTCCGCTGGTAGTGGGGTCCCCGATATGGTGGAGAATCGAAAATTCGGGATCGGCGCTGGGAGCCGGCGGGTGCCAATCCGATCGCGATGCTCTGACCCTCCCCGATGGCGGTGGAATCGAGGTTCGCACTCCCACGACAGTGGGAGGATATAAATGAATGCAAATGTCTTAATGACCCATTGGCATCCACTTTGTGGATCGGCATCCTCTTCTCCAACCCTCCATGATTCTCTGGTCCCCTGGGCCTGGAGCCACGTGAGCGGGGATTACTCCAGGTCTCACCAAATATGAATCTGATGTGGTGGACCTCGCGGTGGGCCAAGGGGGTAACTCCTTAAGGGAGTATGACCCCAATGTCCATTCGAGGGCCATCCCCCACAATGCACGATCTGCCCACCCCTCCTCCACCAGACATCCCGCAGACCCCCTACAATTGGAGAACCCCCAAGAGACCCTCTTAACAGGGAGACCTCCCCAGGGACCTCTTTAATGGGGAGATCAACAGAAACCCCTAACTGAAGGAACCTCCCACAGAGCCCCCTAACTAGAATGACTCTCCACAGAGAACCCCTAACTAGAGAAACCCCCAACAGTGTACCCTTAAATTGAGGGACCCCCCCCCCCCCCCCCAGAAAAAAGACCCCTGTCTAGAAGCTGGCGAGCAGTCCAGATAGGAGCAGTGAAAATAAATTTACAGTTGTAATACTTACCTGTAATCTCCATGTGTCCATTCCTGGAAGGAGAACAGCTGTGACCTGTGTTTAAACCCCTCAGATCCTGTAGCTGCAAGCCATTCATTCATTTCTAGTAGTGGGCTGTGATTGACAGCTTCCACAAAACAGCTGCAACCTTGATTCATTCATCTCCCTTCATGTGTGAGTGACTGTTAGTGCTGAAACCCCAAGGTTTACAAACATTAACCACATCAAAGAGTGGTCAGTGCATTGCAATCTCACGCTTGAGGGGCAAACGTAAATCAGTCGCAATTCTCCTCCGGCGGGAGAACATAGGGCTGGATTATCCATTTCAGCGGCTAAGTGCCGGTGCCAGCGGAGCATGTGTGGTCTTTTATGACCAGAAAATCAGCGTGAAACCCTCATAGATTCCGGGAACGGTGAGGGGCTAGCACCGGCCTCCCGTGCCAAATACAGCCGGAGAATGGCTGGGTCCCGGGCCGCGCATTGCTGATGACCCGCAGCAGTCGCGCCGTACAACACGGCGCTGGCCGTGCGCAGACCAAACCCCCCACCTGTGACCCCACGGCCCCACCCCTGCCCACACCCCCACCAGTCCTCCCAGCCCTCGCAGATTCCCGCCCATCGTCTCACAAACGGAGAATCTCACCCAATGATACATCTGAACAATAACCGTTTATTGCGTGAACACAACTATTTAAAGATAAACAAGACTGCAGATATTGCTCAGTCTAAATCACAAGGTTTTCCTCCAGACTCTTAGCCGCGTAACTGCCTCTTACATCATCGTGTGGGCGCCTCTTACATCATCATATGAGCGGTACTGTTTCTCCAGTCCCACACGTTATATCTCTTTCAGTCCTAAACACCTGAATATTACAGCTGGTACATAAACGATTATAGCAAAAGATAAGAACGTGTGCTGCTTGGCGTGATATTAGCACGTGATGCTAGCTAACAAGATACCAAGTGCGGAATTCTCCAGCCGTTTCCACCGGCCGAAGGTGACTGCCTGACGGGCGGCACAGGCAAGGAATGTAAATCACCATCGACATCGGTGGGCCGGTGGAGAGTTGGAGAATTCCGCCCAGAGAGTCTGGATAAATGGGTCATTTTCAGGTGGGCAAAGTGTAACTGGTGGGGTGCCTCAGGCATCAGTGCTGGGGCCTAACTGTTAAAGATCTACATTAATGAATTGGATGAAGGCACTGCCTGTATTGTAGCCAACGTTGCTGATGGTGCAAGGATCGGCAGGAAAACAAGTTGTGAGGAGGATACAGAGTATGCAAAACCGCTACAGATAGTTTTGCACCTTTCAGGTACAGCGGTGTTTGCGGTGACCTTTCCTCCTGTGTATTACTGTCAAAAAACATCTATTGAGGTGCCAATATGAATTGTTGGTCTTCCTTTGTATTGTGACCAGCTCCAGTGAAGGATATGCCGTACACTTCATTTTCTTTGTCCAGCTCCCACCCCCTCATCGAACAGACTGTTTGTTCACTAACTGCAAACAGCAAATAAACTAAATTATGTAAAAGGTTAATTAGCTTTTGTTCCATCTAATATGTGTTTGGAGTTTATTGCACCAGCTATTAGGAATATAATTATAGTCTTTGGATCATGATAATTGGGCAGTAACTCACCATTAGCAGTTAGTTACTTTCCCTTTTCGACAAACACACACGCAAACACATGAAAGTATTTCTCCTGCTTTGACCACTAATGTGATTCAGTTCCAATCTTTTGCAACTGTGCAGTAAAAAGATTATGGCCTGGGCACTGCCTTTTGTTATGTGGCTTTAAAACCCACCACAGTCCTCCCTTCTGAAGAAGAGTTGCATTTGACTCCAAACGTTAACTCTGTTTCTCTCTCCAGAGTCGCTGCCAGACCTGCTGAGTATCTGCAGCACTTTCTATTTATATTCACGATTTCCAGCATCCGCAGTATTTTGCTTTTATTTTTATGTGGCAAACCCCATTGTGGTTTTGGTTCCATCGCCCACCGACAGGGACCTGACCAGCTCATTTTGCTGAAGCTCCTGAACGACATTGATAATCCTGCAGCATGACACTGGCTGCAGTAATGTCAGAACACAGCAAGTACACAGGCAGATAGTTCAGCAAACTGTGACCACTTGATTTCCGGATCGATGGCAAAATAATTCAAGAAGCGCCTCACACAGAACTAGGCCGTTGGGCCCATCAGGTCTGTGTTGACTCTTTGAATTAGCTGTCCAATTAGTTCCACCCACCTGGAATTTCCTCACAGCCTTGAAAATGTTTTCTCGTCAATTTATCCAATTCCACTTTCAAATATAAGTTGGCAGGAATTTTCCCGCCGATGGGATCTTCCAGTCCCGCCGGTAGCTACTCCTGCTGTGTGTTCCTCAGCGGAAGACAATGGGAAAACCCGTTGACAGCAGCGGGACTGGAAGACCCTGCCGCTGGCCAATGGAGAGCCGCCTCCATCGCGGCAAAACAGGCCGTGGGGAGGGGAGGGAAGGGAGGGCACTGGCAGGTCCCGCCCGATTAGCCTGCTTCTGCCACACTTTCAGGGTATGCATAGCAGATTATTTAATTTGCTGCTTAAGAGTAATTCAAAAATGTTCTCCATATTATCGCGAACCTTGATGCACTTCTCAAAATGATTAGATAAACTGTGAATGCTAAAATAAGAAATGCAATCATTCAAACTACAGTGCACACTTCTTTTAAAGAATGGTTTGCTCAGTTTCCAGCTCCTAACACCCATTTCCCCTCCCCCACAGTTGGAATGCCTGCTCGAAGAAGAGAGCAGCAGCTGTACTTAGAGACTTCTATTAACACTGCGCCACCGCACGCACACTGGGCGGGGACTTACATGAGAATAGCTTGGGGGATGTCGGGGGGGGGGGGAGTCACTTCTGGCTTCTCCTTTCTTCCCCCTATAGAGATGCTTGACTCCCAGTTGGTTCCTTCCAACGGCAGCTTGATTGAGGTTGAGAACTTCAAAGAGATTAATCCGTAATCCCTGCCATTCCTTATTTCACGTGATCATAGATTCATAGAATTTACAGTGCAGAAGGAGGTAATTCGGCCCATCGAGTCTGCACCCGCCCTTGGAAAGAGCACCCTACCTAAGCCCACACCATCACCCTATCCCTGTAACCCAATAACCCCACCCAGCCCAACGTGGTCATAGATTCATAGAATTTACAGTGCAGAAGGAGGTAATTCGGCCCATCGAGTCTGCACCCGCCCATGGAAAAAGCACCCTACCTAAGCCCACACCTCCACCCTATCCCTGTAACCCAATAACCCCACCCAGCCCAACCTTTTTTGGGAACCAAGGGCAGTTTAGCATGGCCAATCCACCTAATTTGCACATCTTTGGACTTGTGGGAGGAAACCGGAGCACCCGAAGGAAACCCACGCAGACAAGGGGAGAAAGTACAAACTCCGCACAGACAGTGACCCAAGCTGGGAATTGAACCTGGTATCCTAGAGCTGTGAAGCAACTGTGCTAACCACTGTGCTACCGTCCCCCCCATGCTTTGATGTCCAATGCTGCACCCCTTCACTGAGTCTAAAGGAGATGGAAAGACAAAAAGAGTGGATTTCATTTCATGGTCTGTCAAGTATGACTAATGGTGTGTGTTTTGTCTCACTACCTTGATACCACTCCCCAGTCATACCATAATTATTTTTCTCCATTTTTCTTTTCAGTACCACCCCCCACCCAAAGCAAGCAGGGAATTATGGAAGTGAAAAGAAACATCCTGAGAGCAAAAGTTTGTGTTCAGAGTGGAGGACAAATCTGTTTATATAACAGGAAAAAAAGGCTGCCGCCTTTTGGGGTTTTGAAGTGTTTCCTCTTACTCTCCAGGCTCATGCTGCGATTCTCTCTTTATCCTTGTCGCTTGCTCTTATTCTTTGTTTTTGTCCCAAAGGTTTTCACGAGACCGCATGCCTGCTGGCAACTGTAGCTTCAGTTTTCTCTTAAGGAAGATGAGCGCGCCCACCTCCCACGTTCACATGGCAGTGCAGTCAAATTTATATCTCGCCTTTTCATTTCCTTGACGACTCACCCCATGATAGATCACCGAGCAAACAGAATTTATTTGATTTCAAACTGTCTTGCTGAAGTGTTGAGCCATGCCAGTTGTAAGCGGCCCGTTGATAGTCCAGGGACGGTGATGGTTTAAAGAACCATCTTTTTATTTGTTCCGCAACTTAAATAAGCTCCTGCTGGTAACCAGCTGCGCCCCGCGCTGCATTGGAAGCTGGCAATAGAATGTCCGTGTGAGTATTAAACAAGTGTTCAACAGCAACCTGCTACTCTGCTCGCTGCATTGGAATGAGCTTTATTCTGTGAAATTTTACAATTGCTACTTTCTCAGTGTTCTGCCACGCAGCAAATCCAATTTCTCGAGATACGTGCAAGTTAGACTGCATCCTGCAGCTGTTAAATCTGTCTTTGGAATGCCCCTGGGCTAACATTCGCTAAGGATTCAGTTGCAGCCTGAACTTTGACAGATTGCATTCATTTTTCCGTTGGTAGTTGCTCAGGTAGGTGATCCATTCCAAACATGATGGTCTAGTTTTTGCGATCATAGCATTGTGAGGTCTGTCCACACTTCCCTCTTGGAGCACTGAAGAGGCATTCAAATGGTCATTCGATAAACATATGGATGATAAGGGAATAGTGTAGATGGGCTTTAGTGTGGTTTCACAGGTTGGCGCAACATCGAGGGCCGAAGGGCCTGTCCTGCACTGTAATGTTCTAGATGAAGGTTTGCTAACCTCTGCAGAGAACAACCATATTGGATTCATGAATTCCGGACTGCAAAAAAAAAAATTCCAGCATGCCGAAAAGTATCTCCGTCGCTCCAGATTATCTTTCCTCTTTATCATTGTGTGGGCATCACTGGCAAAGCTGGCATTTGTTGCCCATCCCCAATTGCCCTTTAACCCCATGGCTTGCTCAGACGTTTCAGAGAGCAGTTGAGGTTCAATCCCAAAAGGACATTAGTGAGCCAGGTGTGTATTTATGACATAGGTTGATGGTCACTAGTTTTCACGACACATTTATTCATTGAATTCCAGACATATTTATTGAATTTAAATTCCATCAACTGCCATGGTGGCGATTCGGACCTATCTCCCCCAGAGAATTAGCCTGGGCCTCTGGGTTATTAGCCCATCATCTTTACACCACCTCAAAGGAGGAAAGCAGCCATATGGTCACCTGGGACGATGGCGGCTTTACTTTTTGCAAGCGGGCAGGTGATGGGTATGTTGTCACTATCGGTGAATGTCGCTGAACCCTATTTGGACTAATAGTTGGAAGAGAGATGGGTGCTTTCCAGAGATGGCAATTACATATTTAGCTTTTGCTCTTGCAATTCTGACTAACTTTCAAGTAAAACATGTTAATATTTTCCTTCACTGGGAAAAGTATGCAATGTGTGCAATGCTTTGCTTTACATGGATGGCTTGGATGTGTAGTGTTGAACAAAGATCAACAAGCTTTGTTAACAAACAAAACTATACATTTATTTACACTACATACTATGATTCGTTCACATTCCTAAAGTAGAAGGTTTCTTTATAAAACTATGCTCTCTCTAACTGCAGAACTCTCAAGCACACAACTACTCTCTCTCACTAATGCCTCACCATCTTCTCTAACATTCATCTTCTGTCCTTCTGTCCCTTATATGCTGATGGGACTAGCTCCCTCTAGTGACTGTCTGTATACATTTCATTAACCCTTGCATTTCCTTCATGTATGATTGTACCACATATGAGACATGGGACTTCAAAAATGATGCTGTATTGTGAACTCTGTGTAGAAAGGTTCTTGTTTTCAGCTCACGCAACTTCACCTTTCCCCACTAGCACATGTAACTACTTGGTTGAAAACCGGTAACAATGCTCATTGAAGACCAGTCTGCTCCACATGGTCACCCTTTAGGTGGGATCTTGTGCCCTTTCAAAGATAATCATAAGTTGGGACGATTTCCGTGTGCAGACCCTGTACCGGCTGTCAGTGCCCAGCATGGGAGAGCTTCCTGGAGGCAGCATCTTGATGGGCTGCCTCTGGGATTATAGTCTAATTGGAGGAGGCAGGCAGGTTCCTCAGGTTGTAGGTCCAATGAGTCAGCCAACACACTTGGAAGGATGGCAGTCTTACCGGCAGAAAATGGCACTGCTGCTCCAAGCTCGGGGCATTTTTCCATATTCATTCATGGGATGTGGGTGTCGCAGGTAAGCCCAGCATTTATTGCCCATCCTGAATTGCCCATCAAAAGATGAGGGTGGACTGCCTTCTTGAACTGCTGCAATGCATGTGCTGTAGGTACACCCACAGCCTTGTTAGCGAGATCCAGGATTTTGACCCAGCAGCAGTGAAGGAACAGTGATATATTTCCAAGTCAGGATGGCGAGTGGCTTGAAGGGGAGCCTCTGGGTGGTGGCTTTCCCAGTTATCTGCTGCCCCTTTCCTTCTAGCTCTGTAAGCTCGTGTTTGAATCAAACCTGTTGGACTTTAACCTGGTGTTGTAAGACTTCTTACTGTGCTCACCCCAGTCTAACGCCGGCATCTCCACATCATCCTTTCCTTCTAGATAGTAATCGTTCTAGGATTAGAAGGTGCTCTCGAAGGAGGCTTGCAGTGCATCTTGGAGATGGTACACACTGGTACCATTGCGCAGCAGAGGTGGAAGAAGTGAATGTTTGTTGATTTTGTGCCAGTCAATTGAACTGCATTGCCCTGGATGGTTGAGTTTCTTGAGTGCTGTTGGAGCTGCACTCATCCAGGCAAGTGGAGAGCATTCCATCACACCCTTGATTGGGGCTTCTTTGGTATGCAGGGTTCGGGGAGCCAGGTGGTGAGTTACTCACTGCAGGATTCCTAGCCTCTGATCTGCTCTTGTAACCACAGTTTTTATCTTGCGAGGGCATTTGCAGTTTGAGTGCCTGATCCGATGCAAGGCTTTCTGTATTTCCTCCTGGTCCTACCTTCCAACCCAACCCTGCAGTACCTAAAAAATTCCACCTATTGTTTCCTCTTTTACAACTCCAATTAAACAAGTTCACTCGATTAATTAAACAACTGGCTCTTACAAATCTAAAGGTTCACTGTAGGATTGTACTTATCTGACAATCTACCTACTCTTGGCTGTCCTGTCTCTACAAGGGAGAAGGGAACCTTGGCAAGTTGATAAGAAATAAAAACTTTGATCCAAGGATTTTGTGATTCACTGCGCTAAATATTGCTGTGACAGAACAAGTAACAGTCAAGCACTGTGATCAGCTGAAGGGATAAATACTCCCGATCTAAATAAATGCTCATTGCAACTGCAAAATATCTTTTTGGAAGCTTTATCCTTTGCTTAAATTTTGAAACAAATTATACAACTGGAGAGGACTTTAATCTGTTTGTTTCATGTGAGCTGTCTCTTTTCAGAGCTGACATAAAAATCCCCCAATGCAGATTAAGTATTACATTTATAGGGTTGTCTCAGTACGTGGAATCAATTGAATTCTGCAATGCACCACAAAGCTGTGATAAGCTTACAGCTGCATGGCCAGCAAAACTGCAAACATAAAATTGTTCTGCACGTTCCAGATGAGCTCTTTACTATTCGAAATTAAGGATACTCCAGGATGCTGGAAATCTGAAATGAAAACAGGAAATGCTGGGGAGAAACAAATCAGCAGGTTGGGCAGCAGCCGTGATGAGATATTTCAGGTCTGTGACTGTCAGCAGAACTGGGAAAAATAGAGAAATGTAATAGGCGGGTGGGGCAAGGACAGAAGGAAGGCCTGTGATTAGTGCGGAAGACCAGAGAGAAAATTTAGTCGTCCAGGACCAGGGAGAATGGTGATGGGTCAAAAACAGAAACAAATTGCCGATAGTGCTGAGGACCTGGGTTCGAATCCCGGCCCTGGGTCACTGGCCGTGTGGAGTTTGCACATTCTCCTCCTGTCTGCGTGGGTCCCCCCCCCCCCCCAATCCAAAGAAGTGCAGGGTAGGTGGATGGTGAATTGGCCATGCTAAATTGCCCTTAATTGGACAAAAAAATAATTGGGTATTCTAAATTTAAAAAAACTTGAGGAAGCTAGCAGTAGTGGAACAAGGATTTATTGACTATGTATACTATTCTGCTCACGGCAGTAACTACTTTTCAATCCAGTCCTTGCTGGGAGAACCAACCATACCTGGCCCTGCCTGGGCCGGCTTTCATGTGCCGCCTTTAACAAGCTCCACCTGGGTGGCCTCCACCCCCTACATGGGAAGCTCGTACTCTACGTGTCTCACAGGGAGATCGGCAATGGTTTCCCTGTGGTCCTTGTGGAGGTATTGACACACTACCCCGACCCCCCGCAAGTCCGAACGTTCCTCTTCAGCTGCCAACGGTGGGGGTATTATGCGTCACTTCACCCGAGGCTGTTCTTCAGCATGTGGCAGCTCTGGGTTGGGCGGTGTATATCGGTTGGTCAACTTCCTTTTTCTGGCTGACATCCAAAGTTATTAAACCTGTACTGCTGAATGATCACAGAAGATTTAGAGTCATAATGTTCAGCTACTAATGCAATCAGCTCGTCAAAAGATTTGGAGTCAGGTGTGACTGGGTAAGTTAGACTTTTTATGATTCAAAATGTCGGGGCCCCACAGGTGATCAAGATGATGACTTTCTGCTGGTCTTTCCCCAAAATACCATTCGCCTGGAAGAAGTACCTCATGCATTCAGCATACTGGCTCCAGTCATTCAGGCCTACATCAAAGGCTTCCAGCTTACCCAACAGTGGCATCTTGAACTTTTATGTCCACACCTTCCAGGATAGTAATCAGCCGGGTATCTAGGTAGGTCCACAAGCGAGTCCAGAGCTTTCTTTTATCTTCCTTGCCAGTTTAGTAACTTGAGGAAGCCAGCGGTAGTGGAACAAGGATTTATTGAACAATGGACAGAACATTCTACTCACGACAGTAACTCTCTCCCAATCCAGTCCTTTTTGGGCAAACCAACCACCACGTGCCCTGCTTGGGCCGGCTTTCAGTGTAATCTTTAACGCGCTCCAGCTGGATGGCCTCCACCCACTAACTGGGAAGACCGTACTCCATGAGGCCCATTGGGAGATCGACAATGGTTTCCCCTTGTTCCTTGTCGGGGTTATAACGGAAAGTAAAAACAAAATCATAGTTTGGTATACCAAGCTTCTGCTTCAAGAACACAAGGTTGAATCGAGAACTGGGTTTTTGTTCCAAGCCCATGTACAAATGCTAAGAATTGAAAATGGTAACACTTTATTCCATATACTTTAACATAGCTGAAAGAACTGTGTCTTTAAAATTAAATGAAGTGAATGGCAGCACAATCCCAAAAACGCCTTCTCCATAAGACAAGAATTAATGAACACATTAACACCGATTCTCCTTTCAAATCAGAATATTCTCATTCTTCTCCATCCCCCCAACAACCACCCCTTTCACCTCCAAATAGCCAAAGGAGATTGATTAATCTTTTTTTAAAATCTAGTTCCCTGTGACTCATTGCACATGATTGTGAGCAGATGCTAACTTGGGGACCAAGTGCAATGTGTCCAAGTTTGCAAACGACACTAAGATGAGTGGTAAAGCAAAAAAGTGCAGAGGATACCGAAAGTCTGCAGAGGGATTTGGATAGGTTAAGTGAATGGGCTAGGGTCTGGCAGATGGAATACAGTGTTGAAAAATGTGAGGTTATCCATTTTGGTAGGAATAACAGCAAACGGGATTATTATTTAAACGATAAAATATATATTTTCTTAAATTTAGAGTACCCAATTATTTTTTCCAATTAAGGGGCAACTTAGCATGGCCAATCCACCTATCCTGCACATCTTTGGGTTGTGCGGGTGAAACCCACACAGACATGGGGAGAATGTGCAAACTCCACACGGACATAGAACCAGGGCTGGGATTCGAAACCGGGTCCTCAGCGCCATTGGCAGCAATGCTAACCACTGTGCCACCGTGCTGCCCTTGAATGATAAAATACTAAAACATGCTTCTGTGCAGAGAGACCTGGTTGTGCTAGTGCATGAGTCGCAAAAAGTTGGTTTACAGGTGCAACAGGTGATTAAGAAGGCAAATGGAGTTTTGTCCTTCATTGCTAGAGGGATGGAGTTTAAGACTAGGGAGGTTATGCTGCAATTGAATAAGGTGTTAGTGAGGCCACACTTGGAGTATTGTGTTCAGTTTTGGTCTCCTTACCTGAGAAAGGACGTACTGGCGCTGGAGGGTGTGCAGAGGAGATTCACTAGGTTAATCCCAGAGCTAAAAGGGCTAGATTACGAGGAGAGGTTGAGTAGACTGCGTCTGAACTCGTTGGAATTTAGAAGGATGCGGGGGGATCTTATCGAAACATATAAAATTATGGAGGGAATAGATAGGATAGATGCGGGCAGGTTGTTTCCACTGGCGGGTGAAAGCAGAACTGGGGGCATAGCCTCAAAATAAGGGGAAGTAGATTTAGGACTGAGTTTAGGAGGAACTTCTTCACCCAAAGGTTTGTGAATGTATGGAATCCCTTGCCAGTAAAGCAGTTGAGGCTCCTTCATTAAATGTTTTTAAGATAAAGATAGATCGTTTTTTGAAGAATAAAGGGATTAAGGGTTATGGTGTTCGGGCCGGAAAGTGGAGCTGAGTCCACAAAAGATCAGCCATGATCTAATTGAATGACAGAGTAGGCTCGAGGGGCCAGATGACCTACTCCTGCTCCTAGTTCTTATGTTCTAACGGCGAGACTCCCCCACCTTGCCGCACCATATGCAGCGATCCATTTAAATCCCCCTTGACTTCGCTGGGACCGGTGGAGCCCATCAGTGAGAGGGGGCCGGAACACCACGTCTTAAGCCACGTGACATTCAGGTCACCTCCCCTATAGGTTATCTGCAGAACACAGGCTACATTTCAAATTTGTGGTGCTCTGGGATATAATCAGCAAAAGCAACGTTTATATCTAAGTTTATTATTTTTGCCTTTGGATTCTCTCAGTCCATCGTGATAAGGAGGGCTACCTTGTACCATCTTCTCAAATGCTTGCACATGAAAAATATTTGGCCAGAAAATCATTCAGGTTGGCGTGATGCCCATGGTCAAATAGCCTGCTGATGCTTACTGCAGTCTGGGTATTGGCGATGCTGGTGCCAATGAAGCTAGCTGTACCCCAACATGGCACCCAGTCTGAGAAGAAATGATTATTTTTTTTGTTTGAAAATCTTCACAAGAGCTGATTATGCAGAGACTATGCTGCACTGTTATTTGAAATGTTGATATTTGATTGTTAAATAAAAAAAATAAGTTTTCTTTTGAACCGTCTAGTTAGACTGGTAGAGTCAGTATTTTCCTGACAGATCCATATAAAAGTATTTGATGTATCTCGCTCAGGAGTTACTTGATGGATTAATTAACTGCCCGGACTCAAGATGAATTAGCTTCTCATTCCTCTGAGGCACCAAGTCCCCAGGTCTTTTCTTGAAAGATCCGTTTCTGAACAGTGTACTTCAGAAGTTTTTATGTGTTGAACTTAGTGCTGATTTGGGTTGATAAATTAAACTCTTTGAAGGTTTATGAGCACTCTTAAGATATTAAATTACATATACTCGTAGAATTATGATGCAATGGAGGACAAGGCACCAAAGTTTCTCCCCTCTCTCCTCATATTTTATTTTTCCGACTGAGAATTCAAGTAGACGAGTTGGCGAACAGATGCAACGCGTTAACAGGATGTGGAGGTATCCTGTTGTGCTCCGAGTGAAAAATAGATCTGTCTGTTTTTTTCAGAATTGCTGGGATGCTGAAGAATTGCTCCCTGCTTCATGTTTGCCATTTTGTTGGGGGTGGCACGTGGCGCAGTGGTTAGCACTGGGACTACGGCGCTGAGGACCCGGGTGTGAATCTTGGCCCTGTCTGTTTGGAGATTGCATGGATTTCACCCACACAACCCAAAGATGTGTAGGTTAAGTAGATTGGCCACGGTAAATTGGCCCTTAATTGAAAAAAAAAATAATTGGGTACTCTAAATTTATAAAGAAATAGAAAATGTTTGCTATTTGTTGCAACATGTTTTCCTGACATTATTGATTCAGCTTTACAATTTTTCAAAACCTTGGGCGTAACCTTGTGGCCTCACCCATGGCACGTTTGGTGGCAGGAGGGGCATTTCATTTGGTGATTTGGTGCCAGCTGGCGAACGCCAGGCTAATGGCAGCCAATGATGTCTACTTTGAGGGCCTTATCCTCGCAAACTGGTATTAACCCAGGTGGGTGCAGGACTTATTATGCGGAGAGAACAACAAAAAAACCCTGGTATGTTTCCTTCCAACTCCCCGGACATTCCCTAATTCCAAGGCACTCAGCATCGGGAAGTGGTAGTGGGGTTCATCGACCCCATCCCGGGCTCCTTGGTCCCTCCTCCATTTGAGACCTCGGTTGTGTCATACCAGCAGCAGCCACAAATTCTCCGGTGAGCATCTGATTGGCTGACAGCTCTTGGAGATGGGTCTTCTCCTTGATTCCAGACACAAGCCTGTCACTGGCCTGTTTGGTGGCTGAGTGGCACAAGATGCAGTAGGCCAGCTCAAAAAGACATAAGGTGGAAGTCTTGCCACCTCTCCATCCAGCGACTGAGTCCTCCATTCCTTATTTCTGAACAAGGTGTATATTGGCCTATCATGGGCGCGATTCTCCGAGGCTGCGCCGGTTGGGAGAATCGCCGGCCGCGCCATTTTATTGCGCGATGCTGGTCCGATGCCGTCCCGCCATTCTCCCAACCGGCGAGAAAGGCCCAGTCGAGTTCTGCGCCGCGCCAGCCGGAGAATCGCCCGAGACACTCACAATGGCGATTCTCCGGTATCCCCACCATTCTCCGGCCCGGATGGGCCGAGCAGCCGCTCCAACCCGACAGGTTCCCGCCGGCGCCATCCACACCAGTGCGGAAACGCTGGGAGTGCGGCCTGTGTGGGGGGGGGGGGGGGGGGAGGGGGGGGGCGGTTCCTTCACCAGGGGGGCCTCCAGATGGGGCCTGGCCCGCAATCGGGGCCCACCAATCGGCGGGCAGACCTCTCTAAAGGAGGACTTTCTTTCCTCCGCCGCCCCACAAGATCCATCCGCCATCTTCTTGCGGGGTGGCCTCGGGGAGGACGGCAACCGCGCATGCACAGGTGACTTCATTTAAGCGGCGCTAGCCGTGTCATTTACGCGGTGCCGCTTTTTACGCAGCGCCAAGGCCCAGCGCGCGTAAAATACGCGACGCCGCTCCTAGCCCCCCAGGGGTAGGAGAATAGGGGGCTGGGAGCGGGTTCCAACGCCGTAGTGAAACACTCCGGTTTTCACTCCGGCGTCTGGACTTTGTCTCCATTTCGGAGAATCGTGCCCCTTATCTTTGAGATTCGGATTCAAATTCTGTCAGTACCAATGGGATGAAAGTCCCCTGTTGATTACCTGATTATGTGAGATAAAATTGGTTTTTGATTGTTCCAACTCTTCCTCATTAACACAAGCCCCAAGTTAATAGACAACCTGTTTGTCTTTCTTTTCATGAAGGTTTTCTTCTTTGGTCCTTGAAATTGTGCATTTATGCATATTAAGAGCATAAGAACTTGTAGTAGGCAATTCAGCCCCTTGAGCCCCTCCACCATACAATATGATCATGGCTGATCTCCTCTCGGCCTCTACTCCAACTTCCTTCCTGCTCCCCATTACCCTTCATCCCGCTACCAATTATTGGATTGGATTGTTTATTGCCACGTGTACCGAGGTACAGTGAAAAGTATTTTTCTGCGAGCAGCTCAACAGATCATTAAGTACATGGGAAGAAAAGGGAAGAAAAGAAAATACACAATAGGGCAACACAAGGTAGTAATAATGTTAGTCTTAGATTTAAATTTTAAAAGATTAGAACGAGTATAAGTTAAGTAAAAAGTGGATCTGTTGGGGAGAGCTCGCACCTCGCTCCGGCGCCATCGTCTGTGCAAACCAATTACAAACCTATCTATCTCCTCCATAAATGTGTTTAGTGTTCTGGCACCCACTGCACTCTGGGGTAAAGAATTCCATAGATTTATGATCCTTGGAGTGAAGTAATTCCTCCTCATTTCTATTTTAAATCTACCACCCCATAGCCTATCTGGCCTCATTCTCGAATGTCCACTGAGGGGAAACATCTGTTCTGCATCTCCCTGCCAATCCTCCCTTAGCATCTTATATATACCTCAATTAGATCTCCTCTCATTCTTCTAAACTCCAGTGAGTGTGGGCCTAAACGATAGAGTGGACATGGAGAGGACCTTCCCACGAGTAGGAAAAACTAGAACCCGAAGGCACAGCCTCAGACTGAAGGGACGATCCTTTAAAACTGAGATGAGGAGAAAGGAGGAATTTCTACAGCCAGAGGGTGGGGAATCTGTGGAACTCTTCGCTGCAGAAGACGGTGGAGGTCAAATCACTGGGAACGGGATTCTCCGGCCATGTCCACCTGGTGACCGGAGAATCCCACCCAAGGTCACTGGACTTCTGCATTGTCCGTGGCTCACCAATGGTGTTCTTATGGCAGGCAGGGTGGAAGAATCCAGCCCTGAATGTCTTGAAGACAGAGCTAGATTTATTCTTGATTAATAAGGGGGGCCAGGGATTATGAGGAGAAGGCAGGAGAATGGGGATGAGAAAAATATCAGACTCGATGGGCCAAATGGCCTAATTCTGCTCCTTTATCTCATGGTCTTAACGTCTAAATTGCACAATCTCTCTTCAGAAGACAGGTCCTTCATCCCTGGAATCAATCAAGTGAACCTTCTCTGAACCGCTTCAAATACATTTACAGCCTTCCTTAAGCAAGGGCATCAAAACTGTACACAGTACTCCAGATGCGGTCTCACCAATGCCCGATCCAGCTGCAACAGCACTTCCCTACTTTTATACTCTATTCCATTAACAATGAATGCCAAAATTCCATTTGCCTTCGTCATTACCTGCTACACCTACAGCATAACCTTCTCCGGTCCATGCACAAGGACTCCCATGTCCATCTGCACTGAAGCATTTTGAATTTTCTGTCCATTTAGATAATAAATTGCCTTTACATTCCTCCAACCAAAATGGATAACCTCACACTCATCCACCATAAATTCCATCTGCCAGATTTCGGCCCACTCACCTAACCTATCCATATCCATTTGTAAATTTCACGGGCGGGATTCTCTCTTCTGGGGACTAAGTCCCCACACCGGCGGTAAAACCAGCGCCAACCACTCCGGCATCAACAGCTCCTGAAAGTGAGCAATTCTTTGAATTTTCGTGGGCTAGGTGGACGGTGGAGGAGCCGGCGCCGCTCCAGCCGGTGCTGAAGGGCATGCGTGGAACGGCCGGCGTGCTCTCGCGCATGCGCGGACCGGCCAGCATGTTTTCGCGCATGCGCGGAGGTTGTCTTCTCCATCACGGCCCCCGGGCAATATCGCGGAGCCCTACAGTGGTCTGGCACGGAGGAAAGAAGTTCCCGCATGGAACCAGCCGCCCGCAGATTGATAGGCCCTGATCGCGGTCCAGGCCACCGTGGGGGACCCCCCGGGGTCGAATCCCCCTGCGCCCCCCCCCCCCCCCCCCCAAGGACCACCCCTGCAGACTTACCTGCCAGGTCCCGCCGTGCTTGAGGTGAGTAATTCACGCCGGCGGGACTGGCCAAAACTGGACAGTTGCTCGGCCCATCGGGGCCCGGAGAATCGCCAGCGGGGCCGCTGTCAACGGCCCTCAACCAGCGTAGCGGAAATCCCGCTGCTGCCTGAAAAACGGTGCCAGAGAATAGGGCAGCTGCCGTCGGGGCTGGATTTGTGCCTCCCCCCCAGGGATTCTCTGACCGTGCAGGGGGTTCGGAGAATCCCGGCCCTCATTTCCTCATTCCAACCTGCTTTCCTACCTATTTTAGTGTAATCTGCAGATTTGGCTATTGTAAATTCCATCCCTCCTTCCAAATAATTAATATAAATTGTAAATAGTTGGGGCCCAAGAACCCTGTGGCACGCCACCAGTTATATCTTGCCAACCAGAAAAAAAAACATTTATCCCCACGCTCTGATTTCTATCGGTTAGCCAATCCTCAATCCAAGTTAATATATTACCCTCAACCCATGGGATCTTACCTTGTGCATTAATCTGTTGTGCAATACTTTATCAAATGCCTCCTGGAAGTCCAGATGCATGACATCTACGAGACCCCCATTATCCACTTTCCTTGTTACAACTTCGAAGAGCTCCAGCAAATTAGTCAAACATGAAATACCCTTTATAAAACAACACTCACTCCGATGGATTGCGTTTTGACTTTCCAAATGTCCCCTTACTCCTTCCTTATGTTAGGATTCTGGATGAGAAAACCAACAATTTTCAATTTGGAAAACTTTGAGGAAAGGATACTTCGCCCCAGGAATCATAAAGGTGACTAATAAGTATCTTTTATGTTAAAACAAACTTTAATTTAAACACTGAATCAATCACATTACCAACAAAGTAACAGCTTTACAGTTAACAGTTCAAACAGTTTTTAAATAAAAGGAAACATTTTTAACTTATTCACTATACCTGCAGCTACATATATATTCCAATATATTCAAATTAAGAAAACCAATATAGTTTTAAAAACATCGAAATAAAGATGACAATCAGGTACTTGCATTTTTCTGTGCATAGAACTCAGAGAGAACTTTTCAGGAGCCAGCTGAAATCTTGTCTTGCCAGACTCTTCCGATCAACTTAAAATCCTACAGCAAACTGCAAAACTACAGACAGACCTGACACCACCCCTTAATTACATCATAAGGCATTCTTCAATCTCCTCCCACTAAGATGTCCCATGCCCTGTTTATCCAGGAATAAGCACCATCCCTCATAAATTATCTACACCTAATTGGAGGGGTCCTCCAAAATCAAACCAGCTTAAACAAGTAAATGGTTAAAACCAATGATACCCTCACTTTTACAACCCCTTCTCACAGCTTTAGTAGACAAAGTGCCTGTATGTATCTTAAACCATGGTTTTTAATAACATCACTGCAACAAATAAAATATAATACGTAATAATTTACTACAATCATAACACTTAATAATGGATTCCAACAGTTTCCCACTGAGAACAAATAGACGCTAAACTACTGATCTATAGTTTCCTAGTTGCTGCCTTTCTCCCTTTTTGAACAGAGGCACGACATTAGCCTTTTTCCAATCCATTGGAGCCTTTCAAGAATCCAAGGAATTTTTGAATATTATAACCAATGACCCTTTATCCCTGCTGCCACTTCTTTTAGGACTCCAGAATGGAGGCTGTCAGGCTCTGGGCCTTATCTGCCTTTAATCCCAATAGTTTGCTCAGTATCTTTTCCTTGGTGATGCCAATTGTTTTAAGTTCCACCTTTTCAGCAGTCTTTACATTACTTGTTATTATTGCGATGGTTCTGCCGTCCTCCACCATAAAAACCGGGACAAAATACGGATTTTGTTTCTCTGCCATTTCTGTGGCCTCCATTATTCACTCCCCAGTCTCGTCCTCTAAGGGACCAATGTTGAGTTTAACTACTCTCTTCCTTTTTACATACTTATAGAATCTTTTGTTGTCTATTTTTATATTTTACGCTCGATTTCTTTTAGAATTTACCTTTCCACTTTTTATTAACCTTTTGTTTGTCTTTGAAAGGTTCCCAATCCTCCAGCCTGCCACTGATCTTTGCAATATGGTATGCCTCAGCTTTTGCCTTTACGCTATCTTTAATCTCCTTGCATAGCCACAGATACATTTTCTTCCTTTACAGACTTTCTTTCTCTCTGGAATACATTTTAGGTGGGAGGAATTGAACATCCCTGAAATGTTGGTCACTGTTAATCCACGGTCCTACCTTTTACTCACTCTGTCCATTCCGCTAGGGATATATCTCTCCTCATGCCTAGTAATTACCTTGGTTTAACCCCAGAACACTAGTGTAGGACTCCAGTTTATTGCCCTCAAACTGAATTTGAAATTGAAACATGCAATGATCACTCTTCCCTAGATGATACTTTGCACGGGATCATTAATTCATCCCATCTCATTACACAAAGCTAAATCAAACCAGCCTGCTCGCTGGTTGTTTCGAAAACCTATTGTTCCAAGAAACAATCTCTAATGCACGCAACGACCTCTCCATCGAGTCTATCCTTGCCAATTTCATGAATCCAGTCGAAAAGCATATTAAAGTTACGCATGATTATTGTCGTACCTTTCTTACAAGTTCCCAGTATTTCCTGGTTTATACTGTGCCCTACTGTGGAACTACTATTGTTCCTCCAGGAACCTCTTTCTTTTGCTATTTCTTAATTCTACCCAGACCGATTCTACGTCTTGATCTCCAGTGCCAATATCATTTCTCACTGCAGCACTAACAAAGCTACACCAACTCCTTTTCCTTTCTGCCAATCCTTACGGAACACTGAGTACCATTGTATATTCAACTCCCAGACCTGGCCTCCTTGTAACCATGTTTCTGTGATTGTTACCAAAGCATACCCTGCTGTCTCTATCTGTGTTGTTAATTCATTAATTTAATTCCACATTCAGATACAAAGCAATTAAATTTGTCCTATTATAAATTTTCCCTGCTCTTGTATGATATCTTGGTGTGATGTGACATTCACACACTCTGTCCCTGACTTTCATCATCTGGTAACAATTAGTCTCGTCATCAACCTGTACTCCTATATTCTCGTTACATTTTGATTTTTAAAATTTCCATGCAACTGAACCCCCCCGCCCCCGCCCCCACCCCCCCCGCCCCCCGCCAACTACTCAGTTTAACCCGATCTAAAGCCCTAGTTATTCAATTTGCCACAACATTGGATCCAGCAAGATTCAAGAGGAGCTCATTCCAATAGTGCCAACATCCCATGAACCCAAATCCATTTCTCTCACACCAATCTTTGAACCAAGCATTTACCTCCTTCATCTTATTGACGCTATGCCAACTAGCTCATAGCTCACGTCATAATCCAGAGATTATTAACTTTGTGGTTCTGCTTTTTATTGAGCACCTAGCTGCTCATATTCCCTCCACAAACCTTATTCCTCATTCTACCTGTATTATTGGTACCCACATGGACCATGACAACTGAATCTTTCCCCTCCCACTCCATATTTCTCAGCAGCCCAGATGAGATATTCTTAACCCTGACACCAGGTAGGCAACCCGGCCTTTGGGACTCTCCATCCTGGCTACAGAGAACAGTGTTGATTCCCCTCACTATTGTATCCCAGACTATGACTACATTTCTCTTTTCCCCCTCATTTGAATGACTCTCTGTACCACGGTGCTATAGTCAGTCCTACAGTCCCTGTTCTTGTCCACACAGGGATCAAGAATCTCAAACCTGTTGGATAAGGACAGGGGCTGAGCCTCCTGTAATGCTACCTTTTGGATCCTTCAACCTGCCTCACTTGTAGTCACACGCTCCTGTCCCTGACCACTGACTGGAATTTAAGACGGGGTTGTGACTGCCTCCTGAAACACATTGTTCAGGTAACTCTCCCCCTCCCTGACATATCGTAACATCCGAGGCTCGGACTCCAGCTCATTGACTCTGAGCCGAACTTCCTCGAGCAACCAACATTTGCTGCAGATGTGGTCACTATGAACCACAACGGGGTCCACCATCTACCACGAGCTGAAGCTGCAACACATTGCCTATCTATTTAATTTGGATTATAATGTTTGAAGCACCAAAGTGATATGGGTAATTATGCACACCTTGTTTCTGTCGGTCAATCACAAATCACATTGGTTGGCCAAGAATATAAGTCTTAGAAACCCCTCCCCTTGGCAGGAATATTATGGAGTTTGAAAATGGGGTAAGGTATGGAGGATTAGGGAAAGCAACTGAAACTGATATTTTTTTACTGCTTCAAGTTATTTTTTCCCCCCATGCCTGTATTGTTAATGGAATTTGTTTCTCAACTACATTTTTATTTGAACCGTTATGAAAGTAAGTTGATAACGTGAGGCGTGCGAATGGTGTTGACTCCTCCCATACATGTGGGAAGCCAGATTATTCCTTCAGATTTCTCAGTGGGAGAGAAGTCTCAATGAGAAACCAAATTAGCACTAGGCACACTGAGGTTTTCATGCAGAATTACTCAATTACATTTTTAAAAAAATTAGAGTACCTAATTCTTTGTTTCCAATTAAGGGGCACTTTAACGTGGCCAATCTACCTACCATGCACATCTTTGAGTGGTGGGGGTGAAACCCACGCAAACACGGGGAGAATGTGCAAGCTCCACACGGCAGTGAACCCAGGGCCGGGATCGATCCCGGGCCCTCAGCGCTGTACGCAGCAGTGCTAACCACTGCGCCACCCTGCCACCCTAATTACATATTGCTCGTTGTGACCTTGTGATTACACATTACTGGCCAAAGTTATTAAATATGGAAATAAGACTTAAATTATTATTTCCATTGAAGTCAAACATTTTAGAATGGCTAGTTAATCACGCGTTAAGATAAGAAGTCATCCTGTCCTCAGAGCAGATTTCAAATGATCGGATCAAGAGCATAATCCAATTTAATGAAACATCACTCAGACGCTAGCAGGAAACAGTGCATCTCTGGAACCTTGTAATTGATAAGCATCCTATGCCACTTTAATAGAATATTAATGGGGAAAGGGTTGATTGCAGTTACTTGTGGCAAAGTGATTTATTGTCAGCATAAAGCTGACTGAGACTGCTTTTATTCATATGGCCCAGTCCATTATCTCGGACTTCATGCGGTTTGCATTGTAAAGAAATAGGGGTGACTTAATAGGGGTCTTTAAAATTTGGCAGAATAGAGATAAAGCTTCTGTGCTGTAAACTCTATGTTAAGATAGACACCTGCGACTTTTCAAGCTGGCTCTCAATTCCCAATCAGAATCACGCGTTCTAGTAATTCGAGCTTTCTGTTGGTTAGCTGCGCTCTTACTCGTCGGCCGACAATTAATTATCTCTTGATCGGGATAAGAAATAAAAGGTTAGAGAAATTAAGAAGTAATGCTATGTTAGCTGTGGCTCGAGTCAGAAGGTTGTGGGTTCGGGTCCCACACCAGAGATCCGAGCACAAACATCGCAGCTCTCATTTCAGTGCAGTACTCAGAGAGTGTGACACTGCCAGTGGCGCAATGTTTTTTGGATGCGATGCTAAAGAAAAGCCTTGTCTATTTCCCCTGTGATCTTTAACCCACGAGGTTAGATGGAGATCTAGGTTTAACATCTCATCTGAATGATGGTGTCTCTTGATAAAGCAGCATTGTGCTCAAGTCTTGGAGTAGGGCTTGAACCCACGACTTTGAACTGACAGTGGGAAAGCTTCCATTGAGGTAAACTAACGGTGTCCGTATCTGTGTGAAGGTTTATACCTGACTTGCCTTTCAAGTGTGAAATTACCCAGTTTTTTCAAATGATGCGCAGCATTTATCTTCCCAGCATGCAACGCCCCATCTGTTGCCCTCAGCATAGGCTCTCTCTAATCTAGAGTTTTCAACATGGATACATCATTTCCCCAAAATCTGAGGCCTACTTGTGTCCAGCACAATATGACAAAATAAGGCTTTACCTTTTGATTAACTGCTTTCAATGCATAACCTAATCAATCCTATTCTTAAAATAGAACCTCATTAGATGTACAGACATGTGCAGTGACATAGTTTCTATCTACAAATCCCCCAGGGAAAGATACTGTCAAGGGAGTGCAAAGAACAGGCACAATGCTTTTCCCTAAGGGAGTGAGAACTGGAAGATAAGTGAACCAAGATTGTACTTGCATATCACCCCATAAGTCAACCGTTAACAGTGCTGGCAGGGATTTGGATCCTGTGGCTTGCCAATTGGGTAATGATGCATCATATGATGGAACTTAACCAGGAGGATGAAAAATAGAGTGGGAATAAAACTTTTATTTTCACTTAAAATTTCTTTCATCTATCACTATCTCTCACAAGGTTGCAGTATTTTCTCCCTGTTGCGGATTTTAGAAATCCAGAAATTGAAAACAAATAACCCTTCTGTGTGTTCCTGTCATTTTCTAAATCATCGCCCACTGCCAGGCATCTCACAAGTTACAAATACACATTGGAAAATCAGTGAATCTGTAATACTTTGACCTTTTCATTGTGTGTTACAAATTGCAACGATTTAGACATTTACCCCTGTAAATGTCTTGGTTGAATTGTCAGCTTGTCTATTTTTTCTTTTATGGCTGGAGTCACGGGCAGGGTAGGCCGGGGTGAGACCGATTCATTCGTGAACTGGGTGTATTCTTTGAAACATTTAACAGTTGTCATGCTTGGTCACCATTACTGAGATTCTGGGTGGGATTTTCTGTCCTCCAGCCCCCCCCCCCCCCCCCCCCCCCCCCCCCATGGTCTGTTTTCCAGCAGTAGAGGCAGCTTGCTATTGGCTGCCTGAGGGATCTGCCTTACCCATCAATACCTCTGACATTTTGCGTGGCTCACCCGTCCCACCACTGGGTATGCCGTCGGGGGTTGTTGCCTTCAGCGGGACTGTAATATCCCACCATTGGGAAGGGCAGGAAAATCCTGCCCTGTATTCCAGAGTCATTGGGCTAGATTCTTCAGCCCCCCCCATCCGTGTGTTTCTCTGCGGCGCGCCATTCACTGGTGGCGGGATTCTCTGTTCCCGCCGCTGTCAGTGGGATTTCCCATTGAAGACACCCCACGCCGCCGGAAAATCATCACCAGGGGTGCGCTGCCAGCAGGACCGGAGAATCTCAAAGCTCGGAGAATTCCCCCCATTAGGGCAGCACGGTAGCACAGCACTATGGCTTCACAGCTCCAGGGTCCCATGTTCAATTCCCGGCTTGTGTCACTGTCTGTGCTGTGTCTGCACATTCTCCCCGTGTCTGCGTGGATTTGGTCCGGGTGCCCCAGTTTTCTCCCACTAGTCCCAAAAGACGTACTATTAGGTAATTTGGATATTCTGAATTCTCCCTCAGTGTACCCGAACAGACGCCGGAATGTGGCAACTAGGGATTTTCACAGTAATTTCATTGCAGTGTTAACGTAAGCCTACTTGTGACAATAAAGATGATTATTATTATTATAACGACTATCGTGGGATTTGAATGCAGGTCATCCCAGAATCAAACTGGGCCTGGGATTATTAATCCAGTGACAGTTGTGCAACCAGCTCCCTGTCTTTCTGGAAAGCTGCTGACTGACCTGTTGCCCGTGATTTAACGGAAACATTTCTCAGTGTCACTTTGGGCGCGATTGACAGCTTGTTTCCCGATGGCCGCATTGGCAAGGTACGGCTTGTATTTAACGGCACTTAGTATGGGGAATGAGCCCCCACTTGCTTCTCGCTGTTACTGGCTATCTATTCTTCTGATTCGCCTGACCCGCACCTCAGCAGCTTGCCACTAACTCGCCGCTGCTTTTAAAAGCTCCCTCACCACACACTCCCAGTCAACACACAAGCATGGCAGTGCGCAGACCCGCTCCTCGCTTTGGCAATGTCAACCTGGCCAGGCTTCTGGACACCAGGAGGTTGGAGGACCATCAGCAGGCTCACCAATACCGCCTGGGAGGCAATGGCAGCGGCTGTCAGTGCAGGCAGCATGACCAGGAGGACAGTTGTACAAAGTAGGAAGAAGACCAACTACCTCCACCGAGCTGCAAGGGTAAGTTATTTCCCCTGTCCTGGCATCAGTCCCGTCTGCCACCCCCCAAATACCCAACCCCTCCCCAACCTGCTCAAATCACTGGCCGACACGACTCACCCTCCCCAGATCCGATCTTCGTGCTTGTTCTTCAGCACCCCCTGATACCCACCAGCATAACCCCTTCATGTCCAGTTGTGGTCTCCACACATGTCATCTGCCATAGAACCCCCTGTTCCATCACGCATGTGGCTCACAAAGTCCTCTCTGTGTCCCCGCAGGAGAAGATAGCCCATAACAAGCAAGAAATGGCCAAGACAGGGAGCGGAGTACCAGAAATCCAAGTCCTCACTCCCTAGGAAGAGACCCTGAAGATCATGGAGTTGACCAAGGAGCAAGCAGTCACCGACAGCGAGGCTGTCCTGCGCCACAGAGGTGAGGATCCAGCCAAGAGACAACCTCGGAGGAGAGCTCTAAGGAGGCCACCATTGAGATGTCATTCCACCAGCGCAGAGACACACACCTTGGTGGGCTATATGAGTGGACAGGCTTTTGGGGCACAACATGGGCGTGAGATTCAAGAGAGGATGTCAGAGACATTCCAGCAAGTGCATTGTTGATTGGAGGAGTCACAATGTCTACTGCCCAGGAGATGATGCCAACAATGCGTGACACGAGACCAGCACTGCTAGGGTGACAACCGTAGTGGAAAGCCTGCAGCATGAGGTCAGAGTATTGAGTGATGGTGATTAAGTGTATCTCTGGAGGCATTAGCACCATGGTGCAGACAATGATGAGGCATCAGGTCTGGCAGAGTCAGATGATGCAGGGGGCTCTGGAGCTCACTCCAGCTTCCCCTCCATCCCATGGAGTTCCCCAAAGCCCTATGGGCACTGTCAAGGAGGCGGAGCTGCCACCAAGGAGGCAAGAGGGGCCTTCAGTTCATCCATATCCTCCCCTCCTGACACATGCTCATCTCAAGGCCAGTGGGCAGAACAGCTAGGGCCCTCCAGCTTCAGATCTTCCAGAGGACGTCCGCCCAGGACATCAAAGGCCACAGAAAGAAGCAGACAGTCTCGACCTCTGATGAGCATCTTGGGAACACACCTAAACAAAGCTGTATTGCACGTGAGATTACGAAGATTGAGGACCACTGAGTGGACACTAGGTGGGGGGAGGGGGGGGGGCGTGTGGATTGTGGTGGGGTGTCACAATCTGCAGCTAGGAGGTATGGAAAAAGTTCAATGTTCACGATTAAAACATGTGACATTGATACATATGAAGCCCCCTGTCATGTTAATCTTCACAGCTGGCCTGCCTGCAACCCTACCCCCTGTTGCCCTCTGCTCCCCCCACCCTCCGCCCCCTGGGTAAGTTGGTCCAAGGTCAAACACCCCCAATGCAGACCCCATTCAGAGGGTGGGTGTGAGTGCACTGTCAGCAGCAAGACAGGAGTCAGACTGTGACCTAAACTGAGGAGAATCAGAGCTTACCTCTCAGCGAGAGATCATCACTCACCTCCCTTGTATATTGACCCACCGACAGTGCCAATACAGGCCCATTACCCATGAAGAGTGAAACAGGGTAGTTGGTGGGCGGGGTGGGGGGGGGGGGGGGTGGGGGGGGGGGGGGGGGGGGGGAGGAGTGGCGGGAAGGGGATTGCGGATAATCCTGAAGCCTGGGCATCTTGGTGGGCTTGATCCAGCTCAAAATGAATCTGATCATCTGCCTGGGCATAGAGGGCATCCGTGACCTCATGGATACACTTGTGGGCTGTAGCGTGGGAAATGCCACACATGTCCTTGCTCGAGCCCTGGAATAAACCAGTTCGGGGCTGTGGTTACTGTGGTGATCACAAGTTAACCAGATGCAACACAACTGAGCGACCACTAGAGGGAGCACGGGAGAGCCAGATAAATAGATCAGGACAGGAAGTGAGGACACACTCTTCACAGCAGGGGGGCTGGTAAGCAGGACACACAGCAAGCAAAGCTGGTAGTTAGCACTGGAAGGTAGTTCTAGGTCGAGCTCTGGAAACTGAACGAACCCACAATAAAGCATCTTCTCCACACTTGAGACTGCGAGCTTTATTAAGACACGAGGAACAACACATGGTACCTAGGAGTGATTTCAGACGCTTACGACAGGACAACTCAGCTGCAGATACAGAAAGCACAAAATGGCATGGAAATCTCCTACTGGACATTTGACTGGGGAAGACATCGCTAATTCGAGGATGTGGCATGGATACCCACCTCAGCTGGACACGACTGGTAATGTAATAAATGTCTGGAAAAGGTTCAAACAAATGTTCGATTTTTATCTCATAGCTAATGATGTAGCAGACGCCTCAGACAAAATTAAAATAGCAATTCTCATCGAAGGGCCTGTCAATAAGAAAGTGTATAATGGATTTAAACACTCAAAAGGTGAAGACAGGAACAGCTTACAAACGTTACTAAACAAATTTGAAGAGTACTGTGAGAAATTTGAACAGCAAGGCATGCTCACAGTCCAACCTGCACAGAGACTGAGTGATGCAAAACTTAAAAAAATCACAAAAAGATCAGGAAATCGCGAATGCACAGTACAGATCAAAAAGAAGAAATAACAGGAATTTTTCACAAAGCCAAAACGCTGAAATCCAGTCCAAATCGGAAAGAAAAGATAACTTACAACTTTTAGAAAGAAAAAACGCTGAAATCCGCGATAAAATGGCGTCGGAGCACATTTTGCAGTCTATGGTAAACAAAGAACTACAAATCGCGTCTGCGCATGCGCCGGAACCGGAAGTCGCGCATGCGCCGGAACCGGAAGTCGCGCATGCACCGGAACCGGATGTCGCGCATGTGCAGTTTACAAAAGATCGCGGCGCCGATCGTTATGCGCATGCGCAAGCCGCGCATGCGCAGTCAAAAAAAGTCTTCGTCGCGGACCGGCATGCGCATGCGCAAGCCGCGCATGCGCAATGGACACCGAACCGCACAAGGAAAGAAAGCCGATTTGCGCATGTGCAAGTCGTTCCTACGCGTGACGTCATGACGTCTCAGAATCCTGACCACGCCCACTTAAAAGGGAAATGCCCGAAAATTGAAACCAAGACACTTAAAGTGGTAAAACCAAATTTTCTTGCCTCAGAACACAGAAAAACGCCTGAACTTAAACCAACAGTGAAAAACAACTTGCACAAAACCTTGGAAAAAGCTGCCTTCACCACACACAGTGAAGCGAACAAAAAGAATTCCGAAACAACAAAAGATGATTTGTTTTTCGACGATTACCTCTCAGACCTGACTGGGTCAGTCGGATATGCTTATCACAGCATCAGCGACACGGTCGCAAAGTACAACACGAACCAACTCGTGGTAGATGAATCCAACCAAAATGCTTTGGTTTTCGAAGAATACTACTCAGACATAGCTGAGTCAGTCGGATATGCTTATCACAGCATCAGCGACACGGTCGCAAAGTTCAACACGAACCAACTCGTGGTAGAAGAATCCAACCAGGATGATTTGGTTTTCGGAGAATACTACTCAGACACAGCTGAGTCAGTCGGATATGCTTATCACGGCATCAGCGACACGGTCGCAAAGTTCAACACGAATCAACTCGTGGTAGAAGAAGCCAACGAAGATGAAATGGGTTTCAAAGAATACTACTCAGACATGGAGGAGTTATTTGGACATGCTGATCACAGCATCAGCGACACCGTTGCAAAGCTCAACACGACTCTACTCATGGTGGATGAATCCAACACCATGGTGCCATGGCAGCTCGTCGATACATTGGATGACAGCAATACCCAAGACGAAGACGACGCCACACAGAGAGCACAGGAAGACTCCACGGAGCAAGCGATGACAGGCTCCACAGTGCGAGTGATGAAAGACGCCAACAGGGATGCAAGCAAACACTCCCGGGCGGACACCAAGCATGAACAAGACCATGAAGGTAAACCCGCTGTACCTGAGCAACCGCAAGCAGACTATGAAAGTCCAACACGCTCACAGGAACAAGAAGAAAAAGCAGACTATGAAAGTCCAACACGCTCACAGGAACAAGAAGAAAGAGCAGACTATGAAAGTCCAACACGCTCACAGGAACAAGAAGAAAGAGCGGACTATGAAAGTCCAACACGCTCACAGGAACAAGAAGAAGACAATGCACCTCTGCCCACTGCATGCGAAGACAGTGACAAGGTGATCACACTCAACGTACAGGATCACAGTGAGACTGACAGTTCTCAGCTTGTCTGTACCGAAGCACAGAGCGAAAACAGTGACAAGGTGCTCGCACTCGACGTACAGGATCACAGTGAGACTGACAGTTCTCAGCTTGTCTGTACAGAAGCACAGAGTCGGGCCACCCAACAGTCCAGAGAGACGATGCCGAAAGAAAACATGCAGATTTTGACTCCAGAAGAGGAGCACCTAGAGCCCAGAGAGACAACGCCAAAAGAAAACATGCAGATTTTGACTCCAGAAGAGGAGCACCTGGAGTCCACAGAGACAATGCCGAAAGAAACCATGCAGATTCTGACTCCAGAAGAGGAGCACCTGGAGTCCAGAGACATCAAACAAAAAGAAACCATGCAGATTCTGACTCCAGAAGAGGAGCACCTGGAGTCCAGAGACATCAAACAAAAAGAAACCATGCAGATTTTGACCCCAGAACAGGAGCACCTGGAGTCCAGTGAGATAACATCAACAGAAATCATGAAGATTTTAACTCCAGAAGCGGAGCACCAAGAGTCTAGAGAGACCACGTCAACTGAAATCATGCAGATTTGGACTCCAGAAGAGGAGCGCCGAGAGTCCACAGACACCGCGTCCAATGTAATCGAGAAGACTTTGACTCCGGAAGACGAGCACCAAGAAAGCAAAGATGCGGAATCCAATTCTCCACAACTGATTGATGTCACCTGCACCGATGCAACATCAGATCATTCGCACCACTCGCGAGACGGAATGCTCAATGACTCAAATTATCCACTCGGGACACTCATAGAGTATAACAAGAAAAACAAAAGTCAAAAGAAACACAGCAAGAACAAAAACAACATGAAGCGCGACAAGACCAACAACAATAGCAAGAAGCACAGCAGAAACGAGAACGACAACAGCAAGAAGAAAAGCAACATGAAGCGCGACAAGACAAACAACAATAGCAAGAAGCACAGCAGAAACGAGAACGACAACAGCAAGAATAAAAGCAACATGAAGCGCAACAAGACAAACAACAACGTCAGGCACAAAGATAGCGACAACGACAGAGGCAGAAACAACAAGAATGGCAACAAACACAACAAAGTCAGGAACAAAGATAGCGACAACGACAGAGACAGAAACAACAAGAATGGCAACAAACACAACAAAGTCAGGAGCAAAGATAGCGACAACAACAAAGACGGAAACGACAAAAACAGCGACAAGTACGGCAACGGAAACAACAAAAACAGGAACGACAGAAACAACAGCAATGAAACAACGACTTGTACACAATGGCAAAGCACACCAGCATCCAAGGCGGATGAGACAATAAATCAACACCACAAGCACAGAAAAAAGTCCATGCCAGTCAACATCAGTGATGTGACCATGCAGACACCTCGGGATGACGCATTGGGTACTTAAGATAACAAGGAACACCAACAACATTCACAGCGGACTTGCAATATCAATATCACCACGTCATCAACAACAAAAAGAAAAAAAAAGCTCTGAACAAATTCATCAAGTTTGGACTCATAAATGTTTTTATTAAGATTGGACATATAAATACATTGGCTTTGTTAACTAAGGCAATAGCATCATCACTTGTATAGATACGCATATCATAAGTTACTGTTTTGTATAAAATTTCTTTAATGATGTACAGAAACTATGTAATGAGAAAAAGGGGGATGTGGTGATCATAGATTGACCAGATCAAAAAAAAAAAAACAACAGAGCAAACACGAGCGGGAGAGCTATAAATACACTGGGACAGGATGTACAATTTTCTTTAACGATGTTCAGAAAATATGTTAAGAGAAAAAGGGGGATGTGGTGATCACAAGTTAACCAGATGCAACACAACTGAGCGACCACTAGAGGGAGCACGGGAGAGCCAGATAAATAGATCAGGACAGGAAGTGAGGACACACTCTTCACAGCAGGGGGGCTGGTAAGCAGGACACACAGCAAGCAAAGCTGGTAGTTAGCACTGGAAGGTAGTTCTAGGTCGAGCTCTGGAAACTGAACGAACCCACAATAAAGCATCTTCTCCACACTTGAGACTGCGAGCTTTATTAAGACACGAGGAACAACACAGTTACCTTCATGGCCACCAGGAGTGGGTGTCCTCCTCCTCCATGGGATGCCAAGTCCACAAGGATGTGGCAGAGTCGCCGCACCGTCTCTTTGTTGAGACGGAGTCTCCTGCGGCACATGCTGCCCATCATCTCCTCAAAGGACCAACGGGAGGGCAGCACGATGGCACAGTGGGTTAACCCTACTGCCTCACGGCGCTGAGGTCCCAGGTTCGATCCCGACTCTGGGTCACTGTCCATGTGGAGTTTGCACATTCTCCCCATGATTGCGTGGGTTCCGCCCCCACAAGCCAAAGGTGTGCAGGCTAGGTGGATTGGCCTCGCTAAATTGCCCCTTAATTGGACAAAATGAATTGGGGACTCTAAAGTTTAAAAAAAAGTCCAACGGCGCCTGTACACCTTGGGCCGTCGGCGGCGTCCCCCTCTGGGTTCCTCCTTGGCCTGATGGGCGTCCTGGTGTTCAGGGTGTCCAGCGGTCCACTGCACATGGGTGCTGCCTCCAGCTTGCATAGGCGCTGCTGCCTTCTCCGGCGTCTGATCACCTGGACTGCCACTAGCACCATGAGTGCAGCCTCTGTGGGACCGACACCACCATCCATTTTGGCATCTGTAAGAAATTGGCGAAGGAGATAGACCAACAAGCACTTAGGGCTTCCACCTCGGGACCGTCAAATCTCCCAAACCTCCCCACTTTCTTTCAAGTTGCCATCCACCGAGTCAGTGTGCTGGGAAACCTTGCTCTCTACATTAACCCCCAGCAGGAGACCCTAGACGACAGAACCCTGCTGGGACCATACGAGACACTGTTCTCAGATGCTCTCGCCTGATTCACACACCCACCCTTTGGATGCGAGGATACCCCCAGTGGTAAAGCCCAGCTCTTGAGTGTTTGATTGTTGGCTGCTGTCCCGATGGTGCTGATGCTTTTGGAAGTCAGGCAAATTGTTCAGGCTCCAAATTTGATTGAATGAGTTCTTGTTGCCCTGAGAGGCAGCACCCAGAATGAGCGGGAACCGTGATGCCCTCTACCTTTATAGTGCATGTGTTCTAACTGGTGATTGGCTGCGGTGTTTGTACATGTTGATTGGTCCCTGTGTGTGTCCATTAGTGTGTGTCTGCACCATAATATACTGGTATATATTATGACACCGGAGACCATTACATTCGACTTCAATCTCGCTAATGAAATGGAAATTGAATGGGGCGTGAATCTCGATTTTGGCCTTTCCCACTATTTAACCGGAGCGCCCAGATCCATGCTGGGTGCAATGCGGCAGTTAAATCGCACCCATTGTGTATTTCTAGTGTTTTCTCTTTATATTGCAGTGTTTCTTGATTACCATGTTGTAAACTTTTCAGCAGAATTTGCGCTTTGGGCGAAAAATAAAGCAAGAGGAAGGAGAGAGTAGTGAACCTATTCTTAAAACAGAAATTCATTAGACAGTTCCAGCAAAGCAGTTTTCTGTTGACTACACGTTGCGTGGCAGATTGATGATCGATAGATCAAGTAAATGGGCAAAACATGTGGCAATGGAGGTTTTTTTAAATTTAGAGTATCCAGTTCTCTTTTTTCCAATTAAGGGGCAATTTAGTGTGAGATTTTTTTCTTCCTCTGTGGATAGTTCAGGCAGTGTCCTATTGGGCAACACCCCGGCTCCCTCTGTCCCCACCATATTCCTCTCCCCTCTCTCCCCCACCTCCCCCTGTTGGTACAGAGGCGAGGGCATCTGGTCTCTCCAGCGCAAAGTTTAGTCCTTGTACCATTTGATTTTTGTAGAAATGTGTTGTGAGCTGTTTTAATAATCAGGGGATCCTAGCCCCCCCCCCCCCCCCCCCCCCCCCCCAGTACATTGGTACTGAGGGGAGGATGCACTGTTTCTCCAACACAAAATTAGTGTTTGTACCATTTGGCCTTGTATATATTTTTTATTGTTTTAATAAAAAGATATGGCCAATCCACCTGCCCTGCAGATCTTTGGGTTCTGGGCTGAAACTGAGATCAGGACTTTTTTCTGAACTTTGAGAAGCGGGGAACTCTGGAGGAGCAGAGAGATATGGGGAACCAGCATCACTAAATGCTCGTGGACAGGCAGTAAAAAAAATGTAAAAGTCGAATGGAGTGTTGACCTGTACTTTGTGGAATCTGGAATACAAATGGTTAGACGTTACTTTACAATTCTATAAATGGCCGGCCGGCACCCTATTTAAAGGATTGCATTCATTTTGCTGGACCTCGCCTCAGGGAGAGCATAGGCAGGATTCTCTGTCCCACCAGCCCTGTTTTCGAGCGTGGCATGCCCCAACGGCAGCGGGATCTTCCGTTCCGGCAGCCAGCCAATGGGTTTCCCCATTGTGGCCATGCCACGCCATCTGGAAACTCGTGGGTGTGGGTGCGCTGCCAGCGAATTGAAGGATCCCGTCGACGGAGAATCCCGTAGCACGTTTGCCTTTCAGTGCAGATTTATGGGAATGCGAACGGAGTTTAAAAGGTTAAGTTGCTTGAATATCGAAGATTAGTAATAGTGGCACACTTCTCACAGTTTGAGCTGGAAGTGATTTCAATCGGTCACACTGAACCCATCTTCAGAAATTTTGATTGTGCTGCTTCCCCCAGTCTCTCAGCTGCCTTCACACAATCTCAAGGTGGCAGGGGGATGCCAGAGATCTGGGTAGGTTGGCAGCTACAGTGGATGGCCAGTGGAGGGCGTTTCTCTGCTTTCAGACTTTGCTGCAGTCTACCAGTTTACTAATTATTCTCAGCCAATGATTGATTTGAGGCAAGGTGAAGAGCAGGTCCAAAGACCTACCCTAGCCTATACAAGGATTGAACATGTGCTGCAGGGATTAGTCTGCACCGCACTCTTAGCCTGTTGCACTAACTGGCCCATTTGTAGAAGATTGAAAGGGATCAAATTGAAGTGTTTAAGATCGTGGTATTATCATAACTGTAAGAACTGCAAGGGTTAATGAAGTGTCGCAAGAAGCCACGAGAGGAAGCTACAGTTACAAGTATATAAGGCAGTGATGCTAAGCCTTGTGAGAGAGTGCATGCAGGAGTTAGCTAGAGTGAGTCAGAAATACAAATAGTGCGAGTGAGAGCAGTATCATATTATACTGATATAATACTGATTGTATCAGTATTAAGGTTAGCTGCAGATAAGTGCAGTTTAAATGTTAATAATCAACTGTGTATTCTTTATGAGTATGTGTCGAATCCAAATGAGTAGTGTTAATACATTTACAGCTTTGTTTAAGTTCAAGTTATTTGTGGTCTTTGTGAACCATCCTGAAATAAGCAACACAAAGAACACAGGGCGAAATTCTCCCAAAACGGGAAAAATCGTCAAACCGCCGTAAAACCCGGGCGGGTTTTACGGCATCGCGCCCCTTCCCGACGGGGGACCGATTCTGGTCCCCCGTCGGGGCTAGCAGCCCGACGTCGGAGGCTCCGACAAGTCGGGCTTAACGAAAATCGTTAAACCCGCTTGTCGGACTTAGCGCCGGCTGACGCGTCATATGACGTCAGCCGCGCATGCGCAGGTGGGAAGACGCCACCCGCGCATGCGCGGGTGACGTCATCGCGTTTTTGCGCGAAACCCGCGCATGCGCGGTCCGGGTTGCCCCTCAGCCGCCCCGCGTATTGATACTGCGGGGCGGCGGAAGGACAAATAGTGCGCGGGCATCGGGCCCGCTGCCCGCGATCGGTGGGCACCGATCGCGGGCCCATGGCACCCTTGGCACGGCCGTGGTACTGCCGTGCCAATCGGTGCCATGGTTATTTTTTTCCAGGTGGTCACAACGTTTTTACGAACGGCAGGACCAGGTGTGTTTGCCGTTCGTAAAAAGGTCGTAAAGGGCTGGGACTTCGGCCCTTCTAACAGCTGTGAATCGCTGCCGGCCGTAAAAAAACGGCGGCAGCGATTCGTGTCGGGATTTCGGCGGGGGGGTGGGAGAATAGCGGGAGGGCGTCAAAAAAGTCGGGAAGGCCCTCCCGCTATTCTCCCACCCGTCGTGGGGGGGGGAGAATTTCGCCCACAGTCTGCTAAATAGCTGGCCTCCCCAAACAGGCGCCGGAATGTGGCACCTAGGGGCTTTTCACAGTAACTTCATTGAAGCCTACTTGTGACAATAAGCGATTATTATTATTAAGATGATTGAGAGGACTTGAAAAGCTGTTGAAGCTAAAGTGAAAATCTTAAACCCAGATTGAGAGATTTTCAGTAAATTAGGTGGTTTTATTTTATTCATTTACAAAGAACAAAGAACAAAGAAAAGTGCAGGATGGGCAGCACGGCGGCACAGTGGTTAGCATTGCTGCCTAAGGCGCTGAGGACCTGTGTTCGAATCCCGGCCCTGGGTCACTGTCCGTGTGGAGTTTGCACGTTCTCCCCGTGTCTGCGTGGGTTTCAACCCCACAACCCAAAGATGTGTAGGGTAGGTGGATTGGCCAGGCTAAATTGCCCCTTAATTGGAAAAAATAATTGGATACGCTAAATTTATTTAAAAAAAAGAAAAGTGCAGCACAGGAACCGGCCCTTTGGCCCTCCCACCCTGTGCCGACCATGCTGCCCGTCTAAACTAAAATCTTCTACACTTCCTGAGTCCGTATCCCTCTATTCCCATCCTATTCACGTATTTGTCAAGATGCCCCTCAAATGTCACTATCGTCCCTGCTTCCACCACCTCCTCCGGCAGCGAGTTCCAAGCACCCACTACCCTCTGTGTAAAAAACTTGCCTTGTACATCTCCTCTAAACCTTGCCTCTCGCACCTTAAACCTATGCCCCCTAGTAATTGACCCCTCTATCCTGGGGAAAAGCCTCTGACTATTCAATCTGTTTGTGCCCCTCATAATTTTGTAGACCTCTGTCAGGTCGCACCCTCAACCTCCGAGGTTCCAGTGAGAACAAACCAAGTTTATTCAACTGCTGCTCCTAGCTAATGCCCTCCATACCAGGCAACAGAGTGTGGGCGTCACCGATAGACCAGCAAATTGCCCATCCCTAATTTCCCTTGACAAGGTTGTGAAGAGCTGCCATTTTGAACTGCTGCAGTCCATGTGGAGTAGGTGCACCCACAGTGCGGTTAGGGAGGGCATTCCAAGATTTTGACCTAATGACAATGAAAGAACGCCAATATTTTTCCAAGATGGAATGGTGAGTGACTTGGAAGGGAATGTACAGGTGGTGGTGTTCCCATGTATCTGCTGCCCTGTCCTTCTAGATTGTAGATCGTGGGTTTGGAAGCTGCTTCCTAACATTTTTAGGCAAGGATATTAAAGATAATAAAACCAAGGCTGGAGTTTAGCCACAAATCAGCCAGGATCAAATTGAATGACAGAACAGGTTTGAGGAGTGGAATGGCCTGTTTCTGGTCCAGAGTGGGTGTCTTTTCATTTTGAAACCCATTTCAAGACGTTTCTATTTACTTAGATAGCGTGATGTGAAACAATCTAATTCAGTATGAAGGTTGCGATTTCCATGCTCCTGCCATCTGTTCATGTGTAATGTCTGTTGCTGTGGCTCAGTACAATCACATGACCAGTAGCCATTTACTATTGAGCCAGGATGGATGTACAAGCATGGAAATGTATTCAGTGCTATCATGTGAAAAATAGCACTCTGTTTGTCAAAGTGTCTTTTCTCAGGTGCTGCTCGTCAGTGCAGAGGTGAAGGGAGGCTCTGGTTTGTTTTGTGATGCAGACTCCCCCCCCCCCCCCCCCCCCCGGCCCCTGGCCCCTTTATCCTCCACGGTGATGTGTTGGGCAGGCTGGGTCCATGTGGACTGCGTTTGATGCAGTGTAGCGAGAGACAGACTTCCAACACTTGATGAGATGCAACACGATTTTATTTAACATCTAACTATTTTACATGTTCAACAAGGTTGACACTATGCTGACTTGACTGGAGACCTGAGGCTAGCCTGACCAGACTTACTGACTACCACATGGTGTTTGCACTGGCTATGCTCACGAGCTCTGACTGTCTCAGAGGCTGGGTCTCGAGAGAGCGGGAAAACTGGTGCCCTCTGGTTTTATAGTGGTCGTGTCCTGTCTGGTGATTGGTTGCTCTGTTCTGTGTGCTTACTGGTCATCCTGTGTGTCAATCACTGCCTGTCTGCACTCCATTATATACATGGATGTATATTATGACACATGGGTCAACCATTTAAACATTCACGGTGTACATTTTAAGGTGAGTAATAAAATGCAATGCCTGAAAGTACAGTGGAGGCAGATTCAATCGAGATATTCGAGAAGGAACTGAAGTGAAAGGAAGAATGTGCTGAGCTGCAGAGCTGACGGGAGAAGGCACAGTGGTGGGACTTGGCAACTTTCTATGAAAGGAAAGAAGAACACCGGAGGAACACTGAAACAAAAAATAAAACGAGGGATGGGACGGGGGTGGGGGGGGGGGGGGGGGGGGGGGGACAGGGGTGGGGTGTGTGAAATTCTACATGAATGGCTGGGAGTAAGAAGTTAGCTGCAATTTCCCAATCTCCCAACTATCCGAGCAAAAGACACTCGTCAAGTTGGAGTCAGCACGTCAAAAAGGTGGCCAAACACAAGAGGAATGAAAGACACAAAATTGGTAGGATGAGCAAGGAGCTGTATGAAATCTGAAGTGAAGGAGAGGTATGTGAAAATAATTGTATCAACAGAGATGGTAGTTAAGAAGTGACATTGAGCACGAACATGTCGAGTTTAGTGAGTAGCGGTGCCAGCTGGTGGCAGTGGGGTGGGATGGGAGACGTGGGGTGGCACGCTGGCACAGTGGTTAGCACTGATGCCTCACAACTCCAGGAACCCGGGTTCAATTCCGGCCTCGGGTGACTGTGTGGAGTTTGCACTTTCTCCTTGTGTCTGCGTGGGTTTCCTCCGGGTGCTCCGGTTTCATCCCACAGTCCAAAAATGTGCAGGTTAGGTGGATTGGCCATGATGAATTGTCCCTTAGTCTCCAAAAGATCAGGTGGGGTCACTGGGTTATGGGGATAGGGTGGCGGCGTGGACTTTAAGTATGGTGCTGTTTCCAAGGGCCGGTGCAGACCCGAAGGGGCCGAATGGCCTCCTTCTGCACAGTAGGGATTCTATGATTCTACAAGTGAATATATATGTAGGGTATTGGATACCACTAACTCCTGTTGGAATGAGTGGAGTGCAATTGAATATAAATATCACCAGCAATGCATCTGAAAATTGAAACATCTCTTCACATTTTATGAGAAGAAAGAAGAGTTCCTGCTCTTTCACGGATAATGAAAATTATCCGGCAAAATTTGGGGGGAAAGCCTCCAAACATTTTTTTAAATTCCAAATAGGAATACAGCTGAACAACGTCTCATGTTGTTAAAAGGTTGAGGGAAACATCCAACTTTAAAAAAAATAACCTGAACGAGGATTGGTGAAGAGAAGCAGCATTTGATTGGGCCCAGAGAAGCACTGAATATGTAAATTGCCTGCTGCTGCATGAGCTTCAGCAGAAAAAGAAGATCTGGGAAATGATGAGGAATGGCCCTTGTGCTAATTAAACTTGGTGCTTAGCCATGATCTCTGTGGCATGTAACGGCAGTCTGACTGAGAGACCTTTGACATTATAATTACACTGCAGTCGACGATAATCTCGAGCGCCAAATTAGTGCAGCCGACGGAATGAAAGTGTTTCTTTGCTCAACTCTGGGAGACAGTGCGGGTGGGGTGGGGAGGTGAACCTTGGGCCAGTTTTACTCTTTGTGGGACGATCCAGATTGGAAGGCGATGGAGTCTTTTCTTTTCGTCTTTTACTGTACAACAATTACACAAAGTTGTTCAATTGAAATGGTAGGGGGTCTGGGGAGTGAGTACATTTTTTGATGAGGGGGGTTGACTCATAACTAGGCATTGACAACTATGGCAACCATGGTAACTATGTGAGGGGGAGGGCCACGAATGCAAAAGAAAATAGGTCTGGGCGAGATAAGCTAAAGGCTGAATCGCAGAATAAAGTGAGCAGAAAAAACTTTGTGTTTTCATATGAGAATAAATCGCAGGCTTGTACAAATCACATTATGCACCCCGTGCTTTTGCATGGTGTGAATCATTTATCAGGCCCCAGTGCTCCATTAAAAAGCTAAACTTGTGCATAATTGGAAAGTCAAACTGATGGATCCCTGTTCCATTCATCACACATATGTTGGAGAAATCTATGAGCGGGATAAGGCCGGTAAGTTGGACGACAGCATTGAATCTAACATTTAGCATTATTCCTATTAGTTGAGATGTCAAAAGCTGATGTTGAGTAAATTCCGGGGCGGGATTCTCCGATGGCAAGTCTGAGTGTCCGCGCTGTCGCGTTTCACAACGGCGGGAATGGGCCGCCGGCAGCATCGATTCAGGCCCCGAAAAGGGGCCAGCAGCGAGAAACGCGGTGGGCGTGGCACCAGAGCAGCGCCGTCATCGTGTGACGCCGCGCCGCGTCAATTAATGTGCGCGATCTGTGCATAGGCCCCGACAGAACGAGATGGCTGAGCCCCGCCGTGTCGCTCCCAGGTTCCGCTACAATGACCTGGAGGCATTGCTGGACACAGTTGAAGAGCACGGGGCGATCCTGTGCCAAGTCATGGCCACCGGTACCCGGCCAGCACAGACAAGCGCAGCTGGCGTGAAGTGGGCATCACCGTCAGCTCTGTGTGGCACATCCCCTGCTCTGGAGACCAGTGCCGCAAGAAACTCCACAACGTCACGAGGGCTGCCAGGGTAAGTACCCCGAGAGTTCCCCCAGGCCACACCTCACCCCCCCCCCCCCCCCCCCCCCCCCCCCCAGTCATAATGTTGCCAACATCTGCGCGTCTTGCTGCTGACCGCCTAACTCTGATGCTCCCCCCCACCCCCCGCAGGACACGACAGTCCACAACCATCGTGAGCGTGCAAGGTGCAAAAACCGGAGTGGACAAAGGGATGATGGCCGCCTTCCAGCATCTGCAGACACAGTTGGAGGAGTCCATCCACGTCCAGGAGCAGGGAGTGGTGCCGGTCATGGCTGCCACCCAGGCCGACATCGCACGGGTGGCGTCCGCGGTGGAGGCAGTGGGCCAACGGTTTCGACCATGGGTCAGGTTCTGCATGGCGTGGGGCTTCATGTGCATGCGTCATATGTGGTCCAGAACAGGGCTGCCCTCTCACAGGCAGCCATATCCCAGAGCCAGCTGGACATTGCCGCTGCGCTCCGTGGTCTGGCCCAGTCTCAGCAGGCCATGGCCCAGTCCCAGCTGGCCATCGCTGAGAGCATCGGCGGCCTTGCGCATGTGCTGGATGGCGTCGCACAAGCCCAGCGGGAGGTTGCACAGTCCCGACAGAGATGGCACACTCCCTGAGCTCCATCGCTGCGAACATTCAGACCCTGGTCAATGCCACAGCGGGCCTCCAGGGCTAGTAGCGCCAGGTGTCGGTGGTGCCATGGCACATGTCTCTGCGTGCATCACAATCCCTTGGTGAGGCACAGGGGCCACCAGGCTCCCCGAGGGAGGAGGAGGTTCGGGTGCCCATCCCGGTGACTTCAGGGAAGGAGGTCCCGGAACACTCGGACTCCCCCCGTTCCGTCCCTGGTGTATCTGGTGGGCAGCGGGCATCCAAGCCATCCAGCACGCCCGCCGAGCAGCCTGGCCCATCCAAGCTGGGCTGCCCCAGGATACGCGCGCCAACGGGGAGCCACGTCACAGGGCAGGAGTCTCAGCAGTCCACCTCCACTCCTGCTGTACTGTCTGAAGAAACACCATGACGTAGCGGTAGGGCCCGTAAGGCAAAGAAGTTAGACACGTAGTAAGTTGGCACAGGTGCAGGGCACAGCTTAGTTATAGGGGCTCGGACACTTGTATGTGAATGTCACAATTACAGTCACTGTTACACCGAACCTAGATGTCTCTGTGCTATGTCCGGTTCGACCTGAGGGGTGGTGAAGGGGACCGAGTGGCACTGGGGTCGAAGTTCGGTACAATGGTGAGGCCGGGTGTGTGTTCCCCCCCCCCCCCCCCCCCCCCCCCCACCCACCTAACACCCCGTCGTCCTCGGCACACCGACGTCAACTACCCCACATGGCTATGTGGTGGATTGTCCGTGACGCATACAGCGACCACCGAGTGGAGGGTTTAGCTGTGGCCATGAGTCAGACATTGTCTAATGATCCGGAGCTCACAGCTCATTGTAGAGCGAGTTGTCACCATTCAACATGGCACTGATCACACCCGCTTACATAAGCAACTATGTGAAACCATCCCTTTGTGCCGCAGGTGTAAGGTGCTGTGATGGTGTGGGAGCTAGGGTTGTCGGATGGTGCGGGAGGTGGGGGGGGGGGGGGTTGCTGGGTGGTGCGGTTGTGCACGATCCGTGGTGCAAGTGCCGTGCCCAGCGATGCCCTCCCCCTAGTTCGTGAAACGTGCGGCGATCAACGCCTCACATGCTCGCTAGCCAAGTCGGTGACATCGTGCAGCCTCCCGGTCATATCCAGCCCCCATGTCGAGTCTGTGCCCCCCCCCCTCCCCATCCTCCTCCTCCTCCTCATGCGCAGATGCGTCGCCCTCATCGGGCTCCCCCTGTGCCTCCTTGTCCAGGACATCGCCCTCTGCTGGGCTGTGTTGTGCAGCATGCAGCAGACAACAACTATGCGGCCGACCCTCTCTGAATGGTATTGGAGTGCCCCTCCAGAGCAGTCCAGGCACCTGAAGCACATCTTGAAGAGGCCAAAGCACCTCTCCACAACACCACTGGTTGCTGCATGGGCCTCATTGTAGCAGGTCTCGGCGTTGGTCTGTGGCCTCCGTATAGGCGTCATCAGCCACGACCGCAATGGGTAACCCCTGTCGCTCAGCAACCAGCCCCTCAGCCGGTCGGGGGGGGGGGGGGTCCCTTGAACATGGCGGGGATGTAAGATTGTGCCAGTATAAAGGCATCATGCACACAGCCAGGGTATTGGGCGCACACGTGCATGATCTGCGTGCGGTGGTCGCAAACCACCTGAATGTTGATGGAGTAGGTCCCCTTTCTGTTCATGAACACGTCCCTCTTCTCCAATGGTGGACGCATGGCGACGTGCACCTCATCAATCACCCCCTAGACCATTGGTATCCTGGCCACGGAGGCGAATCCCGCTGCCTGGGCATCCTGGTGTGCGCCGTCCTCTGGAAACTGGATGTACCGGTCGGCGATGGCACACAGGGCGTCAGTTACTGCTCGGATGCACCGAGATGCCGGACAGGCCCCCGCTCGGTGCCTGGAACAACCCCGTCACGTAGAAGTTGAGGGCTACCGTCACCTTGACGGTCACCGGGATAGCATGTCATCCCCCCATTCCACGTGGTGCCAGGTGCGTCATGAGGTGGCATATATGTGCGATGGTCTCCCTACTCATTCGGAGTCTCCTCCTGCATGCCCTGTCTGGCAGGTCCTGGAACGACATGAGGTGACGGCACACTCAAGGCCTCATGGGGCGCCTCCGGCGCCTTGGCACCGCCACCTGCTCCTCCTCTTCCCCCTGCACCCCGTAAAGATCAAAATCCTTGTCCTGTGCATCCCCGACGATATGGTGGTCATCGTCCCCCTCCTCCTGCACCTGTCGGGTGGGCGGGCCTGCAGCCTGAGCGGGTGGCACGGGGTCCTTTGCAGCCTGTCGCTCTGCTGCAGCCACCGCTGCCAAGCTGCTCTGAGCCACCTGCGTCGACGCTGCCGAAGGGCCACCTGCAGGGCAGCGGCACCCGCCACGGCGGCAAACATCGCTGGCTGGTGCGCAAACATGATGATCTGCAGGAGGCGGGGGGGAGGAGATACAACAAGTTTAACGATGGCGCTTTGGCACCTCGACAACCAGGTACCATGGGATAGATGTGTTCTCCTGTTGCCTGGACTCACTACAGACACACAGGCACCCTGACCCCTGCCCACAGTCTCCGTCCACCGCCAGGTTTACCCCGTCCTTCCTCATTGCGCCACTGTGGGCTGGCCGTGCCCTCACAGGGGCTGGGTGTTGCGGCTCCTGTGTGGGGGGCTGGGGCTGGGCGCACCCAAGGTCAAAGTGTGTGGCAGCGCCAGTGGCCTTTGCCGATCAGCATGACCTCAACTTGCAAGTGTGTCTTCACCTCCACCCCCGGTAGTGACTGCACCCTTCTCCTCCTCCTCCCCCCACCCTCCTCCTCCCCCCTCCTCCCCCCCTCGTCCTTTCCCCTTCTACCCCCCCCCCCGATCATGGCGGCATCCTTCCCCCACCCCCTTCCCCCCCCCAGGAATGGCGGCATCCTTCCCCCAGCCCCTCCCCCTTCCCCCCCCCCGAGAATGGCGGCACCCTTCCCCCACCCCCTCCTCCTTCCCCCCATTCCCCACCCCCACCGAACATGGCGGCATCCATCCCCCATCCCCTTCCCCCCCTGAGAATGGCGGCATCCTTCCCCCACCCCCTCGCCATTCCCCCCCTGAGAATGGCGGCATTCTTCCCCCACTCCCTCCTCCTTCCCCCCTCCTCCCCACACCACCCAAGCATGGTGGCATCCTCCCCCACCCCCTCCCCCTTCCCCCTCCTCCCGAGCATGGCGGCATCCTTCCCCCACTCCCGCCTCCTCCCACCTCCCCCCCCCCCCCCCTGAGCATGGCAGCATCCTTCCCCCATCCCCTCCTCCTTCCCCACCCTCTCCTCCTTACCCCACCCCCTCCCCCTTCCCACACCCCCGAGCATGGCGGCATCCTTCCCCCACTCCCTCCTCCCCCCCCCCCTCCCCACACCAACCAAGCATGGTGGCATCCTCCCCCACCCCCTCCCCCTTCCCCCTCCTCCCGAGCATGGCGGCATCCTTCCCCCACTCCCTCCTCCTCCCACCTCCCCCCCCCCCGAGCATGGCAGCATCCTTCCCCCATCCCCTCCTCCTTCCCCACCCTCTCCTCCTGCCCCCACCCCCTCCCCCTTCCCACACCCCCGAGCACAGCGGCATCCTTCCCCCACTCCCTCCTCCTCCCCCCCCTCCCCACACCTACCAATCATGGTGGCATCCTCCCCCACTCCCTCCTCCTTCCACCCTCCTGCCCACCCCCACCGAGCATGGCGGCATCCTTCCCCCACTCCCTCCTCCTCCCACCTCCCCCCCCGAGCATGGCAGCATCCTTCCCCACCCTCTCCTCCTTCCCCCACCCCCTCCCCCTTCCCACACCCCCGAGCAAGGCGGCATCCTTCCCCCACTCCCTCCTCCTCCCCCCCTACCCCCCACCCACCGAGCAAGGCGGCATCCTTTCCCCACTCCCTCCTCCTCCCCCCCCCCCCCCACAGAGCATATCGGCATCCTTCCCCCACTCCATCCTCCTTCCCCCCCTCCTCCCCACACCTACCAATCATGGTGGCATCCTCCCCCACTCCCTCCTCCTTCCCCCCCTCCTGCCCACCCCCACCGAGCATGGCGGCATCCTCCCCCACCCCCTTCCCCCCTCCCCGGCCGAGCATGGCGGCATCCTTCCCCCACTCCCTCCTCCTCCCACCTCCCCCCCCCGAGCGTGGCAGCATCCTTTCCCCATCCCCTCCTCCTTCCCCACCCTCTCCTCCTACCCCCACCCCCTCCCCCTTCCCACACCCCCGAGCACGGCGGCATCCTTCCCCCACTCCCTCCTCCCCCCCCCCCCCCACCCCACCCGAGCATGGCGGCATCCTTCCCCCACTCCCTCCTCCTCCCCCCCCCCCGAGCATGGCGGCATCCTTCCCCCATCCACTCCTCCTTCCCCCAGCCCCTCCCCCTTACCCTCCCCACCGAGCATGAGCCAGGTGGGTGGGGGAAGGTGATAGAGGAGCACAGAGGTAGAAATGTGAGTGCGTCTTAAACGTCAACTCAACAAGCCAGAATCTTCGATCCCAACTCAGCTGAAGCAATTCGTTTTGACTTCTGGGATAACAATATACTATACTAATATCCGACAATAATATACTGTACTCACCCCCACCCCTCTGGCATGGTCACCATGACTGGTTTACATTTTTGAAATCAACTTTCCCGGAATCAACAGTGGTAGTTCGTATAATAATATTTAAATGTAGTCAATCTCATGATGATCAGATTCATGCCCTTTCTGGGGGTGACCCTGATTATGTTGCCGGCGTGGGGGGTGGGGGCGGGGGGGTAGCGGGGAAGATCTCGCTGCCGCAAATCCCACTATGGCCTTCTCGTGAGAGTTTTGTTTTTTTTAAAATAATTTTTATTGAAAAATTTTGTATTTATACAACAACGAACCATAATAAAATACCAACAATAACAATAATATTAGCAATCATAAACATTCGCCCCACCTCCATGAACAACACAGCATATTAACAACAACGCAAATTAACACAATATTAAGTTACATAATAGAAACTACAATAAGGAACACCCCCCCTTCCACCCCCCCGGGTTGCTGCTGCTATTGACCAAGATACCTATCTTTGAGCCAGGAAGTCCAGAAAAGGCTGCCATCGTTTATAGAACCTTTGTATTGACCCTCTCAGGGCAAATTTGACCCTTTCCAATTTTATGAATCCCACCATGTCACTGATCCAGGTCTCCACGCTTGGGGGCCTTGCATTCTTCCATTGTAACAGAATCCTTCGGCGGGCTACTAGGGACGCAAAGGCCAGGACACCGGCCTCTTTCGCCTCCTGCACTCCCGGCTCTACCGCAACTCCAAAAATCGCGAGTCCCCACCCTGGTTTGACCCTGGATCCAACCACCCTCGACACCGTCCCCGCCACCCCCTTCCAGAATTCTTCCAGCGCCGGGCATGCCCAGAACATATGGGCATGGTTTGCTGGACTCCCCGAACATCTGGTGCACCTGTCCTCACCCCCCAAAGAACCTACTCTTCCTAGTCCCGGACATGTGGGCCCGGTGCAGCACCTTAAATTGGATGAGACTAAGCCTTGCACATGAGGAGGAAGAGTTAACTCTCTCCAAGGCATCCGCCCAAGTCCCGTCCTCTATCTGCTCCCCGAGTTCCTCCTCCCATTTAGCCTTCAGCTCCTCCACTGATGACTCCTCCACCTCCTGCATTCCTTATAGATGTCAGACACCTTCCCCTCTCCGACCCACACCCCCGAAAGCACTCTGTCCATCGTCCCCCGCGAGGGCAGCAAAGGGAATCCCTCTACCTGTCGCCTAGCAAGCGCCTTTACCTGCAAGTATCTGAACATGTTCCCTTGGGGAAAGCCAAATTTATCTTCCAGTTCCCCCAGGCCCGCAAACCTCCTGCCAATAAACAGGTCTCTCAATTTACTGATGCCCACCCTTTGCCACCCCCTAAATCCCCCATCCCTGTTCCCTAGGATGAACCGATGATTGCCACCCAATGGAGCCTCCATCGAGCCCCCTGTTTCCCCCCAATGCCGTCTCCACTGTCCCCAGATTCTTAGGGTCACCGCCACCACCGGGCTCGTGGTAAACCTCTTAGGGGAGAGCGGCAACGGCGCCGCTACCATGGCACCCAGACTCGTACCTCTACATGACGCCATCTCCATTCTTTTCCATGCCGCCCCTCCCCCCTCCATCATCCATTTACGCACCATTGACACATTGGCCGCCCAATAGTACCCCAAAAGGTTGGGCAGCGCCAGCCCGCCTCTATCCCTCCCTCGCTCCAGGAACACCCTCTTCACTCTCGGAGTCCCATGTGCCCACACAAAGCTCAAAATACTGCTAGTCACTCTCCTAAAGAAGGCCCTGGGGATAAAGATGGGCAGGCACTGAAAGAGGAACAAGAACCTCGGAAGCACCGTCATTTTGACAGACTGCACCCTCCCCGCCAACGACAATGGCAGCATGTCCCACCTCTTGAACTCCTCCTCCATCTGATCTACAAGTCTGGTGAAATTATGTTTGTGAAGAGTCCCCCAGTCCCTGGCCACCTGCACCCCCAGGTACCTAAAGCTCTCCCCTGCCCGCCTAAGCGGGAGCCTACCAATTCCTTCCTCCTGGTCTCCAGGGTGCACCACAAACACCTCACTCTTGCCTAAATTTAGTTTATAACCTGAAAAGGTCCCAAACTCAGCTAGCAGCTCCATCACCCCCTGACATCCCTCCCACCGGGTCCGCCAAATACGGCATACAACGACACCCTACGTTCCTCCCCACCTCGCACCAAACCTCTCCACCTCTCTGAATCCCTCAACGCCATCGCCAGCGGCTCGATTGCCAGTGCAAACAACAAGGGGGACAGGGGGCAACTCTGCCTGGTCCCTCGGTAAAGCCGGAAGTAATCCGACCTCCTCCCATTCGTGGTCACGCACGCCATCGGGGCCTCATATAGCAGCCTCACCCATCTAATAAACCCTTCACCAAATCCAAACCTCCCCAACACCTCCCATAAGTACCCCCACTCCACTCTAACGAAGGCCTTCTCCGCATCCAGCGCCACCACTATCTCTGCCTCCCCCTCAATCGCCGGCATCATGATGACATTCAACAATCTCCGCACATTCGTGTTCAGCAGCCTTCCCTTCACAAAACCTGTCTGGTCCTCGTGTACAACCCCTGGCACACAGTCCTATATCCTGGTGGCCAGGATTTTTGCCAGCACCTTGCCATCTACGTTGAGGAGAGATATGGGCCTGTATGAACCACACTGCTGGGGGTCCTTGTCCTTCTTTAAAACTAACGAGATCAGCGCCCGCGACATCGTCGGGGGCAAAGTCCCCCCTTCCCACGCTTCATTAAGTGTCCGCACCAGCAAGGGGCCCACTAGGTCCACAAACTTTTTATAAAATTCCACTGGGAACCCATCCGACCCCGGTGCCTTCCCTGACTGCATCTGCCCGATCCCCTTAACTAGCTCCTCCAGCTCAATCGGCGCACCCAACCCCTCCACCTGCTCCTCCTGCACCTTCGGGAAAGGAAGCCCGTCGAGGAACCTCTCCATTCCCCTCCTCTCACCCGTTGGCTCCGACCGGTACAGTTCCCCGTAAAAGTCCTTGAAGACCTCATTCACCTCTACCCCCTTCCGCACCACATTCCCACCTTGTCTCTCACTCCAACAATTTCCTTAGCCGCATCCCGCTTACGGAGCTGATGAGCCAGCATCCTACTCGCCTTTTCACCATGTTCGTACACTGCCCCTTGTGCCTTCCTCCACTGTGCCTCCGCCTTTCTAGTGGTCAGCAAATCAAATTTAGCCTGCAGGCTGCGCCTCTCCCCTAACAGTCCCTCCTCTGGTGCCTCTGCGTACCTCCTGTCTACCTCCAGCATCTTTCCCACCAGTCTATCCCTCTCACTTCTCTCGCCCCTCTCCCTGTGTGCCCGGATGGATATCAGCTCCCCATGAATCACTGCCTTCAGGGCTTCCCAGACCACCCCCACCTGAACCTCCCCCATATCATTCACCTTGAGGTACCCCTCAATACTTGCCCGGACCCTCCTACACACCTCCTCCTCCGCCAACAACCCCACATCCAACCGCCACAACGGGCGCTGGTCCCGCACCTCCCCCATCTCCAACTCTATCCAATGCGGAGTGTGGTCGGAGATTGCAATGGCCGAATACTTGGCCTCCTCCACTCTCGGAATCAGTCCCCTACTCACCACGAAGAAGTCTATCCGAGAGTAGACCCTATGTACGTGGGAGAAGAAAGAGTACTCCCGTGCCCTCGGCCTCACAAACCTCCATGGATCCACCCCACCCATCTGGTCCATAAACCCTCTCAGTACCTTGGCCGCCGCCGGCCTCCTACCCGTCCTAGAGCTGGACCGATCCAGTGAAGGATCCAACACCGTATTGAAGTCCCCCCCATGACCAGACCTCCCGCCTCCAGATCCGGGACCCGTCCCAACATACGCCTCATAAAGCCCGCATCGTCCCAATTTGGGGCATACACTCTAGCAAGTACCACCTTCTCTCCTTGTATCCTGCTCTAACCATAACATACCTACCCCCCCTTATCCGCCACCACCTCCGAGGCCTCAAACAACACATTTTTCCCCACCAGAATCGCCACTCCCCGGCTCTTCACATCCAACCCAGAGTGGAAAACCTGCCCCACCCATCCCTTCCTCAGACAGACCTGTTCTGCCACCTTCAGGTGGGTCTCCTGAAGCATTGCTACATCTGCCTTTAGCCCTTTCAGATGAGCCAGTACCCTCGACCGCTTCACCGGCCCATTCAATCCTCTCGCATTCCAGGTGACCAACTGAATCAGAGGGCGTCCCGCCCCCCTCCCCCGTCGACAAGCCATAGCCCGTCGACTGCCCGCCCCAGGCCAGCATCCCCTGCCCGACCCAGTCCCCACAGCGACAACACCTCACCTCTGTCCCCCCCGGCCCCCACCAGCTCCTTCCTGACCCTACCAGCCGCAACCCGGTATTCCCCTTTACCCCCCCTCCCTTCCCCCCCAGGCTAGGAACCCTCCTAGCCGTGAACCGTCCTCCAATGTACTTCCGTGGGTCAGCTAACTTCTGCTGACCCCGGAAACTCCCGCCAATAACCCGACCCCTCCCAAAGTGGGATCATCCCCCCAATCTATCCCTCCTCCAAGCACCGCTCCAGCGCGGGGAAGAACCAGTTAAGGCCCCGCCTCCCCCCGTCATCGTCTCCACCCCCCAGCCCTGCAGCGCGGGAAACCAGAGGAAAGCCCGCACTTTCGCACTGCCCCACCACACCCTTCTGACGCAGCTCCCAAATACCAGCCCCACTCCATACCCCCAACCCGACATAGAATACAACAAACCCCCCCCACCCTCCCCGCAAGATACAAAACTCAAACAATACCCCACAGCAAAAAAAAACATAACAGAACAACACTCCCATAAATAACCATATCAAAATTGCAACAATACAAAAAGAGAACACAGCAACAGCAGAATCCAGCAATAAAGTATTACAACCGACCCCGCAACCCCCAACACCTAGTTCAAGTCCAGTTTCTCCGTCCGCACAAAGGCCCACTCCTCCTCCGGGGAATCGAAATAATAATGCTGGTCCTAATAAGTTACCCACAGGCGCGCAGGCTGCAACATTCCGAACTTTATCTTTTTCTTGTAAAGCACCTCTTTCGTCCGATTAAACACGGACCGCCGCTTAGCCACCTCCGCACTCCAATCCTGGTAGATCCGTACTACCCCATTCTCCCAATTGCTGCTCTTCACCTTCTTGGCCCAGTGCAGCACACACTCCCGATCGCTGAACCGGTGGAACCTCACCAGCACCGCCCGCGGGGGTTCATTCTCCTTAGGCCTCCTGGCCAGTACTCTGTGTGCTCCCTCCTGCTCCAAGGGCAGATGGAAAGACCCGGCCCCCACTAGCGAGTTTAGCATCGTAGCCACGTAGGTTGTCAGGTCCGACCCCTCCAGCCCCTCTGCAAGGCCCAAGATCCGCAGATTTTTCCGCCTCGTGCGGTGATCAAGCTCCTCGAAGTGTTCCTGCCACTTCTTGTGGAGTGCCTCGTGTCCCTCCACCTTACTCACGAGGATCCCGGCCTCCTCCCCTCGTTCAGTGGCCTGCGTCTGCAACTCCTTGATGGAAGCACCGTGGGTCGTCTGAATCTCCGACAGCCTTCTGTTCATTTCCTGCAGATAGCTCAGTGCCTCAGCCTTGAAGTCTGCAAAACAGCGCAGGAGAGCAGCTTGTTGCTCCAGGGCCCACTGCTTCCACTCCTCTGGAGCTCCGCCGGCCGCCATCTTGGATTCCTTCCCCCGTTTTTTCTGGGGAGCTGCTGCTGTTTTTCCCCCTTTCCACTCCGAGTTCGAGTCATGGACTGCGGGGAAAGTCGATCAGCACACCTTCTCCCACCGGGAGACGTCGAAAAATTTCCGTTTTGAGCTCTAAATAGAGCCGAAAAGTCCGTTTAAAACGGGAGCTCCCAAATGTGCGGCTTCCTACGTCATCGCCGCCACCGGAAGTTCCCTCTCGTGAGAGTTAGCCGCCATAACGGGATTTGCACACGTGGCAAACGGGCCCTGAGAATCTTACCCGTTGCAATAAAGACATCCAATTTTCGAGTCTGCACTGATGTAAAAGATTTTGTGTAACTTTTGAATAACTTTGCATGAATTAGATATTAACCTTTATTACGTGTTGACTCAAGCTTTGCCGTAGTGCTTTCGGCTTTATCCTTAATAAGCACTTGGATCTTTGGTAATTTATTACTAATTACTTATTACACAACGAGAGTTTATGATCTGAAATGCACTGCCTGTAAGTGTGGTGGAAGCAGATTCAATCGTGACTTTCAAAGGGGACTTGGACATTTAGTTGAAATGGAAACATTTACGGGGGTCTGGGGAAAGAGCAGGGGAGTGAGACAAACGAGGTAGTTTCTTCAAGGAGCCAGCATGGGTATGACAGACCTGCCTGAATAAAAACGTTCAGATTATTTGTGCCTGTTTTTTTTTGTGAACAATGAGCACCCTTAGAGCTGCAAACTGGTGACAGCTCTGCATACCCTCATGAGGGGAAATAGCACCGGAAGCCACACTGGTGCGGCTGTTAGCACATGAATGTCTACTGGAAGTATGACCTGTCTATCCTGCATTTTGTCAATGAATGATTATAGATATAGCACTTGGGGAGAATAGGATCAAAGGCTATGGGGAGAAAGCAGGATTAGGCTATTGAGTTGGATGATCAGTCATAATCGTGATGAATGGAGGAGCAGGCTCGAAGGGCCAAAAGGCCTCCTCCTGCTCCTATCTTCTATGTATCTATGTAATGAGCAATGCTGATTTGTACCAATAAGCATGAAGACGTTTAACTTGGTGAAAAGCCTCTTCCTCTGGTGTTCCCCAACACCACCTCTGGTACCTCTTTAACATCACATCCAATGGTGATCGTGATTTCGATAGATTTAGGAGGAATCCACATTAGTAGTTGAGCATCCCCTGGAAAGGTTTGAGTTCTGAGGTGTTTCTCGGAGCCGATGCCCCTTAATTGTCCTCACTTTGTCCTCAATGGCATGTAACCCTTTAATGTCCATCTGATAACCAAGATAAACCATCTCTTTTGCTTGGAAGGTGCACTTCTGAAATGAAAATGAAATGAAAATAGCTTATTGTCAGAAGTAGGCTTCAAATGAAGTAGGCTTCACAAGTAGGCTCTCTTTACAAGCGCACCCACACCTCTTGAAATCTCTTCAAAACTTTGTTTAAATTGGCCAGACCTGATGTTCTTCTTCAGTGGATCCAATTATTAAAACATCGCCCAAATAAACAATGACACTGGATAAACCCTGCAGCAAACTCTCTATAGTTCGCTGGAAGATGGAGCAAGCTGCTGAAATTCCAAATGGTAGATGTGTGTATTGGTATACTCTCTCGTGAGTATCTGTGGTGACAAATCCTCTTGATATGTTGTCCAATTCTAACTGTTGGTAAACATGGCTCACGTCCAACTTGGTATATGTCAAGCCCTCAGACAACTTGGCATAAAGATCCTCTATTTTGGGGATGAGTTACCTACCTAGTTTTATGGCCTGATTTACTGTCAGTCTGTAATCTCTGCAGATGCAAATGGTCTTGTCTGGTTTGACCACAGACACAATGGGTGCTGCCCATTCTGCAAATTGTATGGGCCTAATGGTGTCCAAATTTTCCAGTCGTTTTAATTCTGTCTCCACTTTCTCTACTAATGCAAAGATCTGGCTCTAAAAAAATTCAGGGTGTCTTCAGGTCCACATGGACTTTTGCTTGTAATTCTTTGACTTTACCAATTCCTCCTGGAACACATATTGTCTTTTTTGTAATGACTTTGTGCAAGCTCCCTCCTTGGATTAAAACATTTCCAGCCGATTTAACTTGATCCCTTGGAACCAGTCTTGCCCCATTAAACTCAGGCCTTGGCCCAACACCATTATCAAACATAGCTGTGCAAACTGGTGTCTACAACTCATTGGAGTCATGGTCACCCCAAATATTCTTAAGGCCTCTCTGGTGTATGTATCCAATCTGGCACACTTCAACCCCAGGGGTTGAACTCTTTCTTGGAGATACAGGTAGTGTGGTCATTCATTTTTTTAAAATTTAGAGTACCCAATTCATTTTTTTTCCAATTAAGGGGCAATTTACTGTGGCCAATCTACTTAGCTTGCCCACCTTTTCGGTTCTGAGGGTGAAACCCACGCAAACACGGGGAGAATGTGCAAACTCCACACGGACAGTGACCCAGAGCCAGGATTGAACCTGGGATCTCGGCGCCGTGAGGCCGCAGTGCTAACCCACTGCGCCACCATGCTGCCCAGGTCTGTTCACTCATGACAGTAGCTGATGTTCCCATATATTTCCATCTTCAGTGGTTGTCCGTTCACTAACAATATTATTGTGATGGGGCTATCTTGCCCGCTCCTATATTACATAGAACACAGAACATACAGTGGAGAAGGAGGCCATTTGGCCCATCGAGTCTGCACCGACCCACTTAAGCCCTCACTTCCATCCTATCCCCGTAACCCAATAACCCATCCTGGCCATTTTTAGTCACTAAGGACAATTTATCTTGGCCAATCCACCTAACCTGCACGTCTTTGGACTGTGGGAGGAAACCGGAGCACCCGGAGGAAACTCACGCAGACATGGGGAGAACGTGCAGACTCCACACAGACAGTGACCCAGCTGGGAATCGAACCTGGGACCCTGGCGCTGTGAAGCCACAGTGCTAATCACTTGTGCTACCGTGCTGCACCAAATATTATTAAGTGACAATAGGTTCCATTCACCCACTGGGCAATCCTCCATACTATGCATTGGTGCTGGATTATTTACTCTGTAGGTGCTGGGCAGGTCCTGCTTGTATTTACACCTGTGCCTCAAATGCCCGTTTCTTCGACAGGAGAAGCACTCTGCTTCTCTAAATCTACACATTTATGGGGAGTGACTTCCCCAGCACCGATAGCACTCTGTATTATTCCTAGGCTATTGTTTAAATCTTCTATGGGCAGAATGTGGAGGCCGCCCTCACCACCCACGGGATCTGCGCAAGGCCGAAAATTTGGTGAGAATCGGGAAACACGATGCATTGCATTTCGTGATTTTCCCTGCCCTCGCCCACTGTGTCACGGGATTCTGGTTGAGGAACGACCACATTTTGATAAATTTTAATACATATTCCATCCACCAAACAATTTCCCCTCATACCTTGCCCATGTTGTCACGTCAGTGGGGTTTACAACAGGTTGGGCCAGTCAAAGGGATCCCTCCAGGGGCATAGAGGTAAGTATAGCTCGGGGTGAGGGTAGAAGGACATGCCCGGGCACTGCCCTCACACTCCCCACAATGGCACAGGTTGGCACCATCCTGTACTGGGGGGTGTAGCCATCTAAGATGGCCACCTGCAAAGGACCATGGGAATTATAGCCAACCCAGGACTCTGACAGATACACAGCCCATGTATATCTAAAACACAGGTTACCAGACGTGATCGAAACCCCCGCTCATTTACATTTCAATGGTCCATTTACACAGGACAATAGAACTCCAATCAAGCAACCGATACAGCCACAGACTGACCGGCGTCACTCCCCTTACTCAGAAAGCACAACTGCCAAGGTCAATGGCCGCTGAGGACATGCCCAGCCACCAAGGCACCTGCCCCTTTATTGGCCGAAATCGAAGAGAGTGATCAGAGCCCTATCGAACTATTGGGTCCAAGATTAAGGACCGTCCCAAAGAGAGCGAAATCCCAGAGGGATAAAAGAGAGCACAGCCATATGTTCTGTCTCTCTTGGATCTGGCCTGTGCCACCCGATTGCAGCAGGAACAGCCAGTTAAGTTAAAGACCACCGATCACTGCCTGACGGATGAATCCAGCAGAGACAGAGCCACTTTCTTTGAACCAGCCAAGTGCCGGTCTCCCTGAAGTTAAGTATCGGTTACTGTAGCTGATAGGTGTAGTTTAACTCGTAGTAGATATTGCGTTTGCATGTTGAGATAACTCTTATGTAGTAAACCATCTTTTGAATTAACTAACTGGTTGTGTGGTCATTTGATCAATATAAGGGAAAGGTTTGTGGTTCATCGAGATAAATAAATAGAGCAACAGGGGGCAGTGCCAGGAGTGGACCCAAGTGCGATCCCCACAGTGGGGGTGGATGTGGGGGATAGCGGAAATGGAGTGGGGGGGGGGGGGGGGTGGTTGCCGGCGATGAATGTCGGTACATGGGTGAGATCTCCTGAGACCTCTATGGTGTGGGCTGGGGGCCATTCGGCTGCAGCGCTGGTCGGTGCGCCCTTTAAAGAAAGTGCCCGGATCTGTTTGGAGCCAGTTCCTAGCTCTAAGAGGCCCCGCCCTGTCAGAGTGGTGGTCCATGGCCACTCATTTTCCTTTGGCAAAGAGGCTCAAGTTTCCATGAGAGAACTGCTGGTCTGTGCAACTGGAGGCTTTCCTCGCCAAATTTCTGTCTGAGCTTGACGCTTTGCAATGTTTTGGTCAGAATCTGCCCTATATCTTATGGCTCTTCCAGCTTCTGTGTTATTCTCTCAACCTAAACCAGAGCCTTCACTTCTGGTACCACTGCTGCTTGCAGTTTCCTGTCCTACATGGTGGGCCTCATCACTCTTTACTCTTTACAGTACCTGGGCACCCTTCTCGGAACTCTATCGTTGGCACCATTTAAGACGACTTTTTAAAAGTTAACTCTGATTCAGCGAATAATTGGCTCTGCGTAGCTGCATGATTCACATCACAGATAAGTCGGCGGGGGTGGTCCTCGGGAGAGGGCGGGGGGTGCGGGGGGATTCGACCCCGGGGGGGCCCCCAACGGTGGCCTGCCCCGCGATCGGGGCCCATCGATCTGTGGCAGGCTTGTTGCATGGGGGCACTTCTTCCTTCCGCGCAGCCCCTGTAGGGCTCCGCCATGGGCGGTATGGAGATGCGAACCCCCCCCCCGCGCGTGCGCCAAAATACACCGGCCTGTCTGCGCATGTGCGGAACCATTCCGGCGGTTCCGCACATGGGCGAATTCGCGCCGTCCCTTCGCCGCTGGCTGGAGCGCCGCCAACCCCTCCGGCGTCCACCTAGCCCTCGTTACAGGTGAGAATTCCTCACCTCGGGGGCCCGTTGGCGCATGTTTTCCCGCTGGTGTTAGGACACTGGTACTGCACTTGAATAACACAAAATCGCCGAGCAGAAACTTATAGCCAAGTTCCACACACATGAGTACGGCCTCAACCGGGACCTTGGATTCTTGTCGCATTACATTCATCCCCCACCATCTGGCCTGGGCTTGCGAAATCCTACCAACTGTCTTGGCTTGAGACAATTCACACCTCTTTAACCTGGGGTTACCCCTATCTCTGGATCTGTAAAGATTTAATTACCTGCAAATGCTCGCATTCAAAGCATTGTCTTGCTTCTTTGACTTTGTCTATATATATGCTTCTGGAACCTGCCTCTTCATTCACCTGAGGAAGGAGCAGTGCTCCGAAAGCTAGTGATTTGAAACAAACTTGGTGTTGTAAGACTTCTTACTGTGCTCACCCCAGTCCAACGCCGGCATCTCCATAAAGAAAGAGAGAGAAAGAGAAATGTAACGATGATTGTTGCACAATGTGTTTCTCTGATGCAGCTCTCATGATTGAATAGCTAGAAATGTATGCCAATCGCTGAGTTGTGTGTGTGAGGTTGCATGCAGCCTGAAATCTCATGAATACTTTTGCCCAGTTTGGAAATGATCAAATGTAACTCTTTGATTCTTATATCTTTGAAGTGAAACAGCTACTGGGTTAAAAGAGATTCTTTGTGTGACAGGAGAGCGCTGTTTGTGTGAGAGTGTGAGAGTGAACTGAACCAATAAATGTGAGGTATGAGTAATGACTGATAGATTGTTCATCAGTGAGTGATGGAGTTTGATAAAAACTGGAGCAGTGCCTGAGGCTCGTGGTCTCGTTGGTAAGATGTGGCATTTGAAGATGGAATCATCGACCATGATCACTCACGTGAGATCATTGAACTTCTTGGGGCACTGCATCCAGGTCCTTGGAGCATGATTCCTCTCACTGAACTCAGAAGTGGTCTTTTCCCATTGTTTTCCGGATTATTGCCTCCAGGTGGATAGGGGGATTCTCTCCTCATTTCCACCTCTTCCACCAAGCCCTGCAGTGCAATCTTCAACAACCTTGGAGCCTGTTCTCTCCCATGTTGTGCCTATATTTTCCTGCATCACAATCAATGAAAGTGGATTGCTTGTGCACTGCATGAATAGATAGGTGCTTGATTGTCGTCATTGACTGATGGGCCGAAGGGCCTCTTTCTGTGCTGTAAAACCCTATGACACCAATTTTGGAGGCTATCAAAATTTGTTCCTTTTGATGCTGGTGCCTTTCAGTTGAACCAACATATTGAGTAAGAGACAAGGCAGATTGTCTTAACATAGTGTTAAACATGTCTCATTGCATTGTGAGGTCATCTGTAATTGTGTAAATTATTTCTTAGCCGTCTGTGAAACAAAATGAATGCCCTACACCTTGCCATGATAGACATTCACGGATTGTACCATTTGAATTGAGGGGATATTTGTGTGTTCTTTTGCATGCAAATTCATGAATTAACAGTTTAAAACGTGTGTGGGGGCTAATTGGTTTTCATGGCATTACGAAAGGTATATTGTCTCCTTTTTCCTCAGCTGTCATTCACCATCCATGCTTTGTATTAGTCTTTGTGTTGAATTTTCCCACAATGGAGGAACACTTCATTTCTTGAATCAAGTAGTGAAGTGTGTTATCAAGTGTAATGCGATTATCAAGTAATGAATTATGTTCACAAAAAACAGGTCCAGCCTAGAAAGATAATGAGGAAATGCAGATAATGCTGTAGAGGAATTGTGCACCATAAATGGAACAAAGGAAATCACTTCACCACCAAGAGTAAATGGAAAAGCAATCGTTTTCCTGAACAAAAATTAAATGAGTCAGTCTTGCAATAAAATAGCAGACAGCAATTTCAACTCTAGCCTTTGCTGCCCACCCACCAGCCTCTGACCTCACTTCATTTCTCATCTAAAATACAAGCTACCCCATTAGGGACAAAGTGTAAAGGATTATGGCAAAGCTTGAGTGAAATTGAACAATAGAGAGTTGAGCCAGGGATTGAAAGGTTTAATTATTGAGGCGAATCACCCCAGCTTGTTGCAATTGAGGATCAAATGGAAATGTCAAGAGCTTGTCCGCAGTGTATCCCACAATGGTCAGATTATTAAATGTCACAGGTATGAGTAACCCACAAGCAAGTAGTTAATGAGTTTGAGCGAGTCTGGAGGTAATATGGAGAGATGGCTTGAAGCTCTCACCTGAGCCGTTGCCGTGGTGATGATCTTCTGTGTAATAATCAAAAATGGGTACAAGAGGGAATATGGCTTATCCATCAGTTTTACAGTCTGGTTCCTGGCAATTTCAAAATTACATCTTATTTGAAGAACAGTGTGAAACACAAGATATATTTCAATTCCTGCAACCATCAATAATGTTAGATCTATAAAATCCACTCTGACAGAGCAGTGGAATACAATTGTCACTATCAGCTAAAAACTAGTGAATGGCAAAGTTCACATGTTACTGCCAAACAATTTTCTGCAGAATTCCTGCATCTCACACTCTTTTCATGTTGATGTTAACCTGTTTGGTTTAGATGGGTTCATAGCTACATCACGTATCTTAGCCAGGAGTGTAGTGAGGACATATTGGATCTGAACTTTGTCAATATGAAGTCCACTTGGATTGGGAAGAGTATTTAGCAGCAAGCCATTCTTTCAATTCTGTCATTTAAAATAATGAGATGGAGAAGCAAATATCATGGGCAGGCTTCGCCGGTTGCCGACGGCAAAATCGCATTCGGCAAAAGGTCGGAGAATCACAATTCCTGACCGAATCGGGGGCGACGCCGATTTCCCGATGCTGCGCCCCCTCCAAAGCAGCGTGTTCACAGAATATGCCACACGCCGTATTGACGGCCTCAGGCCATTGCCTGTGGCCCGCCCCCCCGATGCTCCGCCCCTGACCGGCTGAGTTACCGACGGCGCGGGACACGTGTGGTCTCATCCATCGGGAACTCAGCGTGGTGGCTGCGGACTCAGTCCAATGCCGCCACAGTCGGGGGAGGGCCGATCCATGTGTAGGGGGGACATTATTCGGGGCTGGGGGTACTGTGGCGGGGTGGTCCGGGACACGCGAGCCGGCCAAAGGGGGGACAGCCCACGAGCGGCCTCCACCATGAAGCACGGCGCGGCCATGGACCAGGCAATTCTCCGGGGTGTATTGGTAGCTGGAGCCGAGTGCTCTACGCTGCCGTCCTGCTAGACCCCAGTAAAACGGGGAATCGGTGGCCGTTTTGTGCCACCATCGTTCCCGCACCGGCATGGGACATAGTCCCAAAATTGGAGAATCCAGCCCCATGTCAAAGTATGGCTGTCACGTTAATTAAGAATCTGGCTGCACTAGAAATTGTATTTGCCCATTCAATGCCCTCTGAAACATGTGGCCGTGATTCTCCGCAAATGCGGCGAGTCGTAAAGGCTGCCGTGAAACTGACCGTGTTTCACGGCAGCCGCCACGCCCCCTCCCGGGACCCGATTCTCCCCCCCCCCGGGCGGGGCTGGCAGCGGGGCCCCATGAAGCACGGCATCATGGCCTTAGCGACCGTCACTAAGTCCGCGCGCCAAGCGTCACGATGGTTGGCGCGCACGATGACGTCAGCCACGCATGCGCAGGTTGGACGGCTCCAACCCGCACATGCGCGGATGACGTCATCACGCAGACGCGTCAAACCCGCGCATGCGCGGGCCGTCATGCCCCTCAGCCGCCCCGCGGACTGATCCTGCGGGGTGGCGGAAGAACAAATAGTGCGCGGGTATCGGACCCGCTGCCCGCGATCGGTGCCGCCGTGGTGCGGCCGGGCCAATCGGTGCCATGGTTGTCCGGGACAGGCACTTTGCGTCCGTTTTCACGAACGCTGAAAGCAGGTGTGATCGCCCATCGGCCTGCGGACAATCGCTGCTCGCCGTAAAAAACGGTGAGCAGCGATTCGTGTCGGGGGGCGGCCGGAGTGGGGGGGGGGGAGAATAGCAGGAGGCCGTGAAAATTGTTGGGAAGGCCCTCCCGCTATTCTCCGACCCGCCATGGGCAGTGGAGAATCGCGCCCACAGTTCTGCTGTATGTGAAAAGATCAATATATGCATGAACAATGATTGCAAAATGTTCCCTTTCCTTGGCACAGTTGTTTTTCTACTCAAAACTATTGCAGTCACCCCCATCGACGAGCTCTCTTACCCAGGCCATCAGCAACCTTTATTTGTATCGCACCTTTAAACGGCTAAGACATTTTGCAAGGAAAAATTAATGCTGAGCCAAAGAAGGAGAGATGAGGAGGGTCAAAGAGTTGGATTTTATGAATGTGCTTGAAAGAGAGTGGATACAAAGTATCTTTTGGGTATTCAATCAATTTAGAACGGTAAATCCATGAGGGATAGTCAGTCGTAGTATGCCCTTTATAATGGACCTTTATAGTGTAGCCACCTAAGATGGACACTGGGCTAACAAGATGGAGAATTGCTAAGACTGCAGGGAAAAAGCAGTTTAGCCAAGACAGCAGTCTGCAAAGACAGATTAGCATTTTGCAAGCAGCAAAACCAGTTTCTGGCCAGGTGGAAGATCTCAAACCAAAGGTGTTAATAGCAAAACGCTTTGCATATTAATGAGGCAATCCAGATCTGGGCACACACAATGGCAACATTTGGGTTTGAATAGATACTTTAAGTGGATGTCCAGACAGAGCGGCACCAGAAGTATCCACCATAGAGACCGCCCCCTCCATCGAGGAGAGACCCTCACATTGGGGGAATTCAAAAGATATCGATTAGGATTTGATCCAATCGATACCTGAAGGTGAAAGCCCGCCCCAAAAAAGGCACGGACATTGGGGCCCTATAAAGATAGTCCCCCACACATGGTCCTGTCTGTTGTTTTCGTGCTCCGGCTTTGACTTTGACCCAGAACTTCGACTTGTATCCTGACTCCAGCCGTTGAGCAACAGCCGCCGAACCGTAAGTGACAATACGACGCTCGCTACGCGAACCAGCCCCATTAGACCCCCAGCGACCAGCACACTCTCTGAAGGTTACAGACCAAGATCGAAACGAAGGCCTCACTCCCTGACCTTGCCTGTTCCTGTTTAGTTAAGTATTCTGATCGCTTAGTTTAGTTGTAGCTTAGTCCCTTAGCGTGTGCATGCGTATTTATTATATTTGTAATAATAAATACTAATCGTTTGGAACTTACTAATCGGTGTATCGTTTTATTACTTTGAACCTGACCTTGGAATATTTGTGAGGTGTCTAGATACGGCACCTGGCGACTCCCGAGCTGAAAATACATACATAGAGCCTAGCAGTGTTAAGCACACGGCCTTTAAACGGAGGCGTGTTAATACACTCCAATAAACGCGAATTACACTCAAGTAAAACGTGCAACAATAGTAACCATAGTTTAAAAGTGATGACCATTGTGCACAAGGATATCAAGAGGTTAATAGAGAGAAACTACTTTCTCGGCCGGGCGACTCAAGAACGACGAGGCAGAATCATTAAAGTGAGAGCTAGGCTGTTATGCCATGATGGCAGGAATCACTTCCCTGCACAAAGAATATTGGAAATCTGTAACTATCTCCCCAAAATGCTGTTGAGGTTCAGTCAATTGAAACTGTCAAAACTGTGATTGATACATTATTTTGATAAAGCAGAGCTTGATCAACAAAGGGGCTAAAAGTTGTTGGGGGTAGGTAGGAATGTGGAGTTGAGGTTACAATCAGATCAGCTACGATCTTATTAAATGACAGAGCAGGCTCGAGGGGGCAAAGGATCTGCTCCTGCTCCTGAGTCGTATGTTCATATGTTCGTATGTAAGGGTACCAAGAGCGACAGAATCAAAGTAAATTAAGTCCAGATACTGATGGCCTATGATTGACCTGAATGGAGGAACAGGCTCAAGGGGCCGAATGGCCAGCTCCTGTTCCTGAGAGAAGCATCTGTCTCTGGAAGTTTTGCTGAAACGAGTGCGACACTGTCAGAGGTACTGTCTTTCAGGAAGACATTAAACTAAGGCCCTGTCTGCCCTCCCAGATAGATGTAAAATATTTCATATCACTGATTCAAAGAAGAGCAGGGGAACTATCCCAACTCTGGAAAGGAACCCCCGGAAAGGAAGGAGTTGGGAATTGAAATTCTAATGGGGTTCCCCTGCTCACCAAATGCATGGAATACTAGCTTGTCATTACAAACACACTGTTCTGCCAAAAATACACATTCAAGACTTCCTGCAGACATCCACGATCAAATCATTGGCACAGGATTAACTTTGTCCGCAACCGATCTTGAGACCAAATGGATGTGCTCATCATCAAAGCAATGGCCAGTGTATCTAACTGCTGGACAGACCACTGGCACTTCTGCTTCTCTATGTCAGTCAAACTCTACCAGAAACAACAAAAGATTAAGAAACAGCTCGGGCAGCACGGTAGATTTGTGGATAGCACAATTGCTTCACAGCTCCAGGGTCCTAGGTTCAATTCCCGGCTTGGGTCACTGTCTGTGCAGAGTTTGCACATTCTCCCCGTATGTGCGTGGGTTTCCTCCGGGTGCTCCGGTTTCCTCCCACAGTCCAAAGATGTGCGGGTTAGGTGCATTGGCCATGATAAATTGCCCATAGTGTCCAAAATTGCCCTTAGTGTTGGGTGGGGTTACTGGGGTATGGGGATAGAGTAGAGGTGTGGACCTTGGGTAGGGTGCTCTTTCCAAGAGCCGGTGCAGACCCGATGGGCCAAATGGCCTCCTTCTGCACTGTAAATTCTATGAAAACAGCTCAGAAAATAGATCAATGTTGAGCGGCTTCAAGAACCAAGCACGCTAGTGAACTTCCAACAATGTCTTCACCAATATCTCCAGAGATTCATTCTAATGGAGTGCCGAAAACTGGAAAAAGCTGAAGGCAGCCATCACCTCAAGCTATGAAGAAACCAACGGCTACAAGACGAGGAAACACCAAGGATGGTCCACTGAGAATGACCACATAATCCAAGACCTGATCGACAAGAGGAAAGCTCTCTGCTCCTGGAAAAATGACATAATCAGCAAGACAAAGACGAGAACTCATCAAACAGCAAAGGTGGAGGTACAAACAGAAGTAGGGGAATCAAGAATCAATGGTGGAATAAGAATGGTAAGGAGCTGTAACTCCTCACCGACATGTGCTAGGCCCAGAACTTCTTCAGTGCCACCGAGGCAATATATGGACCCAATACCCTAGGCCTCAAAGCAATTAAGAGTAAAAACAGAACCCTCTTGGGAAAAAGAGAAAGCATTGATTCAGAGAACACTTCGAAGACCTCCTACCTTGATACAATCACAGATGTTTGAGAAAATCCCTCAAAGATTATCTTTGACTCCAAACAAGCGTGAACGAAGTCGAAGACACCATTAAACATGTGAAGAATGGAAAAGCTGCAGGAGTGGATGGGACTCCAGCAGAGATTTTCTAACTTGGAGGAGAAGAAATCACCCTTCATTTCCATCAGCTGTTCCTGAAAATCTAGGGCAGAGAAGAAATTTCTGCTGACCTCAGGGATGGTGTCATCACCACCATCTTCGAGAAAGGAGAAAAAGTGGACTGTGGGAACTACCGAGGAATCTCCCTATGCTCCGTCACTGGGAAGATCATTGGCCAAATCCTCGCTAGCCGTCTTCTCCCAGTCTGGCCTTCTCCCAGCATCGAGGCCAGGATCATCCAAAACCATCTCCGTTGGGCCAGTTATGTGCTTAGGATGTCAGAGTCCCGACTGCCAAAGTAAATCATCTCCCCCAGCTCAAAGAAGGCTCCCGAACAAAAGGAGGACAAAGAAAGCACTTCAAAGACGCCTTGAATGCTTATGTCAAGAAATGCAACATCAACGTCAACACCTGGGGGACCCTTGCTCAGAAGAGACCTACTCGGAGGAACCTCCTGATTGAAGGCACACAATTCTTCAAGGACACCCGACGGCAAGAGGAGACCGAGAAAAGGAGCCTGAGAAAGGAATACCCACAATCTAGTGTCCAAGGAGATCCAACCTTCCGGAAACGCCTACCAAGTGTGCAGTTGAAGATGCAGCTCTGGGATCAAGCTCATCAACCCACAGAATGCATGACCAGGTAACACAGAGTTTCTTAGGTGGACAATCATATTATTAGCAAGTGATCGCTGAAGAAGAAGTCAGCTGTGGCTCAATCGGTGGTGCTCTTGACATTCAATCAGAAGGCTGTACATTCAAATCCCACATCAGGACAAGGAGTGCAAAAATCATGGCTGACACTTCAGTGCAGCCCTGAGGGAGTGCTGCACTGTCAGAGGTGCTGTCCCTCAGATGAGACATTGATTTAAGGCCTTGTCTGCCCTCTCAGGTGATCGGCAAAGATCTACAGCACTATTTCAAAGAAGAGCAGGACATTATCCCAGGTGTCCTGGACGTAATCATCAAAAAACATTATAAAAAGATAGGGCGGGATTCTCCGTCCGGCCGGAACGTTTTCTGGCACGACGCGCCCCGCCGGCAGCGGGATTCTCTGTCCTGGCAGCCGGCCATTAGCGTTTACCATTGTGGGCACCCCCAGGCCTTTAGGAAATCCGCGGACGTGAGTGCGCTGCCAGCAAAGCGGAGGATCCTGCCGATGGAGAATCCGGCCCGTAATATCTGGTCATTATCACATTGCTTTCATGGAACCATGTTGCAGGGAGATTGGTGAGCATGTTTCCTACAATACAATGACCACACTTCAGAAGTACTGCATTGGCTGTAAGACCCATGTGAAAGGAGCTATATAAACGTAAGTATAAAATCCCTACTGTGCAGAAGGAGTCCATTCGGCCCATCGAGTCTGCACCGCTCCTCTGATAGAGCCTCCTCCCTAGGCCCAAGGCCCACCTTATCCCCGTAAATCCACCTAAACTTTTGGACACGAAGGGGCAATTTAGCTTGGCCAGTCCCCCTGACCTGCACATCTTCGGACTGTGGGAGGAAAGGGGAGCACCCGGAGGAAATCCACGGAGTGAGGAGAATGTGCAAACGTCTCACAGACAGTCGGCCAAGGCTGGAGGTGAACCTGGGACCCTGGTGAGACAGCAGTGCTAACCACCTTGTCGCCGCGCCGTATCTGCTTTCTTTTTCACGATAATGAATGCTGCAGCAATCCCAGTTATTACAAACGTGACAAGACTCCTGCACCTTCATCCAACTCCAGTAATGCTCTTCCCCCCCTCGAAATGTGAATACTTTCTAAACTGAAATGAAAACAAAATACCGTGGATATACTCTGAATTCACATCAATATCAATTAACAGAAGATTGCATATGAATATTTCACTTGCAGAAAAATGAATCAATTGGCTTGCCCACCTCAGCAGACAGCATTTCAAAACACAGGCTAACTTCTGCTCAAACAGCTTTTCTTTCAACAGTGTAACATCATAGTACCATGAACACAAGTCATATTTCTGTTTTAATAGGTCTGTGTGCATGTGTGTGTCCGTCCGCATGTTTGCCAATTATTCATCTGCTCATTGAAATAATTGAAATAGATGTGTGACCATGTTCATTTGTACCGACAAAACCAAATTATAAATAAAGTTGATTGGATTTTACCCAGAGTGAATGTCAAAATCACCTTCTGTAAGTTCTCATTTCGTTACTGTGAACACTTGATAAAATCTGAACTCGTGGTGGTCACAAAGGGAGCGATTCTCCGGCCTTGTTGCGCTCTCGCTCGAGTGAAACTAAGCCGGTGAATAGCGGGAGAGGCTAAAAATGAGACCCGCGCCAGGCGTCAAACAGTTCGCGATGCAACCTGCCCGCTCCTGTTGGCAAAATCGGGATCTCGCCGTACCGTGGCGAGAAGCCAATCATCATCACTCAAGCCCTACTTCCATAAAATTAACCAGACTGTTAGCGGGAGAGGATCTCAAAGAGATCACTCAACACCCAGGACTACTGGTCCTCGCATCAAACGGTTTATTCAGCCGGAAGGGAGATGACGTCTGTTAAAGTTCCAGACCATCTCTCCACCGAACAAAGGAAAACATCCATTCTTATATTTTTCAAAACAGCTACACAGCCCATTTCGGCTGGATCTTGTCCAATAATATTGATTATAGATTGCATACATTGGATATATATCCAATTAAATTTGACATGACATAAAGTGGGTTGGTATCTTACCAGCCCCTAACTTCATGAACAAGTCCCTCATGCTAACTGTTAAAGTTATGTTTCCTCCCTGCACCTGGAGACCTTGAGCTGCTGGGGGATACACAATGCTCTCTGTCCTGTGGAGCTGTTATCAGTGGCTGGTAAAGTTCTCCCACGTCTGCTTCAATAATTCTTGTCCCCCTGACTAACTCTGCTGTCTGTAATTAAATGATGTTGTTTATACCAGTTTGTAACTTAACCCAGCTAATGATTGTTCAGGAATGTGGCTCGTTCAGCTCAAAGCCATTTTGTGTCTTTTAGCATTGCCTGCTCAGCTAACAGCCATTTTGTGTCCTTTCTGATATTAGTAATTCTTAGGTTATAAAATCACAAGCACTGTTTATACACTATCTATTCCGACAAATTGACTCTTATACAGGCAGCTAAGCCAATGGATACCTTTTGTCTAAAAACCTTCTTTCTGAATCTGACTTCAACAAGACCATCTATATCCAATGACCTCCTGTCATTCAGTGGCCTCCCCAACAGGTGTTCACACTGGTAATTGGTGCTCCTTTTGAAAAACATGAACCTGGCGGAAGGGCTTCTGCGAGGAGCCGAGGAGATGATTAGCAATCTTTGCTCACAGGCAAAGAACCTGGGCACAGGGCTTGCCACCCCACTGCTCAGCGAGAGGGCAGAGGCTTCTCGGCTGGGGGGGGGGGGGGGGGGGGGGGAGAGGGGGGGGGGGTGGAGAGCAACTGCGCACAGCACAGCCATGCCAAAACCTGGACCCCTTCCTGGGGCAACTCTGGCCCCTGGCCGTCAGCCCCACCAATCACCCACAGCCCCCACCGACTGCCAAGGTCTCTGGCCAAGCGGCTGACGGCTATTGCTAAAAGGGAATTGGCAATCGTGGTTAAGTGATCATTTCACATAACCCAAGTGTATTCCCGTGGGTGGGCCATGTAGCATGTGGGAGTCATTGCCTAGCGTCCCAATCACACCTTGATGCATGGACACTATGCTCGAGCATTGCATGAGGCAATACCACACATACAGCAGACAACATCCGAATACCCAGTGGATGGGACACGGTTCCGGGACATGTCCACAGCCAGAGGGTGGGTGAGTGCTACGGGGAGGGGGGAAGATGCCTGGAGAAATGTGCCAATGGTTCGGGCATCGACCAGGATGGTGGAAGAAGGTGACAGAGGCATCATACTGGTTCTGTACAAGGGTTTTTGGTGTGTCACAAGTGCCCAGCTGTCCAAAAGTTCCCTACTCCTAATGGTGCCACCCCACTCTTCTCACCATACTTTAATCCACACCACGTACCCCTTCCCCATCTTCTCTCTTGCCCACCGGTGCCCTCAGTGATTCTCAATGCACTTAACCTTCCTTGGTTGACCGCAATATCTACGTGTCCCCTGGATGCACATCTCAGGTGGAGGCAGCCAGCTGTTTACCTCATCCCGTGGCCTTAGATGCCCCTAGCGGAGGTCCTGGTTAGGGCTGGTTTAGCACAGCGGGCTAAACAGCTTACTTGTAATGCAGAACAAGGCCAGCAGCGCGGGCTCAATTCCCATACTGCCCATCGCCAAAATGTGGCGACTAGGGGCTGTTCACAGTGACTTCATTGAAGCCTACTTGTGACAATAAGTGATTATTATTATTATAGGCCCTTCCAGGGCGCTGGGGCCAGAGGGCCTTGGCATACTTGTCGGTGGCACATGCACAGCCGTGCCGCCCTGCCCCGTGTGCTGACCTTGAGACCCCCTCATCAGAGGGGTGGAACTTAGGGGGGCTGGTGGTCACCATCGTAACTCCATGGGATGGTTCCGGGTTGGCACCTAGCGTCCCTCCACCTGGTCGATGCCCATACGGCCCCAGGGTCACCTCGGGATGGATGCGCAGCTGATTTCAGCCCCTGCTGTCCCTGCATCATCTCGCTCTGCCAGCCATAGCGCCTCCCCGATGTCTGCACCAAGGTGTCAATGCCCTTGGTGATGCCTCTCAGCGATTCGACCATGTTCTGCAGTGCCTCGGCAATGCCCACCTGCAACAAGCTCTGCAGCGCCTTGACTATTCCCATCTGAGGGGGCATGCCCTGCAGCACCTCATCAAGGTCAGCCTGGTACTGGGTAACACCCCCCAGCGAGTCTGATATTCTGCCGAGACCCTCAGCCATGGCTGTCACCGACAGCGTCGCATCTTCGCTCACGCTGCTGATGTTACGCACCAGGCTCTCCACTGCGGTTGCCACCCTAGCAGTGTTGACCTCTGTGCCATGCATTGCCAGTGACATCTCCTGCATCCATAGCCTCTGGCCCTCCTCCGATCGGTTTTGGACCTGCTGGAGTGTTGCTGACATCTCCCTCAATGTCCTGGTCTCACCCTAATGTCTCCATCAGCTCCGGGTAACCCTGTACCAGACGCTCCGCATCAGTCTGGAACCTAGCTGGGTACTGGGATTAAGCAGACCCCCGACTGCTGTCTCGCCTGTGGGTTCCTGTCGCCTCCTTATGTGTGGTGCTCACCAGATTGTGCCCCGGAAGTCTGATCACCAACGTTTCCCACCGAGGTGCATGGATCTCCGCTATTGGAGGGTGGGGATGACAGCTGTGATGCATCGATCATGTCATCCTCAGAGCTCTCCTCCGAGGTGGCCTCAAAGGATGCAGGGGAGGGGGCCATCTGGGCCAGCGCCATCGACTGGAGGATCTGCAGGAGAATGTACATCTAGTCAGTGGGAGGGATGGGTCAGTCAGTATGGCAATAACAAGTCATGTTTGACAGGTCCTACGGGTGGGACCCAGTGGTTCCTCACCTCGGTAGATCCCGCCAAATTCCGTGTTGGTGACTGCTCTGTCCTCAGCCACCCCCCGTCACCTCCAGGGCACGCTCCTCGCAAGTGGTGAGGATCCGTATGTCCAGCCACCCCTCCACCAGTCTGGGCCCTCTCCCAGCAATTGTGGGAGAGCTTGTCTGCGGAAACACAGAGAGAGCATTATTAGTCTCACAGGTTCACAGTGGTGGGAGGGGTGTGTGTGAAGGAAGGGTTGGGAGGCTGAATGCTTGCGTGGGGGAGGAAAGGGCTCATGGGGGGGAGGGGGGAAGGGCGGGTGTGGGGGGTTCGTGTCAATTCACCTGTACGGCCCGGTGTCGGTGGCTGACCTTCTTCCGACACAGGAGTGCTCATGGTCTGAGCGCCGGGAAGATTGCGGCACTTCCCGCTCGCTACCACACTGCGAAATCTTTCCGGAGAATCACACCCAATGGGAACAGATTGTGCAATAACCTACCCTCAAAAATATGTTTGTTTTTTTCTTTTGAGGCAGTCAAGACACAATTGAATCATTCAGTAGTTAATATGGTTTGTGGAATAGAGGATCTGTATTCATAATGACCTAAATCACTTGGATATCTGATCTGGTTAAAGCTGCCAGCCTTCATTATATCAAATACTTGGAATCGTTTGACTTGTCCTTCACGTGTGTCTTGTATATTTAATCACATCTGTATTGTCTCTTCAATGTACCTCATTTGCAATGAAAAAGGCCTCAGCGTAAAATGTGTGGAGCTGTCCTGTAATTGCCTTAATAATAGCTTAAGCTAACATTGATGCTTTACCAAATGTCACGGTTGCTATGCTCAGTGAGGAGAACATTATCATAACAGTTGTAGCCCAGCTGAAATGGTGTTGTTAATTAGGAAATGCTAATGAAATTGTAAACTCAGCTAGCCCGAGATGGTAGAATCATTGCTTTGGAAAGCTTTCGAATTTAGTCAGAATGAAATCCTGCAGCACATCCTTTGAAGGATAATAAATTTGCCCAACATCGCTGCGTGGGCAGAAATAACCGTAGAATTTTTAAAAAAGAGTTGTTGAAGGATAGAGAGGTCAATTAAATGACATCACTACGTTGTTGGCGTCTTGCAAAGATGGCGTCCTTCACTTGCCGTCTGGAATGAGCTTGTGGTATAGATGTCGAGAGCCACAGGAAGTGTTGTGTTTGTCCCGGTGTTCGGTTCAGTGATTCACGGCCTGCTGAAGTGCAGTACCCCCACACACTGCTCCTCAGGCATGTTAAGGTAAGACATTGTGATTGGGAAGATCCGCAAGTTTGTAAGATCTTCTTGGCTCTTGGTCGAGCTGGTCTATTCGACCGTGGCAACCTTCGTCAGCCCCTCAACAACATTCTCTCCCTTTTTGACACTCACAAGGAACATCGTGGCTTGACCCTTGTACACATCCTGTCCTTCATCCTTAATTCCCCGGCACACTACTATTTAGCAGCTGCTGATGGTGATGGGCAGTCATAGTTCTTCCTCTGCACCTGCATTGAAAATCCTTCAGCTGCAAAACGTGTAGTGATTCATGACAGAAATAGTCTTGTGAGCCTATGCTCCTCCTGGGGAAGTTTGTTCATGAATCACTAAGGGATGCAGTTGACAGGAAAATCTCTGCACCCAGGCGTAATAAAATATATTACCAAATGACTGAATGTGCTCCTGGCTGGTTTGAAATTTAATAAATTGAACTTGAAGAGGAAAATTCACTGGAAATTTTTCACCCAGGCAGCTTTAGTCAGACGCACTCTCCTGGTAGCTGCACAGGATATAGGCAGAATGGTCAATAGTTAAAGGAGAGAGGGTCAATTATTAATAGCACATTCATGTACCGGTGATAACCCTCACGAGGACAATGGGGGAATCGCTGATTGATCGCCCCATGGGCTTCGTAGAATAAGAGTTTCCATCGTGAGCAGGCGGAGGCCCACCCAGCTAGGGCTCATTAGCAGGACCTTTGAATGTAGCTACCAGACTCTGACCTTCAGTTCCTGATAGCCCTGGGCTGGGATATTTGTTTATTGTTGCCATGGTAGCGGCTTCATTTTCAGTTTAAAATAAACCAGTTTGGCCTCTCACTCCGCCCCTCCTGGAATTACTACATTGGCGACGAGGATCATGCACGGGATTCTGAGCAGCCTTTTCAAATCTTCCCGAAGACAATTCCGGTCAGAAACAAAGCAAAAAGCAAATCCAGGTAATGCCCTCATTTGGGAAGCTTGAGCCTTGTGATGCAGACATGGAGGACTGGCCCCATATGCCAAACGCATGTGGTACTTCTTACATGCCAATGACATAAAAGGGGATAACAGACATAAAGTAATCCTTTTGACTACACGTGGGGCCCGAACACTCAGCATTATTAAGAGTTTAACTTATCCTGCAGCCCCAACACTAAAATGTTCAACAAGCTTGAGGATCTGGTAAAGAACCATCATGACCCAAAGCCATTTGTAGTCCTCCAGAATTAACACTATCCTTGGAGAATGCTAAGAAAAGGGCCCAAAAGCTCCCAGGGATGATGAGCAGCAACGTTCTCAGGCTGGAGAGGGAGGACTCATACAGAAAAGCCAGCATTCCCAGTGAATGCTCCTAAGTTCCTCATCCACCACCAGCTCAACATTCAGCCAGGACATATGGCATCTCAAAAAATGGCCGGATAGGCCTGGACACACCAGGGAAGCCTCCCTGGAGGACTACATGTGTCAGGCGCAAGGCCGCTGTAAGTGTGGCCAAAGGACATGACCCAGGCAAGGCTGCCGGAATCAACATTACACGTGCCACCCAGACCGGAAGTCAAAGCCACCACAGGCCCGGGTCTTGCAAGTCTGTCAGCCTGTAGTAGATGAAGCGTTGCAAATAGACTGCATCATCACCCCAAAGGTTGCCCTGGGAAAGAGAACACTCCTGGTCAATAGCCATTCTCTAGAAATGGAGGTGGATACAGGAGATGCCGTCTCCATCATCAGGGAACAGACTATTTGTCATCTTGCACCTCGACCTGCGAGACACCAGGGCCAGGTTTGCCAAATATACAGGGCAACCGTTGACATTTATGGTCACCACTATGACCCCTGGGCGGCATGTGGCCCGACTCCCCCTCGTAATTGTATGAGGACCATGGTACAGCCTCTTGGGCTGAGATTGGTTCCAGAGGATCTGTCCGGACTGGCTACAATATTAAACTAGGAACAGGTAGACTGTACAAGGTCATTGGTAAATATCCCGCGGTAATCCAAGAAGGCCTTGGTAGAATAAAGGGAGCAAGGACAAAGAATTATGTGGACCCCGACACCCTACCTAAAGATTTCAGGGCATGGCCATTCCCATACTCCTTACTTACCAAAGTAGACACTGAACTTGAGCGGTTGGAGAGCCTTGGGATAATACAACTAGTGCAGTTTGCAGAGTACACCAATCATCTCCACTTCAAGCCCGACGAGTTGGTCCACCTTTGCGGGGACTATAAACTAATGGTTAATAAAGCCTCACGTTTAGATCGGTACCCCACACCACGCATTGAAGATCTATGTGCCAAATTGCCAGGGGTCGAACGTTCACCAAAATAGACATGAACCACAGCGACCTTCAGCTAGAACTGGGCGGGTCATCCAGGAAGTACTTGACGATTAACACGCTAAGGATTTATACATATAAACACACCTGCCCTTCGGAATATCATTGGCATGTACCATTTTTAAACATGTGATGGAGAACATTCTCCAGGGGCTACCTATGGTGGCAGTGTACTTACAGCAGCCGTGAAACAAAAACGGCTAGTAGGTGTTTTTGAGGAGGTTTTGAGGCGATTTTCTAATGCAAGTATCCATCCTAAATGCGAAAAATGTGTGTTCCAGCAGGTGAAATGACATACGTAGGGTACCAGGTCGATTTTTGTTTTAAAAGGCCTACACCCGAGGAGGATAAAGACAAGGCCATCAAAGAGGTACGCTGATTGACCTCCCTGTGGAGTTCGTAGAATTCGAGTTCCCGTGGTGACCAGGCGGAGGCCCTCCCAGCTCTAGCTCAATAGCGGGACCTTGAAATGTAGCCCCCAGACCCGGACCGGCAGTTCCCAATAGTCCTGGGCTGGGACTTTTGTTTATTATGCCGCAGTAGCAGCTTTATTTTTAGTTTAAAATAAACCAGTTTGGCCTTTCATTCCACGCCTCATGGAATTATTACCGGACCGTTGCTTTTTATTTACTTGCAGTGCACTTAGAAATCTTGTAGAAGCAGGGTTAATATTTCAACAAAACATTCATAGGCTTCAAATGGCAACACTGCCTTCGCCTCTTCAGATTCTGCAAACCTGTCTCCAGGATTTGCTTTTTAAATTTTAATATTTTTCCAGCAGCTGCAGGCCTTGAATCTCTCCAGGCTGAGGACACGAAGCAGGTGGAGGCAGTACCATGTGATGCAGGTACTGCTGATTGGGAACAGTACATTGAACAGATGCAATACTTTTTCGAAACAAAGCTATAATCGGGGATGAACGGCAAACGATAATACTACTCATGGCTTGCGGCGGGTCAAAATCTGACCTAGCCGGGAGCATCTGATACCAGTCTTTCACCAACTTAGTGGCTTTAGTGGCGGAACATATTAGCCCCAAGCCTCCGACAATCATTCACCGGGTCTGATTTCACATGGCCACCCAGACTCAGGATGAATCTACTACCGACTCTTTGCCCCCCCACCCCCCCCTCCCCACGGAATCCTGCTGAGTCCTGCGGGTCTGGAGCAATGCTGAATGAAGCATTGAGAGACGGTTTGGTCTGTGGAATCTCGGCATAGCAATGCAACTGAAGCTCCTAGTGGAAACTCACTCAGATTTACAGCGGGCGGTTAAAGCAGCCATCCCCCATGATAGCGCTAAACAGGGGCGCCAGGAGCTCCAAGGCATGGCGGCCCTGAACTTCGGCTGCACAAACGAGTGCCCCACAGCTCTTCCATGACATGATGAAATGCTTCTCCCAACCTTGGGGGTCATTGCCGCAAAGACGCAGGCCGTCGCAGAGGTCCAGAGATCTGTCGAGCTGTCTCCGCCGACCAAGAAGACCCAGAGAACGGACCAGCCAACGGCAGGCTGCATAGACCGAGGAGACAGACGGCCCCGGGAGGGCCCAACTCCCTGCCATTCCACCAGACGTAACCATCCTTTTCGTGACCAGGCATACTATTTGGATGAAGAGACTAGCTTGTACCGGCAGCCTACATTATGTAGCAGCACCATGGGTGGCACCGATCCAGGTCACACATCAGGTAAACAGGCTCTCAATACAGTTGGAGCTGGATACCGGAGTGGCGGACTCAGTGGTCATCCGCCGAATGTTCGATAAAATCCAGGCGGGCATCCAGACTTTGGTTCTACGGGACACTGATGCCCCACTGGAGATGTATACGGGAGAACCGTTGGCAATTGCAGGCACCTCAGTGGTCCCAATCAAGTATGGGCAGCAATGGGCAAATCTACCATTGGTAATGGTACGCGGAGGTGAACCAAGTTGGATGAGCCGCGATTGGTTTCAGCACTTCCACTTGGATTGGCAGTGTGTCTGCTGCACGTACCTGCATGGGCTACAAGGGGTCATCGCAAAATTCCCCAATCTTTTTCAGGAGGGCCTGGGCACCATAAAAGTGGCAGTGGCCAGGATTAGCTTTGATCCATTGGCACAGTTGCGCTATTTTCGTTCTCGGCCTGTCCCACATGTCCTGAGGCCCAAAGTGGATACAGAACTGGATCATTTGGAATGCTTGGTCATTATAGGCCCTGTACAGTTCACTGGTAGCCCCAGACGTACCTGGTTCCATAATCCTTTGCGACGACTACAAGGTGACGGTAAACCATTGTCTCTCGTCTGGACCGTTATCCGGTTCCACGCATTGAGGATTTATATGCAAAGCTCAGTGGTCGTTGCACCTTTACAAAATTAGACATGAGCTACGCTTATGTCCAGCCGGTTTTGGGCCCCAGCTCCCAACAGCTTGTGATGATCAATTTGCATGGAAGGCTACACGAATATGCCCAGTTACCTTTTAGGGTCTCCTTGGCATGTGCAATCTTCCATTGAGTAATGGCGAACATCCTGCGGAGATTGTCCCAAGTGGCTGCCTACCTGGACGATGTACTCATTAGGGGCTCCTCCGACCAGGAGCATCTGCAGAAACTGGCCAAAGTCCTACAGCTTTTCAAGGAGGCAGTTGTCCCACGTCCGATGCATCATCTTATTTGGGGCCCAGTACCACCAGATGACCTGAGGGCCAAAGTCAGAGTTGAGGGTCGAGGATGGCATTTTCCTGTGGGGAACGTGAGTTGTGGTTCCAGAACGTGGACGACGGCCGATCTTGAAGGATCTCCACAACGGACACCTGGGAGTATCCAAGATGAAGATGCTAGCCTGCAGTTACGTCTGATAGCCAGGAATACACGCCACATCGAGAAGCCGATATTGTGTGCCATTCCAAGAGGATCAGAGGTTTCCGCTGGCGGTGCTGCTTCACCCATGAGAATGGCAACCTCCTGGTCCCACCTCCACATTGACTTTGTGGGATCGTTCCAGGGCCCCATTTTTCTCGTCGTAGTAGACGCCCTCTCCAAGTGGATGGAAGTCCACCAGATGCAAAGCAACTACCATGAAGGCCACAATCGAACGCCTGCGCCAAACCTTCAGGATTCATGGCATACCCGAGGTGTTAGTCTCCGATAACGAGACAGCTTTCGTCAGTGCTGAGTTCGGATCATTTGTGTCCGCGATCGGGATTCACCACAAACGCACCATTCAGTTTCCCTTGCTCGCCAATGGATTGGTCGACCGTGCGGTCCAAACGTGGCTTGAGTAAGCAAACGTCTGGATCTTGGGATACTTGGTTTTCCCGGTTCCATTTCTCCTATCGCAACGTGCCGCACGCCACGACAGGGGTCGCCCGTCCGAGCTACTGATTGGATGCCGCCTCTGCCGCCGACTATTGCTGGACATTGGTGGGAGCTCCACTGTGACCAGGACAGGTACAAGGCGGAAATAGGCCAAGGTATGCCCCTATGAGGATTCACCCCGGGCAATTCGATATATGACTGGAATTTTGCCGGTCTCCTACAAAGTGCCAGCGGTGAATCGAACAGGCACGTGGATCACCTCCCCAACTGCGTCCCTGATTTGCTGGACCCAGTACCGGCTACCCTGGTTCCTCATGTTCTGCTGCCACTGTTGCCCCTGACTCTGCTGACCGGCGAGACCCAGGACACCTAGCTACCGTACGCAGACCCGTCAGACATCGACATGGAAATTCAGCCACCGACAGAGTCTGCCGTCACTGTGCTTGTCACACCATGCTCCACCCAGGCAATCCACACACAAGCGCTGGCCCCCTGTCCGATATACCCCTCCGGAGCCCGCACAGACAACGCCCGAATACTGTCCCCGAGCGAAGAGAACAAGAGGCCACTCCCGCAAGTCCGCAGACTTCTCTCCGGACTTACAACACCACGGAGGTCACGGGGTGTGAACCATCCAGTTCCCGGTGACCTCCACAGTGTATGAATTTCCCCGGTAATGGGGAAGGCTTCCCCATTTCACAAGGAGAGTCCACATGGTATAAAAACCCCACCCTGGGTGTAGGTCGGGGTGGGAGACCCTTCAGTGAGTGGAGAGAGTTAGTGTACATGTTAATAAACATGTATTTATGTGTCCTACCCTTCATTCCATGTCTGCTCACTCTGTGTGGATTCTACAGGTATGATCTGCACACTGCCATATTGAGCTTGTACAGCCCATTTCAGTTGCTTTAGAGAGATGGGGTATGATGCTCACCGTATCTCCTTCACTTCAGAGGACAGAAACCATAAGGCTTGACTACTTAGTGCAGCGTGATTATATCAACCAAAATCAAATGCGATTCAAAAAGGTTTCGGGGAAGCAAAATATAAAGGCAATCTCTGGTGCAATTAACAATTTGCAATTTCGACTCCATACAATTGTGTTGACAAGAAATAATGTAATAAGAATAAAAAAGCTTGCATTTGTGTGACACTTTTCCTGACCCGTATGCGGTCCAGCACAGCCGGCGCCATGTTTTCCTGCGCAACCGGTGAGGGTGGAGGCATGCACGGCTGCAGCTTGTCAGCCCTGCGAATGCGCGGCCCTGGACCTGGTGATTCTCCCGCCATTCTCCCCGCTATCCGCGGGTGTGACACCCGGCACCGGAGGTAGCCCCTCACCGGTACCAGAATCAGTGACGGGTAGCACCGATTTTCCCAACAGGAAATATCTTGGGCCCTCCGTTGGTGTTGGAATTTAGCTGCAGGAACGGAGAATCCAGTCCAATGATCAAGAGATATGAGTTCAAATCACCACCTTCTCATGGCCAGTTGGGGATGGGCAGTGAATAATGCCGACATCTCAAGGATGAAGACAAAAATAAATCTGCCTCAATGCCTCTGAAGGGATTCTCGAACTGTTTTGTTCACAATCCCTGTGTCCTAAATGTAAGAGATTTGTCGATTAAGATGGAGTACTTTGGCCCGCAGAAATTCCTTCCTGCAATACATCCTCTTTATCAACATGGCAAGTCTGATGCAATCTGCATGAGCCTGCTTTCTCACTCGTGTTACCTGTCTTCCGTGTCCTTGAGAACCGTTCTCTGCATCAGTGCAGAACTTTTACATATCTTTAACAACCACTGTTTCCCATAACTCTGATCTCGGCGCCTAGTAACTTGACTTATTGGTTGGGTGATCTAAGAGGATTTTGTTCAAGGCAATTTTGAGAGGGAGGATGTGTTCCGTGGCTTGAAAATGCTTTAAAGTCAGATTAGAGGTGCACAGCTGTTCAAATAAAAAATATTTTCATGCCCGTACACATCCTACTCATGCACTTCCTGGTAACATTTGGCTTAGTTTTGCTCTCATTCTCCCGTTGTGCAATTGCATCTGGGCATAGAATGATTCAGCACAGCACAGCAATCCTTCAGTCGACTGTGCCCGAGTCTGATGTATGGAAGAGATGAAAGGACTTCCGAACCGATCCTCTATGTAATCGTCACAGAGCTGGTGTTTTCTACCTGTCCATTCTTGGGCAACAAATAATAAAAGCAAATTACTGGGGATGCTGGAATCGGGAACGAAGGAGCTTTGACAAAGAGTCATCGGACTCGAAACATTAGCTCTTTTCTTTACCTACAGATGCTGCCAGACCTGCTGAGATTTTCCAGCATTTTCTCTTTCGTTCTTGGGCAACAAATTATCAGTTCGCCATCACTTCAGGTGGGAAACTCTGGAAGGAGCAAGAAGCAAGCTAGTTGAATTGTGTCTGAAGAACTTTCCACCACAACATCCTCCAGTTTCATCAGAGACTCTAAATCATGGAATCATAAAATCCCTACAGTGCAGCAGGCAGCCATCCACCCAGCCCTATCCCCGAAACCTCATAACCGAGCCCGCAAACCCCGGACAGTAATTTAACATGGCCAATCCACCTAACCTGTACGTTTTTGGACTGTGGGAGGAAATCAGAGCACCCATAGGAAATCCACGCAGACAGGGGGGTAAAAGTTTAGGGGCTGGTTTAGCAAAGTGGGCTAAACAGCTGGCCTGTAATGCAGAACAAGGCATCAGTGCGGGTTCAATTCCCGTACCGGCCTCCCTGAACAGGCGCCGAAATGTGGCGACTAGGGACTTTTCACAGTAACGTCATTGAAGCCTACTTGTGACAATAAGCGATTATTATTATTATTATTATTATTAAAGTGCAAACTCCACACAGACAGTGACTCAAGACCAGAATTGTACCCGGCTCCCCAGCACTGTGAGGCAGCGGTGCTAACCACTGTGCCACCGTGTCGCCCGAAATTAGGGAGTTTAAAAGCCAGCTGCAGTTAAAGTACTGTCCCAAGACTTAGCTGATGCAAATGTTTGCAGTTTAGTTTTTTGACTAAATTTGTTGGCTCTTCCTGCCGGCAGGATCTTCCGGTCCCACTAATGGTGACCGCCCCCCTCCCCATCCCCCACAATGATGCATTCCCTGGCAATGGAGGGTGCAGAGCAGACAAATCCCAGTAGACATCGGCAGGACCGAATGATCCCACTGCCGGCCAATGGCTGGAAAATGAGCACTTTGTTTAATTAATTTCCTCCACAATCTCATCCCTCTCCATGGACGGAATCTTGTTGAGGCATCAGGAGTCTCGCTTGCCAGTCGGTGAACCAGCATGAAACCCACGTTGTCAGGGGAAGGTGCCAGCCAACCAGGCAGTGGCAAAGCCAGTGGTGGGACTTCCTCTGTAATCACGACACCGCGGGGGTGATAATCGCACCTACCGAGAGCTTCCAATCAATCAATCAGAGGCTGGCACCCAGCTGTGCCACTGGCAGGGGGCGCAACCGCTGCCAGAAAGACAGGCCCCGGGGTCCCAGGATCATAAAGTGACCCAGGCCACAGCTAATTAATGTGGAGGTGGGGTGGGGTTGTGGGGAAGAGGGTGGAGGGTGCACATTTTCAGCAGCAAGGGCAAGGGAGCAGCTCAGTACCGTCCTGATGTCCAGTCACTCAATCAGGCACCAAGTGTCATTAATGGAGGGCCTGCCTGGAGGCAACAAGTTGGCTGTACCGTTTTTACTGCCTTGCATGCTGCATGGTGACACGCCTGCCAGAAGCTGGGTTAATACCAATGGTGCTGGGGTGAGGCCCTTAAGTGGTTATCATTTGCCCACCAAAGGACCTCAATCGACAGTGGGGCACGAAGTTCAACCATCAACCATAGACAATATATACTTCACAGTCACAAATGTGGCTGCCACAGTGTGTGGCGGAGCAGCCCTCGAGCCGTCGGAGGAGTGCCCAGGGTAATCAGAGTCTGATTCTGACTCAGATGATGAGTCTCTGGAGTTGTTCATAAGGCGGCAGATGCTGGACGTGCTGCCCGAGATCCATGAAGATATTGCTAGAATACCTGAGGGTTTGTGTGCTCTGCGCTGGACTGTGGAGGTATTCATCCAGGTCATGGGCTCTGCAGTCACAAACTCTTCAGAGTGCCAAGCGTCCACCGTGACTCCAGGGTATGGAGAGGTAAACCAAACTCATTGCAAATGCAATTGTCAGGATGCTTTCTCACATCCACACCATTGTCTTACTAATCTGTGAGAAGGGTCACGGTGCCGTAGTCAAGGATTGGGGTTGTGGTGTGTCGGAGGATACTCATGGTCTGGGGTCCTGGAAGTGGAGGCTGTCGTGTTAGTCACCCTGGGGTAACACGGACTGCAACTGGATGCAGTTGTACTGGAAAGCAGACATCAAACTTAGTCGTTGGTTCAATACGATTTATTGAACTTCTGTAACAGTGCACACAGCTTACTGTGGGTTGACACTCTACTACTCTAAATGTGCTAACTATAACTAACTAGACCAGATATATAAATGATATATACACCTGACTGTCACGACAGTTTTCACCAGTGGAAAGAGGCGGGGTGCTAATGCCTTGTGTGTTTTATAGTAGGAAGCCCCCCTCTAGTGTTCTGTCTGGTGATTGGTTGTGTTCTGTCCTGTGTGTTGATTGGCTAACCTGGGTGTCTGTCAATGCCTGTCTTTACCTCATTATGTGTATGAGTGCATATTATGACAGAGGCAATGCTGTGAGGGGAGGGTGGATAAGTCGGTGGGGGGGGCTCCAGTCAGGTGTGGGGCTGAATCGAAACAAGTTGCTGCTCTGGGGGCTGGGATAGCTGAAGTCAGAGAGATCAAGTAATTTGCCTGGGTTACCCGTCAAATCCAGGAGGTCATCATCTGAGTTAAGTTCAAGTGCAAAGTCTACATGTATGGGCGGGGCAAAGGGAAGGTGTCATCATGAGGGGGGTTGGCTGGGTTGGGGGTGGGGCATCATCTTCAGTGGGCGGGGCATCTTCAGCTCCCATTGCCAAGGTGACGTCGTGAGCGTGATTACATTGGGTTTCGTAGGCTTTGAGTTGATTGATGTGGAACCAACCAGTCTTACCATTAGGGTACACTATTTTGTAAACGGAGGGGCTTATTTTGACACAAATGGAGTAGAGGCCTGAAAATTTAGGGGCTAGGAAGGAGCTTGGGTTGTACAACGAGATCATAATTTGTAGACCGACTGTGTATGCTATGGGGTGGACCTTCTTGTCAAAGCTGGCTTTACTCTGCCTTTATCTAGCGCCTAGACGGACAGCAGCAGCCAGTTGTGCCGCTTTAATGTTTTCTGTGACCTGTTGCACTGCTTTTTTGTGGGTGAGAACGGTTACTGCGGGATTTTCCAAATCGAGCCCTAATAAATATTCTATGCCTTTCATGGGCCTCCCTGTCATGAGCATGTGGGGGGTGAAACTGTGGAACTGGAAACCATGTTTCTGATGAACGTGAGGGCGAAGGGAAGTACTGCGTTCCAAGTGGTGTTGTTCTGCTGTACCATTTTGGGTCAAAATTTTAGCGGTGGCCTTTGCTGTGTTGGAACGAGTGGGAAATGTTTCAACCTATTTAGTGAATGTATCGATAACGACCAGAACATATGTGAAACCATTTCTGCAGAGGGGGAGGGGACCAATGTAATCAATTTGAAGATTTATCCAGGGGCTCTCTACATGTCTGGTGTGTCTTCATTGTCCCTTCTTTGCATAACGATCGGGATTGTTTTGAGCACAAATAAGGCAGTTCTCTACATAATATGTGACATCACTTCTCAATTAGCCCACCAACACCGAGGTTTTAAATGGACAATGGTAGTGTCTATCCCCTGATGTCTGTGTCCGTCATGGAACTGGTATATTAACTGGTTTCTGTCCTGGGTGGGGACCACATAAATTCTGTCCTTTAAAACTATGCCGTCATGTATAGCGAGTGTGTCCTTCCATTTGTCATTAGGGGCTGTGTAGGTGCCATTTAAAACCTGTTTAAGGGATTCGTCGGCATTCTGTGCTTGGGATAAATCCTCCATATTGGTTTGGGATACCTGGAATGAATGCATCTGTTCGCCTTTGAGTGTTTGCCAGAAGTCCAAAGATGTGCAGGTTAGGTGGATTGGCCATGATAAATTGCCCTTAGTGTCCAAAATTGCCCTTAGTGTTGGGTGGGGTTACTGTGTTATGGGGATAGGGTGGAGGTGTTGACATTGGGTAGGGTGCTCTTTCCAAGAGCCGGTGCAGACTCGATGGGCCGAATGGCCTCCTTCTGCACTGTAAAATCTATGATAAAATCTATGATAAAAAAGTGACCATTGCGGGCTCCAGCTTTAGCTAAGACCTTGAGATTACTGGGTGGGGGGGGTGGAACTGCATTTTTGGCCATCCAATCATCTGCTTGACCAGCACGTGCGTTGAAGAATGTAGAGAGTCTCCACTTTAGTTTGTGACCTCTGCCCTGATGTCATCAGCCTTTCCTTATTTGGTACCCCCAAACATGTCAGGGATCTGCGAATGCCCCAAGATGTAACTCTTATGGACACACCCCAAGAAACAGGCACACACCTGCATGATTCACATTGTGTGGTCACAGATGGTCTGGACGTCGAGGGATTGAAATCCTTTGCCGTTCATAAATTGTGCCGTATGATGTCATGGAAAGTGAAGAGCCATGTGGCACAGTCTATCACACCCTGTACTTGGGGCATGCCAGCTATGTTGGCAAAGCCCATGGCCCTGGCATCTTCGCTTTCTTTGTCCTGGTTCAAGTTGATATACATTTGGGCCCTGGCATTAAGGGCTTCTGTAACCTCCCTCAAGCATTTTTGAGCAGCTGACTGGGAGATGACACAAAGGTCATCGGTGCTGCTCTGAAACGAGCTGCTTGCATCGAAGTTCAGACTGGTGGTGACTATAAAGGCCATGGGAAGTGGGTGCCCTCCCATTCCATGTGATGCCAGTTCTTTCAGGACATGGAAAAATGATCCACCATTCCCACGGCAGGTGCAGTCTTCTCCGGCACTGTGGTTCCGACATCTGTAGATATGAAGTCTGACATCGGAAGGCCCTTTGCCGGTTCAGTCCCAAACGGGGCGGTTTCCTCTGTGATGCTGCTCCCTGTGCAGCTGAGGGCCTAGGCTTCCCCTCCTCAGCAGGCTGCTAGTCCTGGCTATGTGCAGCGGAATGTCTCTGTCTCTGCTGCTGCTCTATTGCTATGAGTAGAAATGCCAACTCGATAGCCTCCATGATTCCCCACAAATCGTGGACTGGAAAGAGAAGAAAACCAAGCGAGCAGTGAGGATTCCTGAGAAAGGCCGGCCCCTCAGCCCTGTTCTCCTCTGTGATCTCCACCCATGAACCTCTCCCTTAGTGAGCTCCTCCCCACTAAGCATTACACCCTCCCCTCTCACATTGGCTATCCCCACACTTGTCCATCTCAACTCCACCAGGATTACGCACCTGGACACTTATCCTGGACTTTCCCCAACCCCCTGACCATTCCATGTGTTCGGTGACAGGGCTATCGAGTGCATGCATGGGACCTGCGTCTGCATACTAATGGGGCACCTCAAAGAAACCCACTCCATCATCTACAATGGTGTGAATGATGATCGGTTTCACCATGAAGCCTTGTGCAGGGGTTTGCAGCAATGCATCCTGGCTGATGTTATCTCTTGCATGAACATTGGGGTTAAATGTGTGGGACTTCAATCAGTGGCAGTGAACAGCTCTGCATATTTCATTGGCTCAATTGACTTGTCGGTGAAGGATGAAGTTGTATATGAAGCAGTTGAATGCCTCTTGTGACAGATGAGGCACAGTGATTCGAGTCAAGCCTGCAAAAGTGTGACAAGCACACAATAGAAGGGACCCTGATTTTCCTTTTTCACAGCCCTGCACACTTATTCCTGAGAGACAAACTTCCTGGACAAGTGGAATTGATATTCAGGAGTGCTTAACCCCTTGGTCCTCAGAATGCTGTCTGAGTGTGGAGTTCTACGCACAGTTGAGTTGTGCTTTGTCAAATAAGAGGATCTTCATTCCTTGTGAGGCAGGGATGCAATCCATTCCTGAGAATCCCACTTTGTCCTTATGGTCTGGCCTCTTAGGGAACCCCACCCAGTAACCTCAGAGTCGCCCCCAGTGTTGACCCTCAGTATTCACTTCCTCCCACCCATTTTTCAGTCCCACTAAGGACAGGTTCCCCCTCTATAATGATTTAGCCCCAAGCCCAGCAAGAAGGACACAGGAAGTGATGCCTGACTGCCATCCTCCAGACTCCCTTACAGCAAGGGTTGCTCCAAAGCGAATGGAAGGTAAAGTCTGCTAATGACCCCTGTCCCTGAAATTGAGAGACTGAACCCCAGTCCAGCCCCAGGTTGAGCATATCTGTGTTCCCCATATCCTCTCCGGTGCACTCTGAGCAGTGAAGTGCCTGGGATGTATTGTCTGCCTGAGCTCTCACCACCAATATCTCACCGGTGGCATCACGCTGGTGAATATCCCATGAGCGGGGAAGGTCTGGAGAGAGTGCTTGCTAATGACATGCTAATGTGTTAAAATTAGGCTCACTTGCTGCAATTCACAGTAGACGGAGAGAGGCGGGCGGGGGGGGGGGATAGAAAATCCAAAACCCAAACACCCTGGAGAGAACTGTAGTTTTCAATTCTCTCTGGATATTGAGCCGCACTAAGTTTCTCATGGACAGAGAGTGAAGACTCAAACTCGCCCCCTGAGTCTGAGGAAATGAAACTGGACAAGTGAATGAAGTAGCAGTGGATGACAATTTTGGAGACAGTGACCATCATACAGTTATATTTAGCATACTTATGGAAAATAATAAATAGAGAACAGGAGTAAAAGTTCCAAATTGGAAAAGACAAGTTTTACCAAGCTGAGAGGTCATCTGGAGAAAAGGGACTGGTTAAAGTATTTGAAGAGAAATCAGCTACACACCAATGGGAGGCATTCAAAAGCAAAATTCTACGGCCGCAGTGTGGATGTGTCCTCAAAACGTTCAGTGCCAATCGCTGAGACCCAATTGGGGACTACAGGGAGCTGAGTATTATCGCCTCGCAAATAAACCTACGTTTCTTTGATACAACATGGTGTGGACTCTCTGTGACCGCATAAAGCTAAAAAAGGTAATTCGGAAATGAAAGAGAGGTGTCCCTTGCTGTTTTTTGTATATAGTGATGGTTTTTCTTATATGTGGGTAGCTTGATTGGGAAAAATTGCCTGTGTAGTTGATCGCGAAAAGGATCGTGTGGTCTTTAGAATGATAGAGGAAGTGAGAAACCTTGGAGTGAGTGCATGTCCACAGGTCCCTGAAGGTGGCAGAATGGGTGGATAAGGTGGTGAAGAAAGTATTTGGAATGCTTTCCCTTATTGGGTGAGGTACTGAACACAAAAACAGGGAAGTCATGCTGAAACTGTATAAAACGCTGGTGTGATCATAGCTGGAGTTTTGTGTGTAGTTCTGGTCACCACATTACAGGAAGGACATAATTGCTATGGAGAGTGTGCAGGGGCGAATCACAATAGTGTTGCCAGGGCTTGAAAATTGCAGCTACGAGGAAAGATTGGATAGGCTAGGGTTGTTTTTCTTGGAACTGTGGAGGCTGCGGAGTGACCTAATTGAGGTGCACAAGGTTATGAGCGACTCCGATAAAATAGACAGGGATGACCTATTTCGCCGAGTGAAGAGGTAGGATTAGAATGGTCCGCTAGTTTATTTTTTCTTTTTCAACTGGCACAGGTATGATGGGCTGAATGGCCTCTTTCTGAGCTGTAACATTTCTGTGTTTCTCTGGTTCTATTTGATATCACCATCTTTTTAAATTGGGATTCCAATTATGGGGCAATTTCGTGCGGCCAATCAACCTACCCTGCACATCTTTTGGGTTGTGGGGGTGAGACCCACGCCGACACGAGGAGAATGTGCAAATTCCACATGGACAGTGAACCGGGCCGGGATCGAACCCGGGTCCTCAGCACCATGAGGCAGCAGTGCTAACCACTGCGCCACCGTACCGCCTTGAGATCGCCATCTTAAGTAAATTCCAACTCCCCGTGTCCTATCATTACCTTTGCTTGCCATAATATTGGTTAACTGTTAGTAACAGAATAAGAGTGGAGGTCTTTTGCCGCAGTGGGTAACGTCACTGCCGCTGAATCAGAAGCTCTGTGTTCGAATCCCACCCCAGGACTTGATGGCCAAGGAAGGTGCATTGATAACACGGTCACCAGGTTGAGTGTCAATCTGCAAATCCTTCGAAGCGCACCAATGGCTGGTGGTGAGAGGGGGCAAGACCCCCTCTTCAGCCACACTTGATGCAAAGTGATGTGACTCAATATAAGTCTATAAGTCCCTGGCGACAGATGAATGACCTGTTTCGGAAATTACTAGCTATGGAAACAGACGGAAGTATGCCTTAAGTGCAGGAAGAGAATTAGTACAGAATCAATGAAATTGGTTTTACAGCTCATTAAAACTTAAACAAACTGCCTGCCAATCTGGTGTTACTGAGGCACAAGTTGCAGGAGGTATGTTACAATGTTATTTCCAGTTATTTCTGTGCAATTATAAAGTGCCTGCCTGCACTTGGCTGGCGCATTATCTTCTTGACAATCCTGCCGGTGAATGGTGCAGGTTGGAATGAGGAGATGGAGGCGGAGCATCACAACATCATTGAACTTTTAACTGTCAAGAAAAATAATTGAAGAAAAAAAGACAAGGTAATAAATAAGAGTAATACAACAAAAAGAAACCAAGGGCGGGATTCTGTAATAATGGGGCTATGTCCCCACGCCGGCGTGAAAACAGGTGCCAACCACTCCGGCCTCAATGGCCCCCGAAAGTGAGGAATTCTCCACTTTCTCTGGGGCTAGGTCGACGCCGGAATGGTTCCCAGAGCTCCAACTGGCGCCGATGGGCCGCCACGAGTTTGCGCATGCGCGGACCGGCCGGCGTATTTCCACGCATGCGCGGGGGTTCTCTTCTCCGCGTCGGCTGCCGGGCAATATGGTGGAGCCCTACGGGGGCCCAGTGCGGAGGAAAGAAGGCCCCCACGGAACTAGCCCGCCCGCAAATTGGTAGGCCCCGATCGTGGGCCAGGCCACCATGGCGGCCCCCCCCCCCCCGGGGTTGGATAGCCCCGCACCCCCCGCAGGACGGCCCCCACACACTTACCTGCCAGGTCCCACCTTGTGTGAGGTGAGTAATTCACGCTGGCGGGACTGGGCAAAACACGGCCCATCGGGACCCAGAGAATCGCTGTCCGGCGTGGTGGGTATCCCGCAGGCCCCTGAAAGACTTCACCGGAGAATTGGGAAGCCGACGTCAGGGCGGGATTCGCGCCTCCCCCCGGAGATTCTCTGACCCGGTGCAGGGTCGGGAAATCCCGACCAAAAAATAGGAGGAGGAGGAGGCCATTTGGCCCTTCTAGCCTCCTCTACCACTCATGATCATGGCTGGCAATATATGAATGTACTGGAAAAAATACAAGTGTAAAAGAAAATCAAATGTTGGCATTTGGTATATTGGAATTAACTTTGTGGGCAGCACGGTAACACAGTGGATAGCACAGTTGCTTCAGAGCTCCAGGGTCCCAGGTTCGATTCTCGCTTGGGTCACTGTCAGTGCCAAGTCTGCACATTCTCCCCGTGTCTGTGTGGGCTTCCTCCGGGTTCTCCCGTTTCCTCCCACAGACCAAAGATGTGCAGGTTAGGTGGATTGGCCACGCTAAATTGTCCTTAGTGTCCACAACGATTGGGTGGGGTTATGGGGATAGGGTGGAGGGGTGGGTTTAGTGAGGGTGCTTTTCCAAAGGCCGGTGCAGACTTGATGGGCCGAATGGCCTCCTTCTGCACTGTAAGTTTTATGATCGATGAACTTCTCCGGCGCTGTAATTAAATCTCCTCATAATTTCGGCACAATGGCAGTTCCATTAGTCTGAACTAATTCTTAATAAGTTCTGATTCGAATCTCTCACATTTGTGCATTTCAGCCATTCAAATGGCCAAAGGCGCTTATCAAGGGACCTCCGATTCAAATAATTGCGCAGTCAATTGAAAAAAATCTGTTAATCACGCACATTCATATGGTACTGATTTTATGTGATGTAAGGAAGGGAAGCCCTTTCTGTGATGATTTTTCACGTTGGATATTCAAACAGCTTGCATTGGAAAGCTGGGAGCAGGGTTGATGAGGGAAGAGTTCATTTTAAAATCAAGGACCTGTTGGGTATTTGAAAAGCACAAAAAAACAGATGGTGCTATCAAGAAGAAAGTTGTGCAGTTAAAAGAAGGTATTTGAGGTCTTGACGAGATTGTATCCAACTCATCAAGATACAAAAATTATCAGAAAGTTTGCCAATTAGACGGTTGAGAGATTTGAACTATATCCAACCTATCAACTGTTACTTTGGTCTTCGCATCATGTAATCTACTGAATAGATGTTGATGTGAGATCCTGCGGACTTTAACTTTAAAGTTTTAAACAAAAACATGGTCAATTATTGGTTATCAGAATGTATGCATAATAACTGTGGCTCACCAGCTAGGTATGAAGCAACTAACGTTTAGTTACAACGTACTGGTTGGGACTCTCAGTTCCCCGCTGCTAACATCGGGAATCCCAATCGGGCGGGGAGTCTCACGTTGGGGGCAAAAACGGGACCGACACAGGGCGGCAGACCCATCCGCAGTCTCCGTTCCTGCTCTGCACCGGCGGGAACGTGCAAATAATTGATTTGCATGGTTGCAACACAATTAACTGCTGGACACCCGAATCTTCAACTCCCCGTCCCCCTCTCCACCGCCCAATTATGCTCCAACCCTCACAGCAGGAACTTCGCCGAGCAGGCTTTGTGTGAGTATTGACAAGTTCTGGCTAGATAGACCCTGAGCGGGCTCAAAGGGTTTAGCCCATTGCTCATGTGCTCCTCGTCCACTGCCAGGCTGCATAGGGAGGGACCCCAAGTATCCCGGAGGTTAAGTGGGTGAGGGCTGTGGTTGACTGCTGGATCCCGTGACCCTTCCCCAGGATGGGGGTCCAATGTCTGGACTGCCCCTTCCAGCTCTGGGCAACCTGAAGATCACTCTTGGTATGGTGATCTTAGGCATGTTCGAAATCTTCATCCTGGTCTGACCTGCTTGAACTCTAAAGTGACCTTCTCACTCTGAACTGCTCTGCTTGACCGGTACAGAGCAGATTGGACAGTCCAGTGAAGAGTAAACCCTTGCCCTTTCCTCACACCTGCTCCATCAGACCAATGATTTTAAAAACTGTTGCTTTTTTAATCAATGTCGTCCCCTGGGGAGCCTGGAACTTGAGGGTCTGGACATCCATTTTGGCAGCACAGGTGTTGCATTGCTTCCATCCTTGGTGTTCGAGGTTGGAGGTATGTCTTTACAGGGAGAGGGCTATCAGATGGGCTGGACCCCCTGGGTGGAGGGCCCCAGGCTATGCTTCTGACAATTCTCTTCCCTTCGGGTGCTTGGGGCCCCCTGTGCCCCTTGATGGGATAGCTGGAATGAGATCCAGAAGCCCTACCATCCTCTGGCACTGACACTCATGCATTCCCACCAGTGACTACACCATGCAGTTGAAGCCCTCAGCCATGGAACTCATGCCCTCAGCCATGAAGGTCATGAGCTGAGCCATGGACATCCACTGCCATGGAGTGCACTTCCTGAACTAAGGTCTCCACTGTAGATGCCACACTCGCAGTGTTGGCCTTGCTGCATTGCATTGACGGCAACATCTCCTCAGTCAGAAGATGATTAGGCTCTTCCAGTTGGCCTTGCAGTCAAGGCCAACTGGTGGATGCTGTCATCCCTTCCTAATTATTGCGACTCAGCATTTACAGTTCCATCAGGTCGGGGACGTCCGGACCCAGGGGAACGTTATAGACCAGGGGCTCAGCAGAGTTCTGGGCTCCGGCATTCCTCCAACTGTTAGTTCCTTTGGGACATTCCTGCCTCCACATGCTGTTGGTCTTCAACTGTGAGGTGCTCACTAGTGATTGCCTGGAAGCTAGCCTACTACCTAATCCCACCGAGCTGTGAGTGTCTACACTGGTGGAGAGTGCAAGTGTCAGATGTGATGCCTTTGTCTGATTATGTCTGAGAACTCCCCCTCTGAGATGCTCGGGTTTGTGATTTACGGAGGGCATGAAGATGGTCCAGGCTGCTCTCATGTTTGCCATGTAAGAGAAGGGACTCTTTTTCTCGCTGCCCCCACTTTGCCATCAGCACAGTCACAGTCCTGCTGCTCCCAGGCCAGCTCAAGGGTTCTTTCCTCATGGGGGGGTGAGGAGCTCCACATGACTCCGGGTGGCTGTACCCTCTCACACTGCTTGTGCTCAATTTTTTCCTGCATGGTACAGATGTGGAGAGTGTAGGCGGGAGTCATGCCAGATCAGATGGCTGAGGAGTGACATACGAGGGAGTGGAGTGGGAGCAGGATGTGAGGAGCAGAGTTGACACTGCTGGGCACCAAGGTGAATGGGGGGGAGGGGGACGGGGGGGGGGGGGGGGGGGGGGGCTGTAAGAGGATCTCATGACATATGGACATCACATGAGGTGACAGGGTGAGAGATCCCTCAGGGAAATGCAGTGTTGCCTTCCTGGCTGCCATTCCGCCTCCTGGATGTGGAACAAATGCTGTGGAGGCGCTTATTAAGTAGCTTCTCATCAATTATCATCATAGAATTTACAGTGCAGAAGGAGGCCATTCGACCCATCGAGTCTGCATCGGCCCTTGGAAAGAATACCCTACCCAAGTCAACACCTCCACCCTATCCCCGTAACCCCATCTAACCTATTTTGTTGGACACTAGGGGAAATTTAGCATGGCCAATCCACCTAACCTGCACATCCTTGGACTGTGGGAGAAAACCGGAGCACCCGGAGGAAACCCACGCTAACACGGGGAGAATGTGCAGACTCCGCACAGATAGAGACCCAAGCCAGGAATCGAACTTGGGACCCTGGAACTCTGAAGCAACTGTGTTAACCACTGTGCCACCGTGATTAGGTTTCTCTGGGGCGAGTCAATCAGCAGGATGCCGCCAAGAGTACGGTGTGATTCACGTTTTGAGAAAACCTTTCTTTAAGAGGCTCAAAATGCAGGATTCACACTGTTTTTCTCACCAGAACTGACACTTTCCCATTTTTTGGTAAGGTGCCGCCTCCAGCTAATATTGCACTTCCTCTTGTTGGGCTAGTTATGTGCTGCCTAAAAAGGTTCTGTTGGATGTAGTTCAAAAATTTTGTGTCCCCCACGCCTATTACACTATTCATATCCCAATTGATAGTAAAGTAGGTGAAGTCCCCAACTATTATTGTCCTATTGTTTTTGCATTCAGAAATTTGCCAACATATTTACACTTCAATCTCCCTCTCACTATTTGGAGGACTATAGTATACTCCTAGTAACGTGGCAGTTGCATTGTTATTTCTGAGCTCAACCCATGTAATCTCATTTGGCCATTTATTTAGTATATCATACCTCCTCATAGCTGTAATTGATTCTTTAACCAATAACGCTACGCACCCATTGTTTTAAGCTGTCTCTTTATACTGCCCAGAAACCCAATATTCAGGGATGTTGAGTGCCATCTTTTAGAAGGTGGATGGCCTCATGGATCTGCTGTGCTACCTATGACTTCTTCCTTGCTTGTTCTAGGGTCACACAGTCTGCCTGCTCTTTATTCAGCTGAAACATGTTATCCATGTAGCTCTCATCCTCATGAATGCCCCTCAGTGACACCAATTGCTCCTTGAGTTCCAAGATATGGTGCTCAAGTTTTTTTTTCCATTTTGTGGAATGCAGTAGTCCAGTGCATGGGTAGCGTCCTGGAATTCGCACATGGTGCAGGATGTGCACGTAATGGGTATGTGTAGCCGTACCATGCCTTGAATTATTTATTTACTGTACCAAAGTTGGAATTTAAGTAAACACCATCAAATGCTAATTACCTTTCACTCTGTTCTCGCACCAGTGTTTTTCAGAGGCCCAACTCCCATGGAACTCTCACTACGTCCTTGTGCCAGTTTACTCTCAATTCCCAACAGCAAATTCTAATTTGCTGTCCATAGCCGTTTTTTCTGCTTGTAGTTACTGCTTGAAATGTGTTGCTTTAAGGAAAGGCATTGATAGCAAATCTAGAGCATGGAGGGTTGGAATATCCATGATTCCCTCAGCTGAAACTAGCTCAACTCCTGTCTTGCTTCTCAGACAATTAGTGTGGATCTTTGTGCTCTTGAAAGTCATATTAGTCTATTGCTGCAATCTTCCACATCACTCTCATTTTTCTGATGTTTCATTCAATTTGGCACAACTTTGCTCCAGGCCCCTTAGACTCCTTAATGTAACAAACTGAGTTTACAACCCCATAATTTCCTCTTTTCCCTTAATGAACAGTTTTGCTACACAGTCCTTTTTTAAATTGTGGTTTAAGCCGCGGCATGATTTGGTTAGCCTTTTTCTTCATGCCAGTTAAAAAATAAATCACATTCATTAACAAAGGCCATTTGTGTTACTTCCAGCAGTTAAGCACTTTAATTTGCATTGTTATGTTTCACTGGTATCAAATAAGCATGGAGAAAATTGTAGAACTTGGGATTCAACAGTTGGACAGTAAGAGCGACCGTCATGACTGAAATAGCTCTGCAGCCTCAGATTGGATCACAGCTTGGCCCATTACATTTCCTCATGTTGAGTATTTGGGTTTTGACCTTTACAGAAATTACAATCACAGAATCATATTGTGGAACTATTCACACATATAAAAAGGGCAATTAGGGATAGGCAACAAATGCTGGCCTTTTCATCAAAATCCAATGAGTCATAGAATCCACACAGTGCAGAAGGTCTGCACCGATCCTCTGAAAGAACACCCCACAAACCCCGAACCGCACCAAACCTTTGAACACTGAGGGCAATTTGGCAAGCCCAAATCGACCTAACCTGCACATGTTTGGACTATGAGAGTAAACCAGAGCACTTACATAGAATTTACACTGCAGAAGGAGGCCATTCGGCCCATCGAGTCTGCACCGGCTCTTGGAAAGAGCATCCTAACCCAAGGTCAACACCTCCACCCTAGCCCCATAACCCAGTAACTCCACCCAACACTAAGGACAATTTTGGACACTAAGGGCAATTTAGCATGGCCAATCCACCTAACCTGCACATGGACTTGGAGGAAGCCCGCGCAGATATGGGGAGAACCCACATTCCACGAAAGAGCAAAGAAAGTTACAAGTTGCTTATATGTGGCTGTGAGCTGCTGAAGCCCAAATTTCAATGTCTGTGGATTGTATTAAAAACTATGATGGTGTAAAAATGATCTGAAAATTCTCTCCAGGGGCTATGAGTTCCATTCTTATTAAATGGTCAGCATCACTAAAATTCCACGTACAATATCAAGTTTTCTCCTTTAGAACATTGGTTTCTGCCTGACAGAGGAGACATAGAAGAGATATTTCCACTTCTGGGAGAGTCAAGGATCAGAGGTCATAAATATTTACTATAAATCCAATGAAGAGTTCAGAAGAAGCTTCTTAACTCACAAAACAGAATGTGGTGCTGACTATGAGGAATATTTGAGGTTATGCATTTAAGAAAAAGCTAGATAAACAGAATAGGAAGGAAAGAATGGAAGGTTATACTGATGGAGTCAGATAAAGGAGGGCGGGAAGAGTCTCGTGTGGAGCATTAACACTGGGATTGACTAGTTGGGCTAAATGGCCTGTTTCTATGTTGTATATCCAATGCCAGGGGCAGTCCTCTCTCTCCATTCTCCATCAGAGGCAATCCAACCAATTTCTAACTGAGAGCTTGACTAAAATTAGCCATGGTTAGGGGGGAGGGGCAGGCATGGGGTGATCAGATACCCAGCCCTTGCTCACCACCTTCCTTTCAACATCAGCCTTTGACACGACGTGCCCCAAGTGTCGTATCACAATGGGTTTAATTTGCTGATCTTGTTTGTGTCTAGCAAGGTGTTCATGTGTAACAGTAGAGCATTGCAATGTTAACCCTGCCATTTTGGTTGAGTTGAAACTCATATACTATTCCTATTCTTCTTTAACTCTCTATAGAACTCAGAGTGACATTTTTTAGTATCTCGTTGAATTTGATGACATTTGCATCAGAATTATACATAAAAATCTGATGACATTGTATTTATTTAGCATCTGTCATGGCCTTGGGATACAAGTCCTTTTCAGCCAATAAATAGGCTTTGCAAAGTTGGAAATATGGCAACCAATTTACATACAGCAAGGTCCTAATTTACAAGCAAAAAGCTTCCAATTTACGCAAAGCAAGTTCCCAAATTACACACAGCAAGGTCCTTATTTACATCCAGCGAGGTGTCAATTTACACACAAGGTCCCATTTCCACAACCAGGTTCCCACTTACACCCAGCATGTTTCCAATTTCTACACAGCAAGGACCCAATTTCCACACAGAAATTTCCAATTTGCACACAGCAAGTTCCCAATTTACACACAGTAAGATCCCAATTTACACACAGTAAATTCCCAATTTACACACGGGAAGGTCCCAATTTACACACAGCAAGTTCCCAATTTACACACAGCAAGTTCCCAATTTACACACAGCAAGATCCCAATTTACACACAGGAAGATCCCAATTTACACACAGCAAGTTCCCAATTTACACACAGCAAGATCCCAATTTACACACAGAAAGATCCCAATTTACACACAGCAAGATCTCAATTTACACACAGCAAGATCCCAATTTACACCCAGCAATATCCCAATTTACACACAGCAAGATCCCAATTTACACAGAGCAAGTTCCCAATTTACACACAGCAAGATCCCAATTTACACACAGCAAGATCCCAAATTGCACACAGCAAGATCCCAATTTACTCACAGCAAGTTCCCAATCTCCACACAGCAAGTTCGCAATTTACACACAGCAGGTTCCCAATCTCCACCCAGCAAGTTCCCAATCTCCATTCAGCAAGGTCCCAATTTACACTCGGCAAGTTCCCAATCTCCACCCAGCAAATTCCGAATTTCCACACAGCAAGTTCCAAATCTCCACCCAGCAAATTCCCAATTCTCACTCCGCAAATTCCCAGTCGCCATCCAGCAAATTACTATTTACACTCAGCAAATTTCCAATTTACACTCAGCAAGTTCACAATCTCCACCCAGCAACTTCCCAATCTCCACCCAGCAAGGTCGCAAGTTCCCAATTTACACACCGGGAGGTTCCAATTTACACACAGAAAATTCAGAATTTACGCAAAGCAAGTTCCCAATTTACACACAGAAAGTTCCCAATTTACACACAGAAAGTTCCCAATTTATACACAGCAATTCCCAATTTATACACAGCAAATTCCCAATTTATACACAGCATGATCCCAATTTACACACAGCAAGTTTACAATTTACACTCAGCAATGTCTCAGTTTAGATACTACAAGGGTCTGAATTCTCCGGCCTTGATTGTCCCTTCTGGGGAGTAAGTCCCCATGCCAGTGGGAAAACCGGCGCCAACAACTCTGGTGTCAATGGCCCCCCCCCCCCAAGGTAATGAATTCTCACCTTTCTAGGGGGCTGGTTTGACTTCAGAGGGGATGGCTTCGCTCCGAAGGGACCGCATGAGTTTGCGCATGCGCAGAACAGCAGGCGTCATTCCACGCATGCGCGAATTTGCCGGCATATTCTCACGCATGCGCATGGGCTTCTCTTCTCCTCACCGGTGCCCAGGCAATATAGCGGAGCCATACTGGGGCCTGGCGCGGAGGGAAGGCGTGCTTCCGTGGAACAAGCCCGCCCGCAGATCGGTGGACCCCGACCGCGGGCCAGGCCACCGTGGGTCCCCCCCCCCGGGGTCGAATTCCCCTGCACCCCACGGAGGACTGCCCACGCACACTCACCTGCCAGTTCCCGCTGGTGCATGAGTTGAGTGATTCACGCTGGCGGGACTGGCCAAATATGGATGGCCGCTCGGCCCATCGGGGCCCTGAGAATCGCCGGGGGTGCTGCTGTCAATGGCCCCCGACCGGCGAGAAGGCGATCCCACCCCGCCTGAAAAACGGCGCCGGAGAATACGGCAGCCGGCGTCGGGGCGGGATTCGCGCCTCCCACTGGGGATTCTCCAAGCTGGCGGGGGTTTGTAGAATCCCGCCCTCCGTATCTCAACACCAGAAATGTGATTCGCGATCGGCCGGATAATCGGGCAAAATCAATGTCCGTGCCCAACCCTGATATATAATTTGGGAAATTGCACTGTGTAAATTGGGAACTTGCTGTGTGAAAATTGGGACCTTACTGTGTGTAAATTGGAACCTTGCTGCGTAAATTAAGATCTTGTGTGTAAGTTGAGACCTTGTCTAGTATAAATTAGGACCTTGCTGTTTGTAAATTGGGACCTTACTGTGTGTAAATTGTGACCTTGGGCAGGATTCTCCATTTGGGAGATGAGGTTTGGGAGATGAATTGCATGGCGTTAGTGTTCCTGTTGGGGGCGCTATTTGGTAAGAAAGCCAGGGCGTGCAAATCGTCCGGCTCTCTGCCAGCGTGAATTCAGAACATCTCCTCGCCCAGTGGCCGTTCTAACTGTTGGGGCTGGAGTTAGCCCCAAAGAGCCTGGCAGCTGAGATTGTTTTTAAGTGCTCCACTTACTACACACTCACTGCAGCCACCAAATGGCGGTTTTTCATGCCGCCACCGACGCCGGGTGCAAACCTCTTTTTCGTCACTGGGGAGGGACCTAATTCAAACACAACAAGGTCCCAATTAACACACAACAAACAGCAAGGACCCAATTTAGACACAGCAAGGTTCCAATTTACACACAGCAATGTCTTAATTTCCACACAGCAAGGTCCTAATTTCCACATAGCAAGGTCTCAAGTTGCACACAGCAATGTCATAATATAAACACATGGTCCAAATATGCACACCGCATGGTGCCAATTTTGACACGACAATTGCTCAATGACAAGCAATGCCCTAATTTACATGCAACGAGGCCTCAAATTACACACAACAATTCTCAATTTATGCACAAGCTACATAGTTACGTGCAACAAGGCAGTACAAACAGCAATCTGATAATTACCATATCATTCATTTTAGTGATCTTAGCTGAATGATAATTATTTGAAAGGACACTAAGAACTCCCTTGTTCCTCATTGATTAATGCCATGGGGACTTCTATATCCACCTGAAATGGCAGACAGGGGTTTGGACATCCATCCATCAAACGCAAAATATATGAATATAAAAAATAGAAATTAGGTCAGTGTGATTGACAATATGCGCTAACTCCAGATAGTTTCTTCATCCCGCTCACCGCCTAACTGGAAGGTAGAATTTAAACAGGCTTGCAGGTCTTTTTATGTAAGCCTCTTAAATTCCTTCTCATTTACCCTCTATGCTATTTTATTCATTCCCTTTTACGTCTAATGAGCAACCTTTTATAATCCATTTTCTAAGGTGTCATTAATATTCATTAAATGGGTGGTATATAACATTTTCATATCTTGGAAAACCAATGAAACACTTCTCACGCTAAAACTCTATGAATATATAAACAGTGACACTATCGATGCTCAGAGGACCCAGTCTCTCTCTCTGATGGGAATAAAGTACAGAGATAGCTTTCTAGTGTGTAATGAAAACCTCTGTCTGATGGCTGCAAGGTTTCTAAGTGTCACATGTTTGGACAGCCTTAAAGCAGCCCGTACTAAGCCATGGCGCCAGCTAGTACTTAATTGTTGGTTTTACGCATCACAGAGGATGAAATGAAATGAAATGAAAATCGCTTATTGTCACGAGTAGGCTTCAATAAAGTTACTGTGAAAAGCCCCTAGTTGCCACATTCTGGCGCCTGTTTGGGGAGGCTGGTACGGGAATCGAAACATGCTGCTGGCCTGCCTTGGTCTGCTTTAAAAGCTAGCGATTTAGCCCAGTGTGCTAAACCAGTAAATATCCGTCAAGAGTGTTAGAATCGTTGAATATCGAGATTTTTTGGCTCGTTGTATCTGTGCCAACTCTTTGAAGGAGTTCCCGCTAAATCCCATTCCTCGCCCTACCACTCTTGACCCAGAACCCCGCACACCTGTTCAACTAGCTACCATATTCCCTTTTCAAAGTTCCTGCTGAATCTCCTTCCCCCACATTTTTGAGGTGCGGCCTTGCATATCATAAAAAAATGTTCTTCTGGAAAGGCAAAGGAAGGCCACAGATGAATACCGTTGATTAATAATATTGCTCCATGTTCTCTTGAGAAATATTTAAGGTATGAAACACCTTGGCTGAAATTGTCCGGCCCTTCCTGCCTGCGCCCTATTCCGGTGCTGCCGATGGCATCCTCCTCTTGTGTGATTCCCGGCAGTGGAGGGTGGGGGGCATGCAATTAGCACATGCGATTTGTGTAAAATGGGGACTGAATTATGTCAATATGCATTGTCCAAATTCTCCTCCCCTCTTAACTTAGGGCAACACAGTAGCACAGTGGTTATCACAGTTGCTTCACAGCTCCAGGGTCCCGGGTTTGATTCACGGTTTGGGTCACTGCCTGTGCGGAGTCTGCACATTCTCCCCGTGTGTGCCTGGGTTTCCTCCGGGTGCTCCGGTTTCCTCTCACAGTCCAAAGATGTGCAGGTTAGGTGGATTGGCCATGCTAAATTGCCCTTAGGGTCCAAAAAGGTTAGGTGGGGTCACTGCATTACGGGGATAGGGTGGAGACATGGGCTCAAGTAGGGTGCTCTTTCCAAGGGCCGTTGCAGACTCGATGGGCCGAATGGCCTCCTTCTGCACTGTAAATTCTATGATTCTAACTTGGTAAGGAAACTTGCATTACATATTGGCTGGGGTATACAAGCCCCCCCCCCCCCCCACCCTCTCTCTCTCTCTCTCTCTCCCCCCGCCCCCCCCCCCCCCAAGCCAGCAGCCTGTTTTCCAATAGCAGAGGCGGCTTTCTATTGGCTAGCGGAGGGATTTTACAGCCACGTAGATGTCAATAGTGTTTTGTGTCGCTCGCCGGTCATACCTCTGGGTAACCCGCCAGCGAATGGCAAGCTGGCTCTGCCACCAGATAACCCACCGCAGGGGGGGGGCCTGAACATCCCAGTCAGCGCATTTCGGAAAGCATTCCTAAGCTTTTCACGGGAGTGATTATCAAACAACATTTGACTTAGGCTAACATAAGGATGTATTGGGATAGGTGACTATATGTCAGGTTATAGAGGGAGTTATAAAAGGGGATCTTAAAGAAGGAGACACAAAGGTGAAAAGATTTAGGGAAAACCATACAAAGCTTCAGATCCATAGAGAACCCAAAGATAAAATGCTGGAAAATTTCAGCAGGACTGGCAGCACCTGTTGGAAGAGAAAAGAGCTAACAGATGACCCTTTGTCAAAGCTTCAGACCCATAGACAGCCTGAGGCACAGCCTCTAATGAAGGGAGCAATGAAAATCAGAGATATGCACAAAGTCTAATTGGAGGGCCATAGAGATCAGAGCATTCCACAGCTGGGCAAGGTTCTCCCAGAAATAGGGAAAAATGAAGCAGGAGGAATTTGGAAACAATGATAAAAATGCTAAATTTGCGGCACTGCCAAAATGGTAGCCAAGGTAGGCCGGTGAGCAAGGGGCAATGGGTGAAGAGGACTCAGTGTGAGTTAAGGCTCACAGCAGAGTTTCAGATGAGCTGGTCCAGTTTATGGATGGTAGAGGATCGAAAAATAAATAACGAGCCTGCGATGGAGTCTATGAGGCACTTATTTGACCGTCAATGCAGGGCAATAATGCATGAACTGGGTGGATGAAATATCTCTGGTTTAGTACTTGAGAGCCATAGACTCAGGATGGCACAGAAGGAGACCATTCAGCCCATTGAGTTCAATTCTCGGTGAGAAACCCAGTCAGTCTTATATATCTATCTCGTTATCCCTGTAAGCCCAGGGTGAGAATGTGTAGCAGAGGACAACTGTGTTTCATCTGTAGAAAAAATGTAACAGATGTCACAGATTTTGCAACAGTCCGCCTGCTAACTTTGAGTCTTCAGAATTGGCTCTACCTGGTCATTGTCAGTTAAGGCGGGATGGAGCCTTTGGAAAATGTTGATGAGGGAACATGTGGGTGTGCGGGCTGTCTATATCAATGTTCACTGATCTCTGTGTCATGCCACGTACAAATTCAAACACAAAATATCACTATCAGGTAATTCAGAACAGGCCTGTCGCTATGTTTGATCTGATTTTCAAACTATCAGTGATTGTTCACTCGCATTGCAGGAGCTCAGGTGGTCCCAAGAATCTCCGATGTGCCCTTTCTTCCTGTTCTCCACACCAGTTTTTATTTTTAAAATGTTTCTGCTGTTTTTGTCTTTTTCATGGACTGACGGACGATATTCAAGCTCTTCACGTTGAATTTCACGCACTGACACGAAGAGAAACCCTCCAAAATATATTTTTTTAAATGAATGTCATTCCGAAAAAATGCCGACGAAATGAACGCAGTATAAATGGACTGCACAGTTAATAAAGGATGAGAGGCTCAGTAGATTTTTGAGACATTAGTCACTAGGGAAGATTCACTTCACTGAGTGTCCAGCTCAACACAGTTCATATGGACTGAAGATGATGCCAGGTTTTAATTTAAATTTAAATATTAAATAATCATTTATATCAAATTACTTATCCTTTATTGATGTTTCACTTTTCTCCTGTTTAATATTCCCGTTCTGCACTTAAATTGTGCAGGTCCAATACTTTGGACTGTAGATTTTCCAGTCTGACATTTCCCTTGCCACTGACTGTAGGGATTGGGAAGTTGATCCTATTATCTCCCACTGTTTCCAGGTAAATATCTTACTTCAAGCTGGCAAGAAACACAATCAACTAAAATAAATTGCTAATATTTTAGAATATTAGCGTTAATAAAAATAACCCCACCTACCCAACTCGATGTCAGCCCCTCCTCCCCCTCAAACAATTGCCCTTGATGTAACATTTGCTGGGGTTAATTAGAATTGCTGGCTGGAGAATTATGGGAATGAGAGGGAGACACTGAATTGCTGATGTGCTTTCTTGGCATCCAAAACTCTGCCGTGGGAGTGCTAAACATGAAGGGGTGAAGCGGGACATGACGGATGTTGAGGTGAGGGATGGGTGTGTGAATACTCTAGGATATGTCAGAATAATGAAGGAGGAAGTGCTGGCTATCTTAAAATGCATTAAGGTAGTCAAGTCTCCTGGGGTGGATGGGGATATATCCCAGGTTACTATGGGTGACAAGAGAGAAACTAGCTGGGGCCTTAACAGATATCTTTCCATCATCTTTGACCACAGGCAAGGGTCCAAAGGACTGGAGAATAGCCAAAGTTGTCCCTTTGTTTAAGAAGGGAAGCAGGGATAATCCAGGTAATTATAGGTCAGTGAGCCTAACGCCAGTGGTGGGGAAGCTGTTGGAGAATATACTGAGGGACAGAATTTATTCACATTTGGAAGCGAATTGACTTGTTCGTGATAAGCAACATGGTTTTGTGCGAGGAAGGTCATGTCTTACCAACTGGATAGTTTTTTGAGGAGGTGACAAAATTAATTGATGAGGGAAAGATTGTGGCTGTAGTCCACATGGACTTTGGTAAGGTGTTAAGCCGCTTGGCATTCGGGGTGTGCTAGCTGGATAGATAGAGAACTGGCTTGGCAACAGGAGACAGAGAGTAGCAGAGGAAGCGAGATTTTCAGAAAGGAGATCTGTAACTAATGTTCCATAGGGATCAGTGCTCAGATGACTGTTGTTTGTGATATATCTAAATGATCTGGAGGAAATGTAGATGATCTATTTAACAAGTTTGCAGATGACACTAAGGTAGGTGGCGTTGCAGATAGTGGGTGGGGACTGTCAGAGAATACAGCAGAATATAGATAGATTGGAGAATTGGACAGAGAAATGGCAGATGGGAGTTCAATCTGGACAAATGCGAGGTGATGCATTTTGGAAGATCAAATTCAGGTGTGAATTATACGGTGAATGGCAGAACCCTTATGATCATTAACATGCAGAGGGATTTGGGCATTGAGGTCCATAGTTCCATGAAAGTGGCAATGCAGGTGGATAAGGTACACAGCATGCTAGTCGTAGTATTGAGTATAAGAGTTGGCAGGTCATGTTACAGTTGTATAAAACTTGAGTTAGGCCACATTTGGAATATTGCGTGCAGTTCTGGTCCCCACACTATAAGAAGGACGTGGACACTTTGGACTGAGTGCAAAGAAGATTTACCAAGATTTTGCCTGCTCTAGAGGGTGTTATGTATGAGAGGTTGAATAAACCCAAATTGTTTTCGTTGGAAAGACAGAGGCTGAGGGGAGATCTGATTGAGGTCTACAAAAGTACGAGAGGTACAGACAGGGCAAATAGAAGCTTTTGCCCAGGGTGGAACGCTCAATTACAAGTGGGCACAGGTTCAAGATGGGAGGGGAAAGCTTAGGTGAGATGTGCAGGAAATGTTTTTCAGGCAGAGGGTGGTGGGTGCCTGGAACGCATTGCCAGTAGAGCTGGTGGAGGCAGGCACAATAGCAACATTTAAGATGGAAAGATGTACCTTGATAGACTCATGAACGGGCAGGGACTATAGGGATGTAGATCGTTTGGACAATAAGTATTAGGTCTAAATAAGGAATCTGGATTGGTGCAGGCTTGGTGGTTCGAAGGGCTTGTTCCTGTGCTGTAATGTTGGAGGCGGATTCAACAATGTCATTTAATAGGAACTAGGCAAGAATTTGAAGGGAAAAATGATTGTAAGATGTGAAGTGGAACGAGATGGATTGCTCTTGCAGAGAACCAGCGTGAATTTGATGGGGCAAATGGTCTCTTTCAATGCTGTAACCAGTCTCTGAGTGTTCTGTGAAATGGATTACCACTCGCATATAATTCAATATGTGGTGGCACATTTGAAATTATCCATAAACACTGTTGGGGAGGTTTTAAACTAATGTGGCAGGGGGATGGGAACCAGATTAGGAAGTTAGAGGTCAGTAAAGAAGCAGCAACTAAAGCCAGTAAGGTACGAGACAATAAACTCAATGTGACTAAGGGGAAGAGTAGACAGGGAAGAGATGATGAACGCAAAGGTGGTCTGAGGTGCATTTGTTTTAATGCGAGAAGTGTAGCAGGTAAGGCAAATGAATTTAGGGCTTGGATCAGTACCTGGAAATATGATGCTATTGGTATTACTGAGACTTGGTTAAGGGAAGGGCAGGACTGGCAACTGAATATCCCAGGGTATAGATGCTTCAGGAGGGATAGAGAGGGAGGTAGAAGGGGTGGAGGAGTTGCATTACTCGTCAGAGATGATATTGCAGCTGTGATTAAGGAGGGCATGATGGAGGATTCGAGCACTGAGGCAATATGGGTGGAGCTGAGAAATAGGAAGGGTGCAGTAACATTGTTGGGACTTTACTACAGGCCTCCCAAAAGTGAACATGAAGTAGAGGTACAAATATGCAGACAGATTATAGAAAAATGTAGGAGCAATAGGGTGGTTGTGATGGGAGATTTTAACTTCCCCAACATTGAATGGGATTCGTGTAGTGTTGGAGGCGTAGATGGAGCAGAGTTTGTAAGGAGCATCCAGGAGAGTTTTTCAGAGCAGTATGTAAACTCGGGAAGGGGCCATACTGGACTTGGTATTGGGGAATGATCCCGGCCAGGTGGTTGATGTTTCAGTCGGTGATTACTTTGGGAATAGCGATCACAATTCCGTAAGTTTTAGAATACTCATGGGCAAGGACAAGAGGGGTCCGAAAGGAAGAGTACTAAATTGGGGAAAGGCAGAGTATAACAAAATTCGGCAGGAGCTAGGGAATGTGGATTGGGAGCAGCTGTTTAAGGGTAAATCCACATTTGAAATGTGGAAGTCTTTTAAGGAAAGGTTGATTAGAGCGCAGGACAGACATGTTCCTGTGAAAATGAAAGATAGAAATGGCAAGATTAGGGAACCATGGATGACGGGTGAAATTGTGAGACTAGCTAAGATGAAAAAGGAAGCATACATAGGATCGAGGCAACTCAAAACTGATGAAGCTTTGGAGGAATATCGGGAAAGTAGGACAAATCTCAAACGCACAATAAAGAGGGCTAAAAGGGGTCATGAAATATCTTTGGCTAACAGGGTTAAGGAAAATCCCAAAGCATTTTATTCGTATGTAAGGAGCAAGAGGGTAACTAGAGAAAGGATTGGCCCACTGAAAGACAAAAGAGGGAATTTATGAGTGGACTCAGAGGAAATGGGTGAGATTCTTAATGAGGACTTTGCATCGGTATTCACAAAGGAGAGGGACAAGATGGATGTTGAGGCTAGGGATGGATGTTTAAATACTCTCGGTCAAGTTGTCATACGGAAGGGGGAAGTTTTGGGTATTCTAAAAGACATTAAGGTGGACAAGTCCCCAGAACCGGATGGGATCTATCCCAGGTTACTGAGGGAAGTGAGGGTCGAAATAGCTGGGGCCTTAACAGATATCTTTGCAGCATCCTTGAGCACGAGTAAGGTCCCGGAGGACTGGAGAATTGCTAATGTTGTCCCTTTGTTTAAGAAGGGTAGCAGGGATAATCCAGGGAATTATAGACCTGTAAGCTTGACGTCAGTGGTAGGCAAACTGTTGGAGAAGATACTGAGGGATAGGATCTATTCACATCTGGAAGAAAATAGACTTATCAGTGATAGGCAGCATGGTTTTGTGCAGAGAAGGTCATGTCTCACAAACTTAATAGAATTCTTTGAGGAAGTGACAAAGTTAATTGATGAGGGAAGGGCTGTAGATGTCGTATACATGGACTTTAGTAAGGCGTTTGATAAGGTTTCCCATGGCAGGTTGATGGAAAAAGTGAAGTCGTATGGGGTTCAGGGTGTACTAGCTAGATGGATAAAGAACTGGCTGGGCAACAGGAGACAGAGAGTAGTGGTGGAAGGGAGTGTCTCAAAATGGAGAAGGGTGATTAGTGGTGTTCCACAGGGATCCGTGCTCGGACCACTGTTGTTTGTGATCTACATAAATGACCTGGAGGAAGGTATAGGTGGTTTGATTAGCAAGTTTGCAGATGATACTAAGATTGGTGGAGTTGCAGATAGTGAGGAGGACTGTCAGAGAATACAACAAAATATAGATAGATTGGAGAGTTGGGCAGAGAAATGGCAGATGGAGTTCAATCCAGGCAAATGCGAGGTGATGCATTTTGGAAGATCAAATTCGAGAGCGGACTGTATGGTCAATGGAAGGGTCTTGGGGAAAATTGATGTGCAGAGAGATCTGGGAGTTCAGGTCCACTGTACCCTGAAGGTGGCAACGCAGGTTGATGGAGTGGTCAAGAAGGCATACAGCATGCTTGCCTTCATCGGACGGGGTATTGAGTACAAGAGTTGGCAGGTCATGTTACAGTTGTATAGGACTTTGGTTCGGCCACATTTGGAATACTGCGTGCAGTTCTGGTCACCACATTACCAGAAGGATGTGGATGCCTTGGAGAGGGTGCAGAGGAGGTTCACCAGGATGTTGCCTGGTATGGAGGGTGCTAGCTATGAAGAAAGGTTGAGTCGATTAGGATTGTTTTTGTTGGAAAGACGGAGGTTGAGGGGGGACCTGATTGAGGTCTACAAAATGATGAGAGGTATGGACAGGGTGGACAGCAACAAGCTTTTCCCAAGAGTGGGGGTGTCAGTTACAAGGGGTCACGATTTCAAGGTGAGAGGGGGAAAGTTTAAGAGAGATGTGCGTGGAAAGTTTTTTACACAGAGGGTGGTGGGTGCCTGGAACGCTTTACCAGCGGAGGTGGTAGAGGCGGGCACGATAGCATCATTTAAGAAGCATCTAGACAGGTATATGAATGGGCGCAAACAGAGGGAAGTAGACCTTGGAAAATAGGAGACAGGTTTAGATAAAGGATCTGGATCGGCGCAGGCTGGGAGGGCCGAAGGGCCTGTTCTTGTGCTGTAATTTTCTTTGTTAAACAGTGTTTTTTAGTGTTACAGCCTCTGGGGTCATGCCTATAGTGCAGGACAACATATTGAACAGTCAGGTGCTGGTCACAAAGCCATTTGGTCCATTCACGACAGAGACACTGGTGCCACTGAATGCCAGATATCTTGTGAAGATTCAAGATTTCTATCTCCTCCCCTTTGAGGAACAACACAATTGGGAGATAGGAGAAGTTTGCACTGATCTGCCTTGGTTCTTCATTGAACAAAGTCTTGAGTTCAAAATTCTCGTCCTTGTTTTCAAACCCTCCAATGGCCTTGACTTATCTCTGTACTTTCCTCCAGACCCTAAACCCACCAAAAATTCTACACTCTTCCAATTCTGGCCTCTGGAGTATCCCTGATTTGATACGTTCCACCATTAGTGGCGACGTCTTCAGTTTCCGAGGCTCTAAGCTCTGAAATTTCCTTCCTACGCCTCTCTACCTCATATTACTTCTTTCTCTCTCTTAGGCAATCCCTTGCGATTGAGGATGACGAGTTTCCATCCTAGTTTGATTGGTTCTGAGATGTATGTTCAGCTCAATTTGCGACCCACAGGCTCTATCGTATGTGGCTCAGTTGGTGCTTGTAGGGTTAGGTGGGTGAGGTGTTTGGAGATTTTCACTCTCTCTGATGCCTTGACTTTGCCTCTGCATGCACCCGATAAAGTCTCTTGATCTATTTGGTACCTTCCCAGATGTATCTTCTGTATTTGGATTGGTCACAAGCCAGGGGATCGCATAAATTGGTGGGGGTGTTTGATCTCTTCAAGGATGCTTTGAGGACATCCCTAAAGTGTTTCTGCTGTCCTCCTGGGAATCTCCTATGGCAACTGCGTTGTGAGCAGTAGATTGGCTTTGGGAATCTGAGTTTAGGCTTAAAAACAACCTGTCCCGCCTAGCGGAGGTGGTTTTGAGTGGTTAGTAACTCGATGCTTGGCATGTTGGCTTGGGAGAGTACGCTGCTGTCGAGCCACTTTTCTTCACACTGGATTTGGAGGAGTAGTGAAGCCAGCACTGGTGGTAATTCTCCAGGACTTTGAGGGTGCCTGTTGTCGGTTGTCCCACATTCCGAAGCATATAAGCCCATGGGGATCACTGCTACTCAGTAAACCATGAATTGAGCCTTGGTATTGAGATCCTGGCCCTCTCTCTTCAGTCAGCACAAGACTGATCTGGCAAACTGGAGGTGATGGTAGAATTAAATTTCTATCTCTGCCATCATGAGGAAAAAGCTCCCAACATATGGAAAATGATGCATATTTTTTAGGACCATCTCATTAATCTTGTTTGATGGGGGAAGGTGTCATGCTGTAGGTGCTTCGGAAGAGGACTTTAGTTTTCCAGGTCTTTAGCGAAAGAATCATAATCTGCTTCAGAGAGAGAGTCGAAAATGACCAGGAGCTCAGTTTCTGAGTTAGCAGGCACTCCATGCGATTCACCCATAAAATGTCTGAGGGGGCGATTCTCCGAAAAAATTTCTAAGTGTGGTAGCGAGCGGGAATTGCCACGACTTTCCCAGCACTCGGTCCAGTGAGGCCGGCAATCCAACTCAACGTTAATTGGTCCACTTAACAAGGCCTCACCGGCGTCTCGCCCCAAATGCCAGTTCACCAGCTAATTCGCCGGCACCACGCTCGCCGCCCCCCGCTAACAAGTTTGAGCAGCACTTAAGCTGCACTTGCTCAGCCAACCCCAGACAGCTCACAATAATGGTGCCATGGAGACCAACCCCAAGATTTGGGGATGCTGGTGGTATCATGACCTGTGCAGGCTTGGAGGGCCGAAGGGCCTGTTCCTGAGCTGTATTGTTCTTTGTTATGATATAGCCCATAAGCATATCATCACATCCCTCTTCCTTACAAAACATTGAGATAATTTATTTTTACAGATAACATTAAACATTAAACTTTATACATTCACTACATGCTGCTGGTAATGGGGGACCGGGAGGGTGAGATACAAGGCAGCTAGTGCTGCCTGGGATGAGGTGGCAGCACCTGTCAGCTCGGGGACTGTGATCAGGAGGACTGGACTTCAGTGCCAGAAAAAAGTCAACGACCTACACCGGGTAGCACGAGTGAGTAGACACCAACGCCCCCCAGCACCGCCCCCCCCACCCACTCCCAAGGGAGCATCCACCACCCCCCCAACCATCCAGAGGACCCCCAGCCCTCCCTAACCCCTCTTCCCCCCTCAACTCCCCACAACCCCGCCTTCATACTCCCTGTCCCACCACAGTGAATCAGGCATGTGGATAACGTTGCCCTCTCTGTGTCTCCTCAGGAAAAGCTCTCCCACAATTTGTGGGAGAGGACCCAGACAGGCAGTGGGGTGCCATATATCAGAATTCTCATCTCCTTTGAGGGAGCATGCCCAGGAGGTGGCCGAGGACTGGACGGTCACCAATGCGGAAGCTGGCGGACGTCACAGAGGTGAGGAACCACCGGGCTCCATCCGGAGGACCTGTCAAACGTGAGTAGTGATTGCCTTACTGGCTGACCCATCGCTCCCACTGACCACATGTCCATTCTCCCGCATGTTCTCCAGCCGACGGCGCCGGCCCATCCCAGCAGCTCCTTCTCCTGACTCCAAGCAGAACACCTCGGAAGGGCGCACCAAGGATGCAATTGTTATAGTCACGGCACAGCAGTCATCCCCACCCTCCACCAGTACAGATACATACCCCTCGGTGGGAGCTACTAGTAGTCAGGCATCTGGGGCACAATCTGGTGAGCACCGCACCGCTGAAGCTGTGGGGGCAGGAACCCCCCAGACAAGACAGCAGTCACAGGGCTGCTAGATCCCAGGACCCAGCTGGGTCCCAGCCTGATGCTAAGTCTCTGGAAGTGGGTTACCCAGAGCGGCCATTTCTCATCCCGTCCCAATTTCTAGGTTGGCAGGAGGTGTGTTCGCATGTGGGGGAATCGCAAAAATAATCAGCTTCTGGGCTCAGGTGCGAAGGGGGGCTGGTGCTTTCACCAGAAGCCCTCTTTTAATTTTGGGCACCCCCCCCCCCCCCCCCCCCCCCCCCCCCACCCCCCCACTTTAAGGCCTGGTATCCACTGGATCTCCCTCCCTTCTTGGCATCTCTCCCAACACCGCAATCACCCATTGTTCACGTCTCCCAGGCCTCCACTACCATCCTCAAACATCTGAAATCCAAAAACTTTGCTTATCCTGGAATCCTGGGATTCTCTGTTTATGTGACTAAATGTTCCTGCCGGAACTGAATGGTACGTAATTCACATTCCCGTCAAGGGCGCTATTTGTTCTGCAATTATCTATTGTTAAGGGTGGCACAGTGGTTAGCACTGCTGTCTTACAGCACTAGGGACCCGGGTTCAATTCCGACAGTCCGTGTGCAGTTTGCACGTTCTCCCATGTCTGTGTGGGTTTCCTTCGCGTGCTCCGATTCCCTCCCTCAGTCCAATGATATGAAGGTTAGGTGGAATGGTGATGTTAAATTGGTGTCCAAAGGTTAGGTGGGGTTACTGGCATAACGTGGGGCCTTGGGCTTAGGTAGGGTGCTGTTTCAGAGGGCCGGTGCATGTTAGGTAATGGGTTAGGAGGAATTCCAATTAGTTGTCTCATTTATGTTAAGTATCCAATAATTGACACTGATATGTAAAGAGGCTTCAGGTGGCCTTTGTGTCAGGTGATGTGAAGATAGAGTTTTGTGCAGTCTGTTAAAATGAAATAAAGTGAGGGCAGCACGGTGAGCTAGTGATCCCGGCTCTGGGTCACTGTCCGTGTGGAGTTTGCACATTCTCCCCGTGTCTGCATGGGTTTCGCCCCCACAACCCAAAAATGTGCAGAGTAGGTGGATTGGCCACGCTAAATTGCCCCTTAATTGGAAAAAATAATTGGGTAATCTAAATCTTTAAAAAAAAAAATTTTTTTAATTTAAAAAATGAAATAAAGTGTTTGTGAAACGGAGCAGAACCTTTGACTCTTTATACAACAGCAGCTAAACGTCTAACAAATGGTAGCAGAGGATGGTTGCTGTGTAAATGTAAAGGATTGATAGATACAACTTTTCCAGCCCAAACCAAGGAGTGAGTGAGAAGAAAAAAATAGATTTATGGCTGAACCTAGGATAAAGATGGCCGGATATGACTACTCCCCCCCCCCCCCTTATTTTCTGAAAGGGGATCATACGATCAATGGAGAAGTGCAGTAGTTATGTGGACTAAGGGAAAGAGAAAACAAGGTATGGCATTGGCTCTTTCTCTACCTTGTGACAGTAAAATCCGAAGCAAAGTGTTTTCTAAGCTGGAATTGGAAGAGTTAGACTCAAAAGAAGGTCTGGAAACTCTATTACATTATATGGATAAGATTTATAAAAAGGATGACTTGTTAAGTGCGTATAAAGCATGGTCAGATTTTGATAGGTTCTGGAAAATAGAGGAATTCTCCATGAAAGACTATATAATGGAATATGGCAGACTATATAAAAGGCTGCAGAAGCACAACCTGGAATTTCCACAGTCTGTGTTGGCCTTTAAATTACTTGATTGTGCTAGAGTGAGCAACATGGATAGGCTCCTGGTTTTGACAGGAGTTCAGTTTGTGGATAAGGATACCTTATTCGATCAGATGGCAGAAGCTTTAAAAACGTTTCTGGGGAAACATTCAATTCCGATGGCTCTGATGACCCAAATAGGTCACTCTGCAATAAAGCAGAATATGGAAGACACACTACTAACAAGATGACAAAATCGCACGGCTACTAACAGGTTTCAAGGAGATCGGGACCCGGAAATTGTGAAGACAGAAACCCAGTTAGAACCTACAATAGGAAGATGAACCCCAGAAATGCCCAGGGTATGATAAATTGATGTTTTCGATGTGACTCTCAATACCATTATGCTTTCAACAGTCCAACACGTTATAATACAGTGTTTGGAGTGACACATGACACGGAAAGTCAGAAGAGGAAAACGATAGTGACCAGAAAGAAAAAATTGTTCTATTAACAAGCAGTTTTACGCCGGTAATGAGGGTGTTGGTTGCAGAATTCTTCAATTGTGCTGTAGTGGACAGTGGCTGCACATCTACTGTGTGTGGAATTAACTGGTTAAAATGTTACCTGAACTCCTTGATTGCTGAAAATCATAACAAGGTTAAGGAATTTGAAAATTCCACAAGTTTCAGGTTTGGGGATGATAGTACTCTGAAGTCGCTGAAAAGAGTGGTGCTCCCTTGCAATATTGCCGGAGTGAATCATTTTATTAGCACAAATGTTGTATCAGTGAGATACCTTTGCTTCTGAGCAGACCGTCAATGAAGAAAGCACACATGAAACTAGATATAGAACAGGATAAGGCAACAGTTTTTGGAAAGACGGTGGACTTACAATTTACATAGTCGGGACACTATTGTATTCCATTACTGACAAATAATATTTCAAATACTGTTGTTAAGGATGTGTTCATGGCAGTTGAAAATTGGACTTTAGCTGATAAAAAGCTTATTGTATTAAAACTGCATAGGCAATTTGCGCATCCATTTCCTCGGAGGCTGAAAAATTTATTAAAGGATGCAGGGGTAAGGGATGAAGACTATATAAAACTGATAGAACAGGTTAGTGATCGCTGTGAAGTTTGTAGGAAGTACAGAAGGACACCAGCCCGACCGTTAGTAACCATACCTTTAGCCAGGAATTTTAACAACATTGTGGCCATGGACCTGAAGATCTGGGATAAAGCCAATAATATATTTATTTTGCATTTTGTAGATTTAGCAACAAGATTTAGTCAATCAACGACTGTACGAAGTAAAGAAAAGAGAGTAATTCTGGATCAAATCGTGGAAAAATGGATAGAGACAGGAATGGGCCCACCGGCAACATTCCTCACGGACAATGGGGGAGAATTTGCGAATGATGAGTTTAGGGATATGTGTGAAAACATGAATATCACAGTTATGAATACAGCTGCGGAAAGTCCATTTAGTAATGGTGTGTGTGAAAGAAACCATGCGGTAATAGATGACATGCTCCGTAAAATTTTGGCAGATAGACCAAACTGCACGCTAAATTCAGCTTTAGCATGGGCGGTACATGCAAATAATTAATTGCAGATGGTTGGGGGCTATAGTCCCTATCAATTAGTGTTTGGTAGAATTCCTAAAATTCCGTCCATTTTAGATGACCAGCCTCCAGTTTGGGAAGGGACTACAATTAGCTCTGCCTTTGCTGACCATTTAAATGCATTACATAGCAGCAGAAAAGCTTTTTTGAAAGCAGAAGTCTCTGAAAGAATTCGCAGAGCTTTAAGACATAATGTCCGGTCATCAGATACCGTTTTTCAGCAAGGAGACATAGTATACTATAAGAGAGACAATTTTAATGAATGGAAAGTCCCAGGGAAGATCCGAGGCATAGGCAACAAATCAATTGTTTTGCAACATGGTAATCAAACTGTTCGGGTACATTCATCAAGGATAATGGGTACAGATTGCACATAGACAAATTTAGACAGAGCAGACAGACTTGATGAGGAACCAGAATCACCTGGTGCGCACGTGTTACAGAACTATGAGGACCAGTTAACTGATATAGGCAGGTTTTCTGTAGAGGAACTCTACACTTCTGCTGAATTAGAACAGGTCATTTTCCCGAAAGGACAACTGCCAACAGTTGGTACAAAAGTGACATACTTGCCTGAAGGGTCTAGTCAATGGAAGGATGCAACTGTTATTAGTAGAGCAGGGAAGGCCACTGGAAAGTATAAACATTGGTTTAATGGAGAGCATTCAGGGGAGGGAGTCAAGACAATGCATTGGGACCACAAAGTGCCAGTTCAGATACCACATAGGATAGTGAACAGGTCCACAGGAAAAGGTTGAGAACTATTGAAAGGATATCCCAAAGCAGAAGGGAATGATCAAGCAGTAGCAGTACAGAACGAGATACCAGGTGGGAGAGGGGATGTAGTTTATTAAGATCTCTGAACATGAGTAAGATTACAAATACTAATAGGAATAGAAGCCCACAGACACATGAGATTTTGGTGGCTTCCAATAAATTAGATGAAAAAGTAATCAAAGATGCCAAACAATTTGGGGTATACACGGAACTACCGGATAGGAGACAAAGAGCTCTGTCCCGCAGATGGATTTGTATGGAAAAGGTTTTTCAGGATGGAACTTATAAGGCAAAGGCCAGGCTTGAGGCAAGGCGATTTGAAGATCAGGATTTAAGGGTAGATTCATCTATGGCAGGAAAGGTTATTTTAAAGATCTTCTTGGCTCTATCAGCCACAAAGGCATGGGAATGCGTATCTATAGATATAAAAGCTGCCTTTTTGCAGGGGCATCAGCTCCAGGGAGACATTTTTCTCTGTCCTCCTAAAGAGGCAGCTAACACAGAAGGGGTACTGTGGAAGTTGAACAAATGTGTATATGGATTGAATAATGCGTCTAGGGTCTGGTACTTTACGGTAAGGTCAGCTTTGTTAAAGTTAGGCTGTTGCCAGTTGAAAGCAGATCCGGCAATGTTTTACTGGCACTATAAAGGAAATCTTTCTGGCATCTTTATGATCCATGTCGATGGGCTATTGTAATCTCTGGTTTGAGGAAACAATTCAGGGTTGGCGGTCAGGCTTCCGGTACGTTTAAATATATTGGACTGGAAATCGGACAGACTAAGTTAAGGGCAACTTTACGTCAGCAATCTTATTTGGAAAGCATCAGCCCAATAGCAATTAGTCGTGGCCGGGTTTCGCAAAAAAGACGCAGTGGTTTCAAAGATGGAAAAAGAGCAACTGCAAAGTTTTATTGGGCAACTGAATTGGTTAGGTAGACAGACTAGACCGGACGTGAGATTTGATGTCTTAGAGTTGAGTACAAAAATGAATGATCCCAAAGTGGAAGACACAATAAGAGCAAATAAAGCGTTGGTCAAACTAAAAATGCAGGAGTGTGTTTTGAGGTTCCCTGTTTTAGGTGACCTTAGGCACTTGAAACTCATAGTTTATAGTGATGCGTCCTATGCAAATTTATGTGATGGGGTTTCAAGCGCAGGAGGCTTTATCATTTTCCTTTTGGGGAACAATGGTAAATGTTGCCCTCTTCTGTGGGAAACAAAGAAAATAAGGAGAGTGGTCAAAAACACTTGGCTGCTGAGACGTTAAGCCTTGTAGAGACGGTGGATATGGCCTTTTACATATCTCAGATATTTGCAGAAATTTTGGGATTAGGGGATTTGGGTAATATACCTGTTGAATGTCACATTGACAATAAATCCCTGTGGGAAAATGTGCACTCTACAAAAAGTGCCAATGAAAAAAGGTTAAGGATAGACATTGCAAGTTTGAAGCAGATGTTGGACAGAGGGGAAATCACAAAACTTAAATGGGTAGACAGTAGCTATCAATTATCAGACTGTTTTACAAAATAGGGGCTAGCTCACAGAAACTTTTGGATATTGTTAATGAAGGACGCCTGTTTCTGTGACTGTATTTTTTCTTCCAAAACAAAAAGAAAAAAAAAGAGAAGGGGGAAAATTGTGTGTTTGTTTTTGAGTTTCTTGTTATTTTGTTTTCACCTAATTATCATTTTTTTCTCCAAGGAAGAGGGGACTGTTAAGTAATGGGTTAAGAGACATTCCAATTAGTTGTCTCATTTATGTTAAGTATCCAATAATTGACACGGATTATGTAAAGAGGCTTCAGGTGGCCTTTGTGTCAGGTGATGTGAAGATAGAGTTTTGTGCAGAGTCTGTTAAAGTGAAATAAAGATGTTTGTGAAAATGAAAAGAACCTTTGACTCTTTATACAACAGAAGCTAAACGTCTAACAGTGCAGACTCGATGGGCTGAATGGCCTCCTTCTGCTCTGTAGGCATTTCATGATTGTATGATTCAGGACATACAAATGAGCCAGCATACTGCCCACGTGAACTCAGAATAATTTGCAGTCCCCCTGGAATCTGGGGCCAGAATTCATCTTAAAGAGATTGACATGCTGGAGCTGCTTGCAAGCGCTCCACTCACCACAAACTCTCATTTCAGCCAAGAAGATGGCCCAGAGATGACCAGCACCATGATTGCAGGAATCAGGTGGACAGACTGCACGATGGCATTGTGGAAAGGAGGGATAACCTCTTCCCCAGGGTAGGCCACAGACTCAAGCCTGCCATAGTCAACAGCAGCTGGGAAAAGAAGGTTTAGGCGGTCAGTCCTGCCAACCTCGCAAGAAAGACCGGAACGCAATGGTGTAAAAAGATGAATGACCTCCTTAGGGAAGCTCGGGTGAATCACCACCTCTGTGCCCCTGGCATCACACCCATTCCTAACTCCTCACATCAGCCCCCCCCCCCCCCCTCTCCCCCCAATATCCATCTGCCTGCATTACCCTTACAACCTACCTGTTGTGTTTGGTCCTTTGTACTTCACGAAGCAGCTCACCAAACACTTTGACTTGTCCAAACCAGAATATTTTATTGAGTCTCGTGTAGTAAGATAGCAATCTGATACAGAGCACGTTATCATGGAGTCTGCTAACTACTCCTCTGCAACTTGCAGCTAGCACTTACCATTCACATATACGTCTTATTACCCTCTCAATCTTCTTCTGCAGATGGCCAGATGTGTCTCGCTTTATATCCGAGTCACAGGTCATATGACCTTAGTCTAGAGACTGCAAGGTGTGTCTGTACCGCGACTTGCTGGTTGGAGGTCGCACACTATGGATAGGATGGTTATAGAGGGATACGGCACAAGAAAGTGCTGAGGGTTTTGGCAAAGGTTGGTATCATGACCGGTACAGGTTTGGAGAGCCAAAGCGCCCGTTCCTGTGCTTTATTGTTCTTTGTTCTTTGTTTTGATATAGCCCAAAGGCATATCACCACATCCTCCTTCCTCACAAAACATTGAGATAGTTTTTTTTAACAGGTAACATTAAACATTACACTTTATACATTCATTACATGTTGCTGGTAATGTGAGCAAGCTTTACTGAAGTGTCCATTTACATGCTGTGCCTGCCAAGTGTCCATTTCATTTCTACAGATCTCATTGTTTCGAGTTGTTTGCCACCTCGTCGGAGACTGGTTGACTTGCCGGTGACTTGCTTCTCTTGTGCTTCACCCTGTGCCTTTGAAAGGCTGTGTCCGACACTGCTATATTTATGTTACCAGTCACTTTCTCTTCCGTTTTCTTGCATGCTGTTGCTTGCTACTTGCAACTTTCTTCGTTGCTGGTTGGTTGAGGTAGGTCTCCCAGTCTTCTCTTTTATCTCTTAATTTTTAGGACAAGGCGATGTGTTTTGGAGTGTCTCTTGGTTTTGTTTTTATTTTCTTTGCAGCAGCCTCTGGCTTGGCTGGAGCATTGGTGACTTGCTCTTCAACAGGAGATGATTAGACTTTCTGACAGAGCTGATCCAGGCACTGGGTGTTCTTGCTCAAGCTTACAAATGTGCAAGTTGTGGTTAATTATAAATACTAATAATCCACACTGTATTGTACAACATGTGTTGTACAACATGTATATTGTATTGGATCACGGGTAGTTGCGCGGCTCTACCCATAGGGAGAGATGAGGAGCTTGTACTGGGCTCCACCCTTGGCTCCGCCCAAGGCTCCACCCATGGCTCCTCCCCTTAACCGGATGTATAAAGGTTGATGCTGAGAGCCTGCCTGCCAGTTCATCTGGAGTTCATCTCTGTTGTAAGATGATTAAAACCACTGTTCATTTCTAACCACGTGTCGTGTGAATTGATGGTCTCATCACAAGTGCTCTGCAAAGCTGCATAGTGTGATAGTCATTAGGTCATTATCGGAATCAGTGTCAGAGTTGCCTACTATTGCAATCTCCACGTCACTGAATTCAGTATCTTCATCTATGTCCTCCCATTCATCATCGGTGTTGTCTACTGCTTGGTAGTAAATACCGGAGCTGTTTCAAAGACTTGTAATGGGTCACCACATACCTCCAAGGCCAGTTTTTCCAAGATTGGGATGACTTCTTGCATCTCTGGTTCAATCAATAGCTGATCTTCGGTTATATCAGCAGCTTTGGGAAGCACGGTGGCACAGTGGTTAGCATTGCTGCCTACGGCGCTGAGGACCCGGGTTCAAATCCCGGCCCTGTGTCACTGTCCGTGTGGAGTTTGCACATTCTCCCCGTGTCTGCGTGGGTTTCACCCCCACAACCCAAAGATGTGCAAGGTTAGGCGGATTGGCCATGCTAAATTGCCCCTTAATTGGAAAAAATAATTGGGTATTCTAAATTTATAAAAAATAAAAAAAATAAAAAAATAAAAATATCAGCAGCTTCAATTTCTACAGGCGCCATCTCCAAACTCCCGCTCTCCACAGAGTTCAGCGCGGTCTTGGCATCCCCCGTGACCACCTTGTCATTGCTTGCAGACCACCGGAGCCTTGCCAGTGGAGTCTTATCTGTGCTGTTGGAGAGGAGATATACAAGCAGCTCATAGTGTTCATCATCCATCTCACCTTCCATGTCATCACTTTCTGCATCACCATCGATAACTTCAAATAGAGTTCATAGTAATCGGCCTCGGATTCAGCATCATCGTCAGTCTGTTCACCTGAAAAATATAACTTTGCATACGTAATTATTTGTTTTTGAAATAGAGCGCCAAGCTCAAAGTCAGCCCTTAGTTTGGCTGCCAAAGTTTGACTTAAAATTCCACCCTGTGGAACTTCAGTGCGACTGAAGAAGTTGAAGAACGATTCATTGGATATGGTTCTTGTTGCTGTTCTTGGAGTGCTCTGACCCCTGTACTTTGGTTTTGTTTGAATTGATCTTACTGTAACATTTATGCCCTCCCTCCAGTCGATTGTGCAGCCGACAATTTGTGGTTCAGCAAAGAACAATTTCAGCTGCTGTGAGCCCAACTGATACACTTTAGTGATCACCTCATTTGTGAAATACTCATTGGGCCAAAATGTAAACTCCAGAGTGAAGCTAGGATTTCTTCTCAATCCTCATACACCATGCACACTGTAAAGTCTTGCAGTAATTCACTGTGCTCACTATCTTCGAGGATATTTAGCTGCTCAACTAGATTCAAGGAGTCACACAATTGTATCCCAAGTACTGAGTCCACATCCATGTCTACAATGTGAAAGTGTGCCTCTTACCTGCCCATTGAGAGCACTAGTTCACAAACTAGTTCTTGTTCCGAAGTCTATCATCAGCCCTTGCCGATCAGCAAAGTCCTGCTGCATGTTTAGCTTTGGCAAAGCATGTCGACTCACGAGCTTGGTTGTCGCTTTAGGGTCAAAGTCACAACGAATGAAAGCATCATTGAGCATTACCTTCGATTTGAGTACGGATGTAAAAGTTTTCGGAGTGTCCTTATTATCTTAATTCTTTATTCCGATTTTGTTTACGTCTTTGTTATTTAGTGTTTTCTGGTTTCTCGCCGCGATGAGATCGATGGAAAACTGTTCTTCCGTGTTTATCTCATCTATTGCATGCACTGCTCATGCATGGCCCATGGTGGAACGCTAAAACATTGTTTTGCAAAGTGCCCAACACGGTCGCACCTGGAAACCTTTTCCATAAGCCGGACATTGCCGTGGAGCATGTCGAGTGCCACATTGTTCGGCACAAGATGGCGGCTCCTGTCGGCCGCTTAAAATGGCCACCTGCACTGAGACTGTTTCTTCATTACTTGCGTCACAGTACTAATAGCGCTGGCTTCTTCTTCCGTGTTGGTGCCAAAGTTTTTTCAGCCGAGTGCACCACCTATTCTTTGTGCAACAATCTCGCTCACCTGGCAAATATTCACTGCCTTTTCCAGCACCAAATCTTCCTCCTGCAATAATATCGCCCAAAGCTTATCATAAAGTAATCCAAAGACAATTTGGTCACGGATTAACAAAGATTTCTGGTCACTGAAGTGGCATGACTGGGCCTTCAGCCTCAAGTCCAAAACAAAACTGTCAAATGATTTGCCAGGTCTCTGGGTGGACATATGGATGCCATTGTCAACAAAGGAGGAGACATCTGTAAATAGGACCAGATCTGGGTTGTGCAATGGTTCCTCTGCTGCCAAGCTTGATTCCTCCATTTCATTCAAGACCTCCAAACAGTCATGCCCCTCTCCTCCCTCCTCTTGCATGTGCTTAATTTTGCACACTAAATTCTTATGTCCCTCATTATTGCTCCTCATCAAAACCTTCCTGAAATTCAAAATAAGCCACATCCACTGATTCACCCTCACCAATTCTGCTGGCTACATCCTTAAAAAACTTGAGTAGGTTTGTCGAACATGATTTCCTTTCATAAATCCATGTTGACTTTATCTAACCCATTGATATTTTCTGAGTGTCCTGTTGTTAAATCTTTTATAATAGACTCCAGCATTTTCCCTACTACTGATGTGAGGTAACTGGTCTGTAATTCTGGTCTGTAACTGGAAGAACAGCAATGGAAGAGGCTCCAGGCAGGAAAAATGCTGCTTTTGGCAGGCTCCAAGTAGTGAGGGCTCACAAGAAGCACTGGTCGGTGACTACGTGCAGCAGGCATCTCTTGCAAGACACCTCTCGTCGGATCCAACGGCCTTGTCCCAACACTAAGTTGACACAATGAGGCCGCTGAATCACGGCCATTGTTCCTGTGGATGAGATTTGAATTTACTCCTTCATCAAGTGCAGGCCCTGTTCTCTGACTCTTTTATGCAGGGCAAGGGGAGCTTTTGTAGCTACCATTGTTGCTTTGCCTTGTGCTATCCCACAGCTGAATTAATGTGTTTTGGGAGATTTATACTGGCTATAAGTAGCTTGTAGCTGTTTCAGATGCGTTAAGCGATCTTTATTGCAGGCCCACTATGATTGATTGACTGACTTCCTTTGTTATAGCCAGGAGAAGGGAATATTTTACAAACCTGTGCCCTGGGTATTGAGCTTCACGTAATGAGCGTACATATCGGAACTTGGTCCCGGAAAGTGCTGGGCACTCTTCGGATCTCTGTCGCAGAACTGAATGCACAGGAATTACTGTGCCAGGAACTCCAATTTCTAAAAGTCTACCCTAGAGCCTTGATCATTGGAATGCATTTCCTGTGCATTCCACAGGAAGCGAGCGGCAATAAATCAAATGGGACTCTGTGTCAATTTTCAACAAAATAGGAATTTAGGTGCCTTAATTATGTGGCTTCCAACTTCGAGTCGTCTGGTAAAGGGCTAGCTATTCTAGTTATCAAATGTGGACTTGGAGTTTTGTCTTAAAGGACAAATTCCACTGGGGGATCCCTCACATTGCTAGTCAGCACAGGTGCTTTGAGGAGATAGGAAAGCGAGGAGTAATTAACATCTAAATGACGCTTATTTTTTTTTAACACAAATTACAGTAATTAATGCAGGAATGCTTTATCATTTTCTTGACAGGACCTTTTCCTCATTATCCCCACTCTCCGTGGTTTATTGATAGTTATTGTTCCCAAAGCCTGCAGAGTCAAACCACACCGATAGAATTTTAAAGCATGACATGAGACAGAGGCTTATGTGGCACCAGGGAAAAATATTATTTGACATGATTAGTCTTCTTGCATTGGATTTGTTTCAAACTGGATGAGAGACCTCTAACAAAATAGCGCAACCACAGTCATTCTTTTTGTTGCAATCCTTTTATTGAAAGAAAAGAAGGAAGGAACGACATAAAGGAAAGAAAAATAAGCCGTCCTAGATATGTCAAACACTCTGTGCAACGTTAATGGAAACAAAAAGGGCATTATCTGTTTGGCTGGGGCAATTCCATTATGTATTCACTTCACCTACCCCAATTCTTCTTTTGAAATCTACATTTCATTGAAAGCACGGATGGGCTTGTGTACGATTATGACGAAGCGAGGGAGAGCATCTCATTTGGAAAACTATTATTATGCAAGATAATTAAGGAGACTAATAGCCAATGTTTCTCAGCCCCAGGATTGCAACTGGTTGACCTTGTGAGAGCAGATTCATATCCTTCTCCATACATCATAGCTGTCACTTACTTCTTGCAGCATTCCAAGGGAAGTCTATTCAAAACATACAATTTTAGAATACTGTGAAGAGAAATGTGAGAAGGAATTTAGGTTGCCTTGTGGAGGCAAAATTAGGCTAGGTAGTCCCCATTTCTCATTCACTACCCGCTCATGAAAGGAAAGAAAGTGGGGTCCAAGAGCTTGGCGCGCAATGGAAAGACGCAACCGTGATAAAGGACAAATGAGAGACATCATTTGCCCAAGTCTGAAGTACGCGTGAAGCTACTTTCAAACAAACCTAACATTTACCTTTTGTCCCTTTTTGGGTTTCCCGAAAGCAGTTAGCAATAAATTTGATTGCCTCCATGAAGCTGACTGTAAACATCACTCAAATGAAAAAGGGTAAGTACCTTTCACAATCAGTGTCGCACCTGGTTCTGAGATCTCCGATATCCCTCCAGACCCAACCTCCACTCACTCCCTTCATTCTATCTCTCTCCCTCAACCTTTTAGCGCCCGCCCTGACAGAACACGTAACACTCCAGCAATACCCTCTGGACCTCAAATCCTCCTTCCTCATTATCTACCAAACATGTTTTTTTTTAAATTCTTTCATGAGATGTGAGCATCACTGGAAATGCCAGCATTTGTTCACCCATACTTAATTGGCCTTGGAAAGGTGATGTTTGTGTTTCCCTCTTGAACCACCGCTGTCCATCCAACTTAAGGGCACACACAATACTTTCCAGGACTTTGATCCAGCAATAGTGAAGGCACAGCAATATAGATACAAGTTGAGATGGTGTGTAGTTCAGAGAAGACTTAACAATTGGTGGTGTACCCATGTATTTGCTGCCCTATTCCACCATGAGATTGAGGTCATTGGTTTGAGAAACACTGTTGAGTTGCTGCAGTGCATCCTGTGTTGCTGCCACTGTGCGTTAGTGGTGGAATGTTGAGGGTGGTGGAAGGTGCAGGCTGCTTTACCCTGGTTGGTGTCGAGCTTCTTGAGCACTCATTCAGGCAAGTGGAGGGTATTCAAACACATTACTGACTTGTAAATGGTAGACAAGCTTTGGGGAGTCAGAAAGTAAGCTACTTGCTGCAGAACTCATCCCTTATGACCTACTCTTACAGCCACAGTATTTACATGGTTGGTCAACTTAAGTTTCTGGTTAATGGTAACCACCCGGGTTGTTGATGGTCTGAGGCCTAACCATTCTACTTCCAATCCCCACAATCTAACTCAATCACTCACCTGTAAATCGGAGCACTAATCTGTATGTGCTGCTACTGCAGTGCCATCTGGATTATGATACGAGCATCCAAGCAAGGAGCAGGAGTAGGCCTGGAGCCTGCTCCGCCATTCAATAAGACTATAGCTGATCTAATTGTAATCTCAAATCTGCATCCTGCCTACACCCAATAACCTATCACCCCTTTGATTACCAAGAATCTATCCATCTCTGCCTTAAAATATTCAAAGACTGTGCTCCCACCTCCTTTTCAGGAAGAGAGTTCCAAAGACTCACAACCTTATTCTCTCTTCCAACATCTCCCATAGGGCAGAAGGTACAAAACTCTGAGAACACGGGCTAACAAATCCAAAAGTAGCTTCTTCCCCGCTGTTACCAAACTCCTGAATGACCCTCTTATGAACAAAACTGATCTCTCCACACATCTTTTCTACTAAGTATGCTTCACCCGGTGTCTATGTCCATGTATTTACATTGTATATTTATCATATGTGTCTTTCATGTATGGAATGGTCTGACTGGACTGTACGCAGAAACCAATACTTTTCACTATACCTCGGTACATGTGACAAATCTAAATCTAACCTTCTGAGAGAAATTAATTCACCGGTTGCAGAGTAAGGCCATGGGCTGGATTCTCCGATTGTGAGGCTATGTCCTCACTCTGGCGTTGGAATGGTGGCCTTTAACGCCCGAATATTCAGCGCAATACGGCAACCCATCCTCCTTGTAGCTGGGGGCTAGCATGCCTTGCCGGCAGCACAGAGCACCTGGCTCTAGCTGCCAATACGGCCCGGAGAATTGCCGGGTCCGTGGACGCTCATGCGCACGGCGGCGGCCTGGAGCGGCCGCGCCGTACAACATGGCGCTGGCTGCTCGCAGACCCGGCTTGCAAAATAGTGTCCCTCCCTTTGGCCGGCTCGTGAGCCCCGGCCCACCCGCCAACAGTGCCCCCAGGTCCCGATAAAGCCCCGCCTGCCCGCGGATTGGCCCTCCCCCGACTGTGGCGCCACTGGACTGAGTCCGCAGCCGCCACGCCGATTTCCTGACGGCTGAGACCACACGCGACCCACGCCACTGGGAACTTAGACGGTCAGGGGCGGAGCATTGGCGGCGGGCCTCAGGCAATGTTCTGAGGCCGTCGGTATGCCACATTGGAGGAGGCAGAGCATCGTGAAAGCGGCGCCGCCCCTGATTTGGCCATGAACGGGGATTCCCCGGCCGATCGCCGAATGCGATTTAGGCGTCGGCGACCGGAGGATCCTGCCCCTCATTTTTGAAGGCTAAGGAAGTTTGAAAGCAAAAAGCAAAAAAGCACCTCTGTCCCTTCGCTTTCCTTAATTGCCCAACTCCCAGCACTCTATTCTACATCACACTCATGTGCTAAGCCATGCTAAATTGGCTGGCATTATATGCTGCTGTGTCAACGGTAGTTGTGTCAGTTAACAGGAAGCAGTTTGAGTGGTCCTTAATTAGCTACGCTCTTCCAGTGCAACCTTGCTAAAACCCTACTAAAGCTCTGACCTTTAGAAATTAAACTCGAGATTTCAGTTAAATTCTAACTACAAATAAAATTAGAGTTTTAAAAAAGATTGAAGAAGTTAAGTCTCCTTCCTCACCATCCACCGGCATCCAGTCTAAGGTCAAACTGGGTTTGCTGGCTGGCTTAATGATGATGTCTGACGCCCAAAATCCAGAGCTCCTCAGGCCTTGCCATTATAGTCCAAATGGAGAAGGAAAGGGATCTATGGAATACAGGTACATGAGTAACACAGGTTAATAAAGTCATGGGAAATGCCAACCAAATCATGGGCTTAATTTCAAGAGGAAAACGATTCAAAATCAGGAAAGTTATGTTAAACATGTGTCAAACCTTAGTTAGACAAAACTTCTGCACAATTCTGGTATCCACATTATAAAAATAGCTGTAGATTCAATGCCAATGATATAAAAAATGATTCAAAAGGAGAAGAACTGAGAGGTAGTTCTTATCAAAAAAGCTGAACAGTTTGGGGCTCTTTAGTAAAGTTAAGGCTGATGACTTGATAAAGAACTTAGAATCCGTAGAATTCCAATAGTGCGGTAGGAGGTCATTCGGCCCACCCTGTCTGCGCTGACCCCCAAAAAAGCACCTCACCTAACCTAAAACCCCCGCCATATTCCCGTCACCCCACCTAACCTACATATTAGGACTGTGGAAGGAAACCGGAGCACACGGCGGAAATCCACGCAAACACAGAGAGAAAGTGCAAACTCCACACAGACTGCCATCGAAGGCCAGAATCGAACCCGGGTCCCTGGCGCCGTGAGGCAACAGTGAAAACCGTGGTGCCACTGTGCTGCCCTTTTTGAGAATGACTTCAGATTATGAGCAAATATGACTCTCCTGGCAATGAGTTAACCTTCATTCGGCGAGACTTACATTTGAAGTTGAACCTGCCAATTTTCTGGTGGGATTTTCTTGTCCCTCCCCCCCCCCCCCCCCATGCCCCTCCCCCCACACCCTGCGGCGTGTTGTACAGCAGCGGAGGCTGCTCGCCATTGGTCACCGGCAGGATCTTCCGGTCCCGTCGATGTCTACGGTGTTCTACGGGAACCCATCGTGGGGGATTGCCTTCGGCAGAACTGGAATGTCCCACTGCTGGAGAAAGATGGAGAATCGTGCCGTCTGTCTCAGGTGCAGCTATCGGGCTAAGCTGGCAGGAAATGAAGCAAGTATTGCCATCGTGAGGGATGGTACTACAGTGAGCATAATCTCCGAGTCACCACTGCAGGTGGACCTCATTCTGCTCATTTCCATTTTTCAGCTCGAAAAAATCTCGCAGCTTCCTGCAGACATAAAAGAAAAGGAAAGAAAGGGCCCTCTGGCTCAGCAAGCCTTCCTCCTCTCGATCTGGTACTATCGCGCATGTCATCAATTTGCTTCTCCCCAATCTCTGCGAGAAGAGTGACTAGCTGAAAAATAAAATTGTGGCCAATTTAGGAAACACTCCTCTCTAACCCCAATGGGCAAATCAGGTTATCTCATTGGTCTTTCTAATCCTAACGTCCTTAATGTGGTCAGGGCTCATAGCCTGTGGGATGCCCAGTGCACTCTGCCACTTCCTAATGCCATGCAGAGTGAAAAGAATTGACTGGACATTGGGCCTCGATGATCGTCCTTGTCAGCTCAACATGCAGGGCTGTGCAAAATATCTAAAGGGGTCATGCACTTACATAAAACACATAAAGCAAAAATCTGTGGATTGGGACCTTGAGAGGATGAGAAGGATTTCCAGCTCAGTAGTTTTGGCTGAAGACATCTACAAATACCTTGGCCTTGACTCTTGCATTTATGTGCTGTGTTCCACCATAGTTAAAGATGGAGTTTTTTGTGGACCCTGCTCCAGCTGTTAGTTGCTTGGCTGTCCAGCATTATTCTGGACTAGATGTGGTGAGGCCACGGAGCTTTGCTCTGATCTGTTGGTTGAGGAATCTCAATCACTTGATGCTTCAGGTTGAAGGTAATTGACAGAAGCTCCCACATTAAAAGGACCCATCTCCACAGCCCGGTTCGACTGATGATCTCACAGAGCCCCAGGAACCCGGAACATTTTGACCCATGCTTGGAACCCAGCATCTCTTGGTTCCCGACAAATTACTATCAGTTCTGGAAACCACCTGCTACAGTTATCTTTGAAATGAAAATCGCTTATTGTCGTGAGTAGGCTTCAATGAAGTTACTGTGAAAAGCCCCTAGTCGCCACATTCCGGCGCCTGTCCAGGGAGGCTGGTACGTGAATCGAACCGTGCTGCTGGCCTGCTTGGTCTGCTTTAAAAGCCAGCAATTTAGCCCAGTGAGCTAAACCAGCCCTTTGGGAGGCAACTGGCAGAACTGTGGAATCTTGTTTCCGTTACTCAACATTCTCCATTAGTAGCATACTAGTCATCTTTCTCACCACTCAAATATCCTCAAATGGCTTTAATTCAAGCACTCTTTCAAACTAATTTTCTTCATCAGATGAAACCTGATCACTGTGATCACAGTTTCCTCAAACTCACCCTCTCCCCCCACACGGAAATTGGTTATTGTCCCAGGACTATCCTTGAGGACCAAATCCAATATATTGCCAAGTATATTCCCCAATGAGTAAGAACAGATTAATTGATGGAGCGTACAAATAATTCTGCCTTCCCTCTCTGGACTTAATTCCCCACCCTTCCCTTCAATCCATGCAATGGCTGAGTAACTGAACCCACCCTCACCCTTAATAGGACCACCGTCTGTCTCTGTGGCCCATCTCATTGTTTTCATCTTCACAAGCCTGTTATTCCCAGAGTTTAACGCAGGGGTCATGGATTAACCTCGAACCAACAGTTTGAAGCATGGAGTTGCTCAAGACCTTCTTTGTTGCTCAAGACCTTCTCTCCATGGCAACAACCTTGTCCTTTAGAAATGGAACTACATCCCCCTTCATTCATGTTTCATATCCAATCCTTTCAGAATGACCTTTATCGTTTTTAACTGAATGTCTTGGCCATTATTTTGAATGAACTATTTTCCAAGTGATCGCTAATACTTAACGGCGGTACGTCATAGGAGGCTGGTAAATTCCAAACTCCCAGCCGAATGCGTTGAAGGATTGTGAAGGATATACGCTGGGAAGTGATTCAAATTAGCTCACCTTGTGTTGTAAAGTGACTCAGCCTTGCATATGAATAGATGCATCAACCAACCCAGAACATATCATTATCCCAACATGTTAACACTGCAGAATTTGTATTAAATAGTGTATCCTCTGACTCACTGGGAGTAACAGCAGATGAGGTTTACTGGTGATCTTTCAAAAAAGAGAGATGACCATTAAGTGCATCATCATTTGCATTTAATGGGTTGAAGCTATATTCTAGGTTTAACTCATCTTTTGCAAAGACAATAGGAGAAATGTTGAATCACAGAGCACAGAAGGAGATCTCTCCGCCTGCTGAACCTGCGAAAGAGCTCTCCAATGAGCACCATTCCACTGCTTCTTCGCCATAGCCCTGTCATTTTTCACCTTTAACATATGTATCCAATACCTTTTTGGACTTTACTGCAGACTCTGTCTTGTCACCATTCTTTCAGACAGTGCATTACAGATCATGACAACTCTGTGAAAAAAAAAAAACTCCTCATCTCACCTCTGGTTCTTTTGTCAATAAGCTTAACCTGTGTCCTCTGGTTATCAACCCGACAGCCAGTGGAAAAAGCTTCTCTTTATTTAGTCCATCAAGATCCTTCATGACTTTGAACACCTGTTAAACTTCTGCTTCTCTACTGGAGGCTCTGCTCTGCTAGTTCCTCCCCTTGACTGACGTCCCGCGCCCCTGATACCATGTTAGTAAAACCCCTCCGATAAAAACCCTCTGCCCTTTCTGAGGCCTTGACTTCCTTCCAAACATGTGGTGTTCTCAATTGGATGCCCCATCTGACACCTAACCAGTGTTTTATAAAGGCTCAGCCAAACTTTCTTGTTTTTCTTTTCTTATGACTCTGTTCATAAAGCCAAGGCTATGCTTTTTCTAAACAGCCCACCACCCTCAAGGATTTGTACATGTCTTCTCCCTCCCAGATCTCTCTGTTCCAACAACCACTATAAAATTTTAGAAAGTCGAATATTGGAAAACCTTTTATAGTACTGCTCATTAACACTGAATCTCCCAAAGCACTTTACAGCAAAGTATTTTGGTATGAAGGAAAGGTAATACAAACGAAGTGCCAGTTCCCATGGTGCTATTTTGAAGAGGATCTATTGTTTATAACATTGAAAATGCAGCAATCAATATGCACAGTTAGATATCACAAACCCCAAGACGATGAGAAGCGGCGGCACGGTGGCACAGTGGTTAGCACTGCTGCCTCACAGCGCCAGGGACCCAGGTTCGCTTCCGGCCTTGGGTGACTGTGTAGAGTGTGCACGTTTCCCCCATGTCTGTGTGGGTTTCCTCCGGATGCCCCGGTTTCCTCCCACAGTTCAAAGATGTGCAGGGTAGGTGGATTGGCCTTGCTAAATTTCCCGTTGGTGTCCAGGGATGTGCAGGTTAGGTTGCAGGGATATGGGGGGGTGAACAGGGGAGTGGACCTGTATAGAGTGCTCTGTCAGCGGGTCAGTGCAGAATCGATGGGCTGATTGGCCTCCCTCTGCACTGCAGGGATTCCATGATGATGACCATGTGATCTATTTTTTGTGATGTTGATTGAGAGCTAAATATATGTGAGAATACCAAGGGTTAACTCCTCAGCACCTTTTCAAAATAGCACCGTGAGATTTTTTATGCCCACCTCAAGGTGAATCAGGATCTCGACTCAATGTTTCATTGTGAAAGAAGGCACCTTCAACAGTACAGCACTCCCTGCGCACTGCACTGGCTGTCATTTTTCATTAGTGTGCTCACGTCCTGGAGTGGGACAAGGACTCATAACCTTTGACTGAGAGGTGAAAAGGCTGTTAAATGAGCCACAGTTTTGTTTATTTATTTAGTTTTTTCCAAGTAATTGTGCCATCTGATAAATATGAAACAATACCTGTATATCCAAGTTTTGGTCATTAATATATACCCGGGAGAGCAGTTGTGCGTAATAACCTGCGCGGGACACATTGGGCAGACGGGGCGGGGTTGATTGATTTCCCATGTGGCTCGAGGAGTATGAGATCCACCGCTAACTACGGGGTTGATACCATGTTGTACAAAAGGCCGACCAGTCAGGAACAGACTGATATAGAGAGAGGTCCCAGTGGGATATAACCGAACCTCATGTAAATAGTTGTTCTTGTCAATAAACATCTTCCTTTGTTTACTTGTCGGACTCCCCTCACCTTTGTTAAATTGTGGAGCATCACGGTGCATTTCACTCAAGTCTGAAAAATGACCAATTATCATTACTCTCTGCTTTCAGTCTCTTAGCCTATTTTGTACCCACGCTCACACTCCCTTTGATCTGATCAGCTTCAATTTTGCTAACCATGCGGCAGATTTGTCCTGCCCAACAGATTGAATCCTGGCCGACCGGGTTTCTGAGGCCTTAGAAACCTAACAGCTGCAGGGAGAAAAGGACAGCTTTGATCGAGAGGTAAGTGCCTTTATAGCACTGTGTGTGTGAACGAAGAGGAGCTGCTTCCGGGCCTCCACAACTTACTCTCTTTCCCACGTTTGAATCGTTCCCTCCCACCATCAGAGCCGCCCCCTTATGAAGACCCCTCTGGGGTCAGCAACCCCTTCCACTCTCTCCATGCTACCATTAGCAGCTGCAACTCTGGAATGTCCCCTGCTGAACTGGAAGCCTGGCCTGTGAACTGGGGCTGATTTCTGGGCGAGAACGATGGCAAAAGGAAAGACGCCCACTGTGGATTCAAAACAGAGGCTCCTCGGTTTCCTGACTAGAACTCCACCCCATGACCTACACGTTCCCCAGTGTCAAGATCGGGCTGATTGTCTCCACTGTTTTTTTTGAGTGACGTGAGCTAGCTAAACTGCCAGTGCCAGGTTTGTGTTGTGTTTGGTCTTCTATACTATCCGACGGATTCCACCAAACACCTCAACTTGTCCAAACCAGACTCTTTATTGAGTCTTGTGTGGTAAGATAGCAATCTGTTACAGAGCACGTTGACATGGAGTTTGCTTAATACTCCACTGGAATATGCACCTAGCACCAACCATTCACTTGTATGTCTTATTACCCTCTCAATCTTCTTCTCCAGATGGCCGGATGTGTCTCCCCTTGCATCGGAGTCACTGGTCACATGACCTTGGCCTTGAGACCGCATGGTGTGTCTGCACCACCACCTACTGTTTGGAGGTCGCATACCATCCATCTATGATATAGCACATAGGCATATCACCACAGTTTGTACCTCCTTTACTGCGTAAGGATGTAAAAGTTGCAACCCTCCAAATATCTTGTGTCACTCCCATATGTAAGGTGGATCAGGAACTGTTGGGTATGGCCTCCACCACCTCCAGTCGTGCTTCTCCCAGCAACCTGGGATGTATCCCATTTGAACCAGCCAACATTTCTACTTTGAACCCAGCAATAGGCATTTGATTGATGAAAGTAATTAAATATTTACATGCGTTCATTTGTAGCCACAGCTTCTGCAGCACAAATGAAATGTGTCCCAGCCCAGAGTGTCAGCCTGGATTATGTGCTCAAGTCTCTAGAGTGGGACTTAAATACCCAATCAGGCAAACACTCTTCTCTTTGGCTGTTGCTACACTCATAATAATACCATTCAGAGAGATGAGGGCGAATATTACTTCATGGATCCTGACTCACTACAAAATTAGTGTGAGGAAGAGCGCTTTGTAAGTTGCCTATCAATGCAGATGCAGTGACTGATGTGGCATCACTCTCAAAATCATCTCTCAGCTGCCTAGTGGCGTGTTTCTGTTTATCTACACGGGCGTTTAGTGTTTTATGTCCTTTCATGGTTTTAACAAGTTTCACTTTCATGCTATTTCCCAGCATTCAGTTCAACTACTGACCCCGTTTTGTGCAGACACTTTTAAGCTAAAATCCTGTTGTGAGAACCTATCAGGCAATTCACAGAGCTGTGCTCTAGTGGCAGCACGGTGTCTCAGTTGTTAGCACTGCTGCCTCACGGCGCTGAGGAACCAAGTTCGACCCCGGCCCCGGGTCACTGTCTGTGAGGAGTTTGCACATTCTTCCCGCGTTTGCGTGGGTTTTTCCCCCACAACCCAAAAGATGTGCAGGGTAGGTGGATTTACCATGGGTTTCAGCCCCACAACCGCACGTTAGGTGGATTGGCCATGCTAAATTACCCCGTAATTGGCAAAAAATAATTGGTTACTCGTGGTGCTCTGGCCATTCTTCTATCCAACCATTTAAAATGATGTGGTTGAAGAAGATCCAGAATATTGTTATATCCAAACTGTTAAGCAAGGTTACACTAAATGGATTTTTGGACATGCCCGATCCTGGACTGACAAATGACCCAACCTCTGACACTCTGGATACAGGTACAAATAAATTGCCTTCCCACAGATGATAGACATCTAAAATGTTCCATGCAAGCACGTGCGCCGGGTATAGCTGCAGACATGCGTGAAGTACCAAGCAGGAACAATCTTTTGAAGTGATTCGCACTGTTGTTATCATTAAAGACAACGTTTGGGTGATTGAAGATATTTACAGGAAGCCATGTCGGATCACTGGTCAAAGGATCAGGCAGCAAGACCCAGGAGGAGGTTTGGTTTGATGTACTGATTCCAACTTTGAAAGGGAAAGTGAAGACGGTGGGTTTATTGAAAGAGCTGGTGGGGTGGAGTGTGATTTTCTAAGAACCCAAGAGAACGAAGCAGAGCATGCAAATCTGAGCAAGTGGACCCGAGGGACATCAGCGATAATCCTGCAAAACTTGCAATATCCAAGCGATAGTACCTTGGAGGAGTCTGGGAATAGGGCACGAGTTGGTAACGCCATAGTGAGTGTTGAATGTGTGAGACAGTTGCTGAACTTCTGAACTGAGAGAAAAAATATATTTCTGGTTTATTAGTGGAATGTGGGCATCATTGACGAGGCCAGTATTTATTACCCATCCCGAATTGCCCTTGAGAAGGTAGTGGTGAGCTGTCTCCTTGAACTGCTGCATGTGGTGTAGATGCAGCGACAGTACTGTTGGGGAGGGATTTAGGGAAAAATTTAAAGGAAAGTCTGCCAAAAAATAGCTCTGGTGAAAGAAACACTGAGGGAGCAGTAAATTGGAAATCTTGAGCCTAGATAGTAGAAGGAAATGCAGGCTAGAAACACTAATAAAATAAATAAGCTAAGCCCAATGTAGGGAAACAATTCAAGCGGGATTATACTGACTCTGGGTAATATATCAAGGCATGTATCAAGGGAAAGGAGAGAGAAGAGGGGAGGAAGATTAAGTAACACATAAATCCAGGGATGCACGATCCAATTTATGAATACCTTGTGAAGCAGGGAACTGTTTGTGGATAAAGAAACCGAGATTGCAAGAGAGCATCAAACAAGAAACACGCTATGGCTAATCTCTGTTCTGTTGCTGCACATTGGGAGCTTTTAAGAATTTTAAGCTGGTCAGTTAAATTACATTTTTCTGATCTGAATTTTTTGTGGAAAGATTTTAGTGCAGCCCTGGAATGGTGCAGTGCTGTCAAAACCGAACTTCTCATTGCAATGTCATCATCCCCACTGTGTGTGGCTGGCAAGATGAGAAATGTCTGATGATAAGTAAATTACAAGTTGGAGGTCACAACCCAATAGCAGGTGGCTTGGAATCATTAATGAGAACAGAGCGATTTTCTGCTAAAAAGCTCCTTTTAAAATAAATACTTTTTATTAAGCCACTGCAGCCACAAGACAGTGGGAGCACTGTGTTCTGCTCAATTTTCAGGATGTCATCACAAGCTACAACAAAAGTTCCTTAATTAAAGGATTAATTTTTAAAAAACTTTTCTGGATTAATTTTCTACTGGGTTGCTAATTCCATTAATGTCTGATCGAACTGATAACAGCAGATAATGTTATTAACGCAGAATGAGATCCTTATTTGAGTTAATTACCAAATTTGGGGGATTATAATTAAGACCCTGATTAAAATGACAAAGAATTATTCTGTTTGAGGAATAATAAATGTGTGAGCTGTCAGCATGACCACTTGACTCTTTGGCTATTTTCACTCTTCAGATGCAAATTATTTTTCAAATATGGAGACACAAATTAACTAAAGGGAAAATAAAAGTTGCCTGTCACACTTATTCTCGGACAAATGTCTGATGTAAGTGGTACTTGAAGATAGTTCATTGAACACCGACCTGCTTTATGGAATATGCACATTGTAACAATGACCGTGAAACATTTGCCTTTGTGGCAATGTCGTGTTGTAGTTCATCAGGGAGCCCAGGTCCCTGTGGCAACATGCACTTTTACATATAGTCTGGTGCCATGGATAGAGATGGTCGAGACCCCAACTTTCTTCCCATCACATAGCTGACTAGGAATCTCTCCCGCTCTTACCACCTGTCAAAACCATATTGGAAGGATTTGCAGGTTGATAATCAGTCTGTTGACTACTTTATGAAACAAACCTTCCTTGACCATCAAAGTCCTGGAATGGAACTTGGGCCCAAAGCTTCCAACTCAGAGGCCTGGATGCTACCCGTTGCACCACAAGACCGCTATAATTTTATCCTGCATTATATTCTTTTATGTCATTTTCTGAAAAGACTAGAAGTAAAACAGCTAGTTATTAACACATCAAAACGCGGGCTTAATCAGTATAATACCAAATTACTTTAATACAAACTGGATATGCAGTTAGAAAAGGTATCTTCACAAGTAAATCATAGATTCATAGAATCATAGAATCTCGACAGTGCAGAAGGAGGCCATTCGGCCCTTCGAGTCTGCACCGACCCTCTGAAAGAGCACCCCACCTCGGCCCATGTCCCCACCCAGGAGCAATTTAGCATGACCAATCCACCCGACCTGCACATCTTTGGACTGTGGGTGGAAACTGGAGCACCAGGAGGAAACCCACGCAGACACGGGAAGAATTTGCAAACTCCACACAGACAGTCACCTGAGATAGATATTAAACCCGGATCTCTGGCACTGTGAAGCAGCAGTGTGAACCACCGTGCCACTGTGTCGCCGTAAACCTTTAAAGTGTTCTAGTGTGGTGTGCCTTACTGTGGTGGTTATTTTACTAGATTAATTACCCAGAACCCTGGATGAATAACCCAGGGAACATAAATTCATAATCCCAACATGGTTCGGAATTTGAACTCATTTGATTTTTTTTTAAAATCTGCACGTAAGATGCTGGCCCAAGTAAAATTCACCATGCAGCTGTCAGGTTGTTGTGAAAACACAACTGGTTTACTAATGTTCTTTTAGGGAATACACACGGGAGGAACTGTTAGTCTTGTGGGAACTGGAAGTTGGGAAACTAATGAGGGGAGAGCTTTAAGGCTCAATTTGTGCCTGTTGAGGGTCATGGCATCTATGGACCAACCAACTTGTGTGTCATTTTGGCTGAGGATTTGCATCTCTCGCTGTGCTCTGTTAGATATTACCTCCTCAATGTTCAGCTCCAAAGGATTCACTTGCACTGTTAGCAGATATCAAGAAATCTGGAACCTTGGCGAACAATGTGGATGGGAAGGAAATAGAGTCAATCCGGCAAATCAGGAAAGTGAAATCAAGAGATGGAAAGAAAGATTGGGTTACGAGAGAAAATGAGAGAGAGGAAAAATGAGACAGGAGGATAGAATAAATTTTATTTTGAAAAACTTGCCATTTTTCAAAATCTCAAACAATAATTTATACATGCAGGAATGAGATTTAAAAGCGTACATTGTTACCATTCTGTGTTAGATTAATGTTTAGGGCATTGTATTAATAATGATCACTTTCTGGTCATTTGGTAGTACAGAACTTGGGTATTGATGATAAAAACACAAGGGGCGGGATTCTCCGACCCCCCGCCATGTCGGAGAATCGCCGGGGGGAGCGGTGTGAATCCCGCCCACGCCGGCTGCTGAATTCTCCTGCAACGGAGATTTGGCGGGGGCGGGAATCGCGCCAGTCAGCGGCTGCTGGCAGCGCCCCCTCCCCCCCCCCCCCGGCGATTTTCCGTCCCACGATGCGCCGAAGTCCCGCCCCTTCTATGCAGGTCCCGTCGGCATAAATTAGAGTTGGTCCCTTACCGGCGGAAACTGGCGGCGCGGGCAGCTCTGGGATCCTCGGGGGGGGGGGGGGGGGGGGGGGGTGCGGGACGATCTGACCCCAGGGGGTGCCCCCACGGTGGCTTGGCCCACAATCGGGCCCCACCGATCCGCGGGCAGACCTATGCCGTGGGGGAACGCTAATCCTCCGCGCCGGCCGTGTAAGCCTCCGCGATGGCCAGCGCCAAGGTGAAACCCCCCTGCGCATGTGCAGGGATGACGTCAGCAGCCGCTGACGCTCCCGCGACGGAGCGTCCCTTCAGCCCTGGCTGGTGCAGCGCCAAAGGCCTTCCACGCCGGCCAGCGGGGCGCAAACCACTCCAGCGCCGGCATAGCCCCTGAAGGTGCGGAGAATTCAACACCTTTAGGGCGGCCTGACACCGGAGTAGTTCCCGCCACTCTGTCCCGCTGGGACCCCCCCACCCCACCGGGTACGAGAGAATCTATGATTTTCATCTTGCATTGTTTAGGACAGATCACAAGACCACCAAGAGGAAAAGGAACAACAATTTAAACTGCATGAAAAGAGAATGCTGATTGGTTGGCACGTGGACTCTAATTGGTTGAATTATTGCCATGGAAAATGCAGCAGGGAACACTAAATTGTCAAGATTTTCTTTAAATTCAAAGAAGACAGGTGGACACTGACTGGTCAATTTTAGGAACTGACCAGAGGGAGGAACCCAATTCCGGCCACTAGACCATTGAGTGGTTTCAACATGGGACGTCGGAGGTGTGGGAGGGCCAAGCTTACACATATAGATGTTCCGTGAAACAGACCTTCAAAGATGGAACAATGCCCTTGGAAAGATAATGGGCCATAACTTCCGAATTTCTCAGCATCAGATTTAGAGTGCAACCCAAAGATGTACTGCAGAAGTCCTCTGGGAACTTTACAGGTCAGTGCAATCTTCCCCGGGACAATGGCGCTGCATTGAAAACCTAATAGTTACCCAGAAAAACACTAATAGTAACCCAGAAAAAATTAGAAGAATTATAACCTCTTCTAACTTCTGGCTAACTATTACAAAGACCCAGACAGGTTCCCCCCCAGGGGTCTCCCTGTGCACAAATGGCTCCCCCATATCCATAACTATAATCCCCCCTGGTTTTCCCCATCATCCCGACTGGCAATGGTTTCCCTGACCCAATAACCCAACCCGGACTTTCCCTACCCCTCCCCGAGACCCCTCCCCGAGACCCCTCCCCGAGACTTGCTGCCCTGACCCAAACCTCGACACATGGTCCCAATTCGACGCTCCCCTCACAAACCCACGGAACCAGCCCAACCCTTAGCCCAACCTTTCTTCTGACCTCTGGGCCTGACCTCAGACACCCAACCACCCCACCACCTGACCTGACCCTCTCCCTGACCCTTCAATCTCTGTCCCCCCACATTCCCCTCCCCTGACCTCTGTGCCATTTCCACCTGTATCATGAATTGTGGGGAAAAGTGAGGGACACTTTGCCTGGTGTGGGGTATGTGGCGGTGTAAAGAAATGGTCAATAATGTAAGTAGCAAAGTAAATGTGGTACTATTGAAATGTAATGGTGCAGTGGAATTAAATTTAGAAGTATACAATGAAATACAAATGCTAGCGACGCACCAAGTCTCACTGACAGCACCTTCCAACTCCTATCACGTAGAAGGGCAAGGGCAGCAGACGCCAGAGAACACCGCCAACTGCAGGCCCCTCCCCAAGCCACACACCATCCTGACTTGCAACTATATTGCCATTCCTTCACTGTCACTGAGTCAAAATCCTGGAATTCCCTCTCTGACTGCCCCATCTACTCGGTCACTGTCTTGAGTACCTAATTGCTGTAATCTGGGGGTACTGCGGTGGGCATGAGTCAAGGGTTGGTGAGTGCATTTTCATGATGCCAGAAATTGGGAAGCCAACATGTAGAGGCTAGCCCAGAATAATTGCTAGCACTTGCACTTAAACTACTGTACAAGGTTTAGCACACTGTCCTAAATCGCTGGCTTTTAAAGCAGACCAAGGCAGGCCAGCAGCAATTTAATTCCCGTTCCAGCCTCCCCAAACAGGTGCCGGAATGTGGCGACTAGGGGCTTTTCACAGTAACTTCATTGAAGCCTACTCGTGGCAATAAGCGATTTTCATTTTCATTTCATTTCATTACTTACACTTCCAATAATTGCAGGGACTTATATTTTTCTATCTGTGAGCACCTATCAGCCCTCAGGTATTTGCTATTAGCGTAGCTGAAACTAACTGACGCGCCATCATTCCATATCATTTGAACAGGAAATGATGCCCGGCCACCTTAAAATTGGACTTCTCCATTCAGGCAATTTGGAGGGAGAGGACAGTTATTTGTGACTGTAGAGTTGGCTATTTGCCTTGTGGTAGCGTGCGATTTATCAAGTACGAGGCATATAATTTGGTGTCACTTGTTGAGTCTGTAAGTGAATAGAATTATTTTTATACTCAGGGACATGTGCTCAGCCCACAAGATAACACGCCACAAACATTTATGCACCAACTATTTTTGTCCCTTGCATGGTGATATTGCAATTCACAGAGTGTTTACACGGAAAGGAGCTGAACTCCATTATCTGCATGCAAAAGGAAATCGCACCCTTCTCAAGCAGTGTTCTCAACCTCAGTGAATCATAACAGCACTATGCATGTCATTGCCTGCATACCAAGCACTTCAGTTTTTTTTGATAATATATAGCTGATATTCATTTCCATTTTTTATTCATGGTTGCAAACCTAAAACATAAGGGAATGAATCGGGAAGAAAGTAAATATTAAAGGGTGAATCAAATACAATTTTGCTGCAGTGAATGGTTTGGTTTGATCAGTGGATGGAATATATACGACTTCCAGGGAACCTTTCGGGTTGAGGGTGGATCTCCACTCTCCCTTGTGTGAAGAAAATTCAAGCGAACATAAATCCACAATGATGAAATGACCTTCCAAATCGAACTTAAAGTAAACCAAAAGCAATATTGGTAATGTAATGCAGGTATACAGTAACTAGCTGCGGCTCACTTGGTGGCACTTTCACCTCAGTCAGAAGCTTGTGGGTCCAAGTTCCACTCCAGAGAGACTTGAATGTAACCTTGTTGCTGACACTCTCAGTTCATACTGACAGACTGCTGCTCCGACCGAGGTGGCTCTATCAGCTATACAAAAACAAATGATCCCCATGGCACCATTCCAAAGAGCAGGAAAGTTCTCCCCGGCAACCTGGTCAATACTTATCCCCCAACAGGCATCACTAAAACAGGCGATCCGACCATCACTGCAATGTTGTTTGTGGGATCTTGCTGTGCAAAGATTAGCTGCTGTGCTTCCTCCGTGACGACATTTTGTGACAAACCCCCCAAAGAAAAATAGGGGGAAAAAAAACTTACTTTACTGGGAAGTCAGGGGCTGGAAAATCTAGTTCCCATTGGGCCTTGGGGTTTCTGGGAATGTGCCAACGGATGAATGACCGCACATGCGCTGTTTGTTGACTTTCTTGTCATTAGGCCAGGAACCGGTCCTGCATATAGGTGAGGTTTAGTTTTTTTAAAATGTCTAGCTAGGAACTGGTCCTGCATGCCTGCACAGAGGCTGGTTTAGCTCACTGAGCTAAATCGCTGGCTTTTAAAGCAGACCAAGCAGGCCAGCAGCACGGTTTGATTCCCGTACCAGCCTCCCCGGACAGGCGCCAGAATGTGGCGACTAGGGGCTTTTCACAGTAACTTCATTGAAGCCTACTCGTGACAATAACTGATTTTCATTTCAAGTGGAAAATGAAGAAAAGCAAAACACCACGAGACTTGGGGGGTGGGAGGGGGGGGGCTAGATGACCTGATGTGGAGCACCATTCCAGGGGAGGTGTCCCAAGGAGAGTGACACAGGAGGGGGACAGGGAGAAAGTCCCAAACCAGGGAGGTAAAGGGTCCTGAAGGAAATCCAAGTCAAGGAACAAGGACCGGAATCTGCAACAGAAAGCTGTGGGGATTGGACTTTACAGTCAAAGTTTGGTGACTCATTACTGAAGGCCTCTGAAGCAACGGTGTTCTGCCAGGCATGTTTGAATATCTGAGAATGTACGTTGAAAGTGAAGCTTGAGTGTATTTGGAGATCCAGAGAAAAAGAACATTGGCAGGGGAGATTGAAACTCTGGAAGTGAATCATTGCTCAAGATGCCTGAGTAGAAGCTTCTTCTGGGAAAGAATTCCAAAGCGAGTTCTATGAGCATGGAGATTGGAAGCCCTCATGAGAAAGGTGGAGTTTTAGTGAGATAGGTGAGCTCACGGTGTAACAGACATCTGTGAGGCGTTGAGGAATCCAGACAATTTGCATTGATCATACCTGCCACTTACTTTGGACGGTCTGGCCACCAATCACCTTTGAAATCACATGTACTACATACTGAACCTGAATGTTAGATATAAGGTAGATATTGTAAATTAGGTTATCTTTCAAAATTTGTGTGTAGTTGGGGTGAAGAAAACAATTTGAATCATTTACTAGCGTTTGACCAAAGACCATAAAATGTAGGAGCAGAAAAAGACCCCCCCCCCCGGACAGCAGGATGCTCCATCCTACCAGCCAGCCAATGGGGTTTCCCATTGTGGGCATCCCCACGCCGTTGGGAAATCCACGGGCATGAGTGCGCTGCCGGCGAAGCGGAGGATCCCGCTGATGGAGAATCCCGCACAGGATCTATCATTCCAAGTTCCACTCTGGGATCTGACTTGTCGAATGGTAACATTAATTGGAATCCTAACAGTTTACAAAACGTGAACGTGCTTCATACATCCTGGGGAAATGTGAAAGCATGAGGCGAAATACTCTGCCTCGCGATGCTGCAAACGCGAACCGCGATCAGGCGGACAATCAGGCGTCCAGTCCAAATTGAGGTTCGCACTTGCCGTCGAATTGAGCACCATACTCCAGTCCCTCGCGCGTGCCGATAATGAGGTTTGGGCCCGGTGCCAGCGGCGGAATGCAAAACCGACATTTGCATGCATTTAAATGTGATTAGCAGGTTGGACAGAGTATGCCCCACCCTTCCGCAGCGCTCTGCTCCTCTCAGGCAGAGGCCTTCAGGGTGTGAATCACTACAAATATTTATAAACATGGAGTGGGCGCCATGTGGAGGAGCGGCAGGCTAAAACACACAGAAAAACTGTTGGAAACAGCTTGGCTTGCTGGGGGTGGCTACCCGGGCCGGGGGCTGTGGAGGGGAGTGACTTGGTGTCAAGTCCATGGACTTGGGTGTCCGCCTCGGGCTCGGGATGGCCTGGCTCAGACCGCCATTGCTGCCGTCTGTCTTTTAAACACCCCCCATTGGTGCTACTTACAGGCTCCTGGCTGCTCACCCTGCTGAGTGCTGCCTGTGTCCTTTAAATGCTCAGAAGGCCTCTGGTCATCTGGTAGCCCACCCATGCTGCCCCTCATACCCCAGCTATTCCATCAAGGGGATGGGCATAGCTAAGCTCAATCAGGGACCCACCAGGTGTTGGCACTCCTCAGAAGCACTGCCCCATTGCTGAGGAAACAGGGGATCAGCAGAGCTCACCCCAACCATAGGACAGCTGCACATGGCCTTTGGAGACTTCCCTGGATCTCTGCTCCTCTCAGGCCAGAGGCCTTACCAGTGACCCCCCCCATCTCTCTGGATTACCAGCTGTCTTCTCCTGGTCAGACTGGCAGCCCTGGCTGCCTCTGCCACCACCTCCCAGGTAGTGTTCAGGAGGGCAGACTTGAGTCTGCAGCCCACACTCTGCTCCTCACTTGCATGGAGCTGTGGGCCCGCCTCGGATTCTCGACCACGGTGGGGGGGGGGGGGGGGGGGGGGGGGGGGCAGGTCTTCTCTGTGGCTGCAGCGAGTATGTCATAAGTGGAGCGCTGAAAAGTATATCGAGGTGCCAGGCTTTTTGATGCTAACTTCAGCATCAGCGATAGAACGCCCACTGGGTCAGGAATTGTTCAGAATCCGTGCCAGCAGAGTGCTGGTCCATTTGCATGTCCTGAATTGCTCCCTGAATAGCGCCCCCAAAGGGAACGTGAACTACACGCAATTCAGTCCCAGTGTCAACAAACAGAGGATGAAGCCTTTCTTTTGAGTACTTAACACAACCAGCAGTGTGATATTACATCAGACCCGAGGGTGGCCACGCAGGAATCCATCACTGTTGAGTTATCGGATCTGTCTCCCCAATAACCATATGTGCCACCACCTGACAGACATTCCCCACACATTAGGTTTTAAAATGAGCTTTCTATAAATGAACATGTCAGCGTGTGTCACCAGGGTTATGCTTCAGAATACCTCAATGATTTTCAAATTGCCACACATCACACTTACCCTTAAATTACTGATAGCAATTGTTCATTGCAAATTTTTTTCTTTTAGTTTTATTCATTATTTGATCATTTACGGGGGAAATTATATTGAACGGTAAGAATTTGCGACAAATAATGTTGGATATGTTTGCTTGTTTTTTTGATGTATGAGGGAATAATTGAGAAGAATCAATACCAGAAGATGTATTTCAAAGTCCTAATCTTATTCAGCAATCCACGTGACACTGTTATATTGATTTTTTTTTTCTTTTCCTCCCCTTTTCACCATCTTTCTACCTTCCCTTCTTTGATTGAGAACACCACAGTGGTTAAGATGGCTGGTACAACAACCAGGGCATTCTGAACCTTCAAAGACCTGACACTTGATTTGCTTGCAGAGTTTTGATCTGTTGTGTCCTGTCCTGTCCTGTCCTCTCCAAGGACTGCGATCCTGCCCTTCCTCTCTCTTGAAACCTAGGTTCTGATCTATTGGGGTTTGCTTCTTGATTCTCTTCCCAATTGGGAGGGAAATAAAGCAAATGACTCCCGCTGAACTGGCGGCGGAATTCTCCCATCTGCGGGGGTTCCGTGGTGGGGACAGGGATGGGGATAGAGGAGTGTCTCCTGCTGCGGAGGCTGACAGGAAACCATGTCATATCTCCTGGCCCTGAGGTAATTAATTATGCATCCAGGGGTTTGAGGCCCATTTCTACATGATGGAGTGGGTCCTGCCACCATATGGTGCCACAATATGGAAAATCCACAATCTCAGACCAAAAACAGGGAGATGTCTGCAAGGTCATCTGCTGGCCCAGCTTCGAAATTTCATAACACCCCCCTGCGTATCCTCCTGGACCATATGCAGGTGCACAGAAATGTGCTCGACCCACCGTATGGGAGGAGGAGGCCAAACAGGGAAACCAATGCTGCATGGGTGCAGGTAGCTGATGCCATCAGTGTCCAGGGAGCACACATGAGGTTGGCCGTACAGTGCTGGAAGAAGATGAACTACCTCATTTGCTTCGACTGCATATGTCTCATCGATGGCCGTCTAAATCTCAAAGACTCCAACATACCAGGGTACAAGTCCCAGTGGCAATGGCATGTCCTGCTTCGCAGTCCCACTTCAGTGCATCCACACTGTGATGGAGTTCCCACTGTGCCTTCTTCACCCTTCAGCAGACACGGGCACTGCAAGGATGGGGGTGGGCGGAGCTAAAGGAGGGGGACTGGCGGAGGCACAGGAGGAACAAGCAACCTTTGGAAATGTCATGCTTTCCTGAGCATGTTGTTGTGCTCAGCACTCTATGGGAACTGGTCTACAAACCTTCTGCCCGATTTACAACAGTGATGTCCTGTTACATACAAGTGGCCTATCATATGAGGGAGGGGGGGGGGGGGGGGGGGGGGGGAGGGGGTGGGGGGGGGAATAATCGATGAGCCAAATTCCAGTCTGCCAATATATGCAAATCTTCTCAAACATGTTCTTTTCTTTGAACAGGAGAACATGAGAAGAAGGGAGGAGGTAGAAGGGTGGAGAGGGGCAACCAATTTTCAAGTCTCTGACAGAATTCGAGGAGAGGACATCTGAGCTTGCAGGAGTGTAGCAAGACTGAGCTTCTGGCGATGGGAAGCTCAGCCTTGGGTCTCCACCTTAAGAGGATTCATCCATTAAATGACAACCTGAGGCTCAAATGTGTCTCCATGTTGGAGGCAGCTGATGCTGTCGCTTGCAGACTCCTCTCTCACTTACAGGTGTCTCCAAGAAAAGATCCAGGTACAAGGAAGAGAAGGAGTACGTCTTCCTAGGCCTCAGCCCTAGCCCCGAGATGAGACAGGAGGGAACGCAAGAGGAGACCTCTATACCTATATAGGTGTCACAGTGATCACTTGTACCAGTCTAAGAAAGGTCTCATAATCTGGTGGTTACCGCACAGACACATGTCTGCAGCAGGAAGAGGCAGGTTCAGATGAGCTCCCTGATTCCTGGAGAACATTGGGGAAGAGGCACCTGTGACCTTGGAGTCCGATGGTGAGCCTCTGGAATTGGCCTTCAACTGAGGCGGGGAGTCAATAAGAAGTGGGGAAACACCATACAGAACTGGTAGATGCCCTCAACATATTGGCCAGTCAGAGGAGTCCATCTGCTTGCCCTCTGATGCAGTGGTGCCAAATGTGCACGCCCTGAGGTCCCCCTGGGAAGAGTGATGGATGACGTGGAGACCTGAGTCAAGCAGAACACTTGGTTTCAGCTGGAGATTTGCACTGACTTGCACTCCATCAATGAGTTCATATAGTGGCAATATGAGAGGGGAACTGAGCACCGCAATGTCCCACCAAGTGCCCCTTCCCCTCAAGAAGTCAGGCCAGGGGCTTCAGGCACTGGAAGGTGGGAGTAGCAGCTGGAAATCCTGCAGCATTCAGTCAGGACTCTCAGAGATTGTCCACTCCCTCCAAATCCCCTCAGCCTGTGACCCCTTGAACCTAGGCATCTGTCATCGTAAAGGCAGCAGATGGCCCAGAAGTGGAAAACCAAGGTCAGCCAGCACCCGCCAGAAGAAGTTGGTTCCCAGGGGGCAGTCATTGATTCCACAGCCCCTCCCTTGCACATCCATCTGGACATTCAACCACTCCATCACCCCACCTTCATAGAATCATTGAATTTACAGTGCAGAAGGAGGCCATTCAGCCCATCGACTCTGCACCAGCCCTTCTTCATCACTTACATCTTGCTCGCCCCAGACACTTTCCCTTCTCTGAACTACCTCCCTTACACCTACCATCCAACTAGCACTACTCACAGCCAGCTACACCTTCACTCCTCCGAACTCACTCCTCCCCCGGAGCACCATCCCCAAAACATCTTCATTCTCCCACCCTGTTCCCAGCTTCAAACTCCAATGTCACCTTTGTTCCCCCTCCTCCATCAGCCTCACACCCCACCTCCCTAAGACATCCTTTCGCACCTAAACCTTCCTCTCGACCAATCCCCAACTCACCATATTCTTACCAGCCCATGGTGAAGTCCCTGAATTTCTGATACAAGTCTGAACTGTCAGCGAAGTAGCTGTTACACGGTGACCTCCCACCTTCCGAGACCTGCTGGCTGGGGTGGCTTCTGCCAGGGCCGGAGGGTGTAGCAGGGGGTGGCCAGTAGGTGGTCTGTGGGGTCGGGGTAGACGGGCACGGAACACCATTTTCCATTGGAATCGATCGTGTTCTACATGGTGTCGGTGCTAGCTCCTCAACAGTCATTGAATTAGTCCAGGAGCGAAACCAGTTTTGCTGTCATAGAATTCCACGAATCCTGCTCTTGCATCAGCACTTAATCTTCGGAGCGTAGAATCCGGACGCACATCTTTGAACTGTGAGAGTACACCGGAGGACCCAAAGGAAACCCACGCAGACACGGGGAGAATGTGCAAACTCCAAACAAACAGGTCAGAATCAAACCCGGGTTCCTGGTGCTGTGAGGTAGCAGTGCTAACCACTGTGCCAACGTGCCGCCCTAATTTTTTGGAGGGGTTGACATGCCTGCTTCATTTGGGTTCAAGCGAAATCCATGAAATACCATAATAAACTACAGTAATTAGAAGTGACCTGTAGTAATGACCACAAAGTAATTAATAATCACAACACAGTTTGTACAATCTGATCGCCTCAATAATTGGAATGAAAACAAAACTTTAATGCACAAATATTGAAGTGTTTTGTTACGCGTACTCGTTTTCATTCATGTTTACATACTTACAATGAAATCAAATTGTTAATATCTCCAGGATTATACTTTGGCTCTGAAATATTTGGGCTCAGGTAATTGAAAAACGTGGGTCGACATTTGCACCGAAGTATATGAAGAAAATGTATCAGATTGGACTCAAACCGTTTACCCTGTTTCTTTCTCCAAAGACACTGCCAGCATTTTCTGCGTTTATCACAGATTTACAGCTTCTGCAGTGTTTTTGCTTTTATGGGATGAAAAGTGACAAGTGGGACTTCCTAGCCCTTTCCCGCACGCGGCGGGATATTCTGGTTCTGCCAAAGGCAACTCCCTGTGGCCGGTGCCCCTGCGGCTGGGTGGGCGAGCCAGGCAAAACGCGGTCGACATTGGCGGGACAGGAAATTCCCGCCGGCAGCCAATGGAGACCCACCTCCGCCATCGGAAAACCCACTGCAAGGGTGGATGGCGTGGTGGGGGGGGGGGGGGGGGGGGGGGGGGGGAGTGATCCAGTGTCAGAATATCCCACCCCACATTTTTTCAGACCAAAAATCATGGGGACTTTTACATTCGTCTATGTGGCAATTAAAAGGTCTTGTCCAGACATTAGTGGCGGTGCAGCCAGTGTAGGTTTCAATCTGTTCCCAAGCCACTTTATATTAGGGGACTTTATATCAGTGGAAACAGGTCTGTAACACAACAACATTTCCTCACTGATTGCGTTGTGGCACATATTCAGCAACAATAAAAGCAAGATTTTAAAATATAGGAGAGACGGTAAAATTGTAATTCGGTGGTCATTTCGGGATTGGAAGCCAATGGATATTAAAGGACAAGGAATAGTGTGCACCACATCAAAAGCAGGATTGAATAAGACTTTCACATAATCGTGAATTTACGACAATCCTGATGATGCTATCCCATTAAAACGAGGAAGCGTAGCAGGATCAGCACACATGAGATGACTATATAATTTAAGCTCCCATTGAAGTGCCATTAGTAGCTCTTACATATCTGAAAGGCAATTTGGATTAATGCAACTGCACTTTGAATTTGTAATGCAATGGATATGTAGATGGCTGCAAAGTTTCCCTGTGGAGTGGGAAGTTGTTTTCTGGTAAAACTTGCGTAATTTGCCAGCATGGTTATAGCTGCATGTATCATTGATCTGTGCTTGCGTCTGAATAATTGAATCTCTTGCACTGATCTACATTTTGAAGGGATGATTCAGCACATCGCAGACTGCTGCCAACGGGTTCCCATCCGAAAGTGTTTTACTGGCGGGGTGTCATTGACCACACACATGTGATTTCCCACCATGCACTTCCCGCAACCACTATTTTCCACTGGAAGTGCCACAGACTCCTTTAAGAGTCTTGCACCTGGCTTGCACATACTGCCCAGATCACTTTCCATAACATAATTTTGTTATGCCTGGGAGCTATAGTTGGCTGCAACACTGAGATATTGCTTTTAACCTATGTACCCTTACAGTTAGACTTACCTCTCAACAATAGGTGGCAATGCAGCTCCACATGCCCTCTCCTCTCCCTTGGTGCCCAGTTACAGGCACATTTTACTTAAACTTCATTTCCTTGTTCCTTTTGCTAGGTTGCATCGCAGCAGGTAAGCTTTTAGGTCTTACTATATTTTAGAGTTGGTGTCAAATTATCCAGACATCCTCTGCTCCTCTGCAAGCCACAACATACCCCATTGGTTTTGGTCACCCCCAACACCCACCCTGGCTTACTGCTGACTGTGCCCTTCTTTCAGAAAGAGGAAGTGCTGATAAAGGGGATGGAGGGACAGGTTCGGTTGGGGGTTCAGATGTATTATTCTGAATGAGGAATCAACCAGAAAGGGGCTGAAAATTCTAGCTGAGGCAGGTGATGTGTTGTATATGTTGGATTAACATGGACTGCAACTCGATGCAGTATCACTTGAAAACAGGCTTCCAATGCTGCAGATGGTTCAACACTGCTTTATTGAACTTGCCGAGTAATGTACACAGTTCGCTGTGGGTCGACACTTTATTAATCTAAGCTTGCTAACCTTGGTCTGACGTGCCCAGACTTGCTCTGTGCCATGTGTAGTAGGTGCTGACTGTACATTGCACACTGACTGTTGCTACAGCTATCACCAGTACGAAGAGGCCGAGCCTTCCTGCCTCGTGTGTAATGTACCCTGTAGTGTCCTGCCTTGTGATTGGCTGTTCTGTATTCTGGGTGGTGATTGGTTCCTGTGTGTGTCCATCCCTGCCTGTCTGTATCTCATTATGAACATGAGTGCATATTATGACAGCAGGGTCTCTTGAAGGAGTGAGAAATGGGATTGAACCAGGTTGTGCTGTGATTGTGCTACTGTCTTTCTCGCAACATCAGAAGTGCCTGGGAAGTTCAAATTCCTTATGAGGTCACAACAGAATTCCTGTCTGCTGGGAGATGGGGTGAGTCCCTTGGCTTTTCCAGAAGCAACTCTCTTCTTGTAGCACCATTAGGGATTTAGTTGGAGCAGCTTGTTGCTTGTAGTCATGTCTCTAATGGCCCTGACTAATCTTCCCTTGCAGGGCTGCACGCTGCTGGAGATCCAGCCCTTCTGCAGGTGGACCAGGGACGCCAGAGTTTACACATCTACAGGTTTAACAGCCCAAGGAGTGGCCATGTTGCCAAGGCAAAGAGGGAAGCACAGGGTGGAGATATAGCCATCTCACAAATGAGGTACAGCACCAGGAGTAGAGCAAGAGCAGCGAGAGGCAAACCAAACCAAAGAAAAGAGAAACAAAATATTTCAGGGAGAGAATTAGCCGCTAACACAGATAACAGAACAGAATAAACTTTGTACTGTGACTTACCCTGTGAGTGATAAAGGAACTCCACTCGCAGCAGTGGTTCGGTTCGTCTCAGCTGGGTTCGTCCTTCAGGAATGGACACGGGTCCTTGAACTTGGTTGTTCTGCTGCAATTGGTTGCACACAGGCCGGTCCCAAAAGAGACCGATCTCTAGTGCACAGAGCTTTTTATCCTAGGTCTCTTTCCTGCCATTTTGGGCGGTCCTTACTCCAGGTTCAATGGATCGATAGGGTTTTCGATCACCCTCATCAGCCAATTAGGGGGTGGATACCTCGATAGCTCGGCGGGTCCTAGCTATCATTGTCCCAGGCACGTAGGCCTTTCCAAATAAGTGGGGGTGGTGCCGGTTAGTCTGCTACTGTTTAACTCCTTGACTCAAACTCTATTGTCCTGGGGGAAATGGTGATCGACTCTTAATGGTTACAAGTTTCAGCCAAGTCTGGTATCATTGCGCAATACACAGAGGCTGTGTCCCTGTCTGTGCCCAAATTGACCACAATTCCCATGGTCCTTTGCAGGTGGCCATTTTACATGGCTGCAATTCTCATGTTTCTTTGTCATGGGGATTAAGTGTGGAGAAGCAGATTATAAATTGGTGCTTTATCATTATTACCACCAACAATCCTCCTGTGACCAAGTTGGACTTCAACACACCGACCAGGCATTAATGTTTCATAGAATCACATAATTCATGCATTGCAGAATGAGGCCATTCAGCCAATCGAGTCTGCACCGACCCTCTGAAAGAGCACCCTACCTAGGCCCACACCCTGCCCTACCCCTGTAATCCCAGAACCCCACATAACCTGCACACCTTTGGACAGTAGGAGGAAACCGGAGCACCCGGAGGAAACCCACACAATAACAAGAAGAAAGTGCAAAATCCACACAGTCACCCAAGGCAGGTAATGGTCATGAGTGAACCAGATGGGTTTCCTTTACAATAATAATCTGATAATTTCATGGCCATCATTACTGACACAAACTGACACATAGCAACAGTCCTCTGAGCTAGCTCCAATATTTAATTAGATCCTGACCGATCATCGACTTCAACTCCACTTTCCTGCACTATCCCCATAATCCCTTGATGTCATTAATATCCAGAAATCTATTGATTCCTGTCTTGGAACACATTTATTATTGAGCTTCCACAGCCCCTTGGGTAGAGATTACTAAAGATTCACCGCCCTCTGAGCAAAAAAATTCCTTTGTCATCTCAGTCTTAAATGCTCCATCCCACACTCGGAGACTGTTTCCCTTTATTCATCACTCACTCGCCAGAGGCTCTATGGGACAAATTTCTGAACTGTGCCTCTCAGCTCTATCACCATTGTGTATGTGACACAAATCTGATGAACTAACCATGTTCATTTCAACAAAGTTAATGAGTAATCGTAAAATGTAACGTTTGGCTGGCAATGAATATGAGAAAATAATTATCCTAAATTTCATTTTAAGAAATGCATGGATCCGGTTATGCATCATAGTGTGGTTCTTTAAATCTTTGTACATATATAGTGTTCTCATGCGTTTAAAATTTGAATGATACCCTCTTATTGGTTTATAGTCTAATTTAACACTTTAGTGAATCATATCTAGTAGATATTAATGAGTGAGCTATTGCTTTGTAATAAGCATTGTAATAAGTTCTGAGGACTTGGTTTTGTAAATAAAAGTTTTCCATTATTAAGCACTGGTTTCTCACATGCATGCTATGCCATAGTGAAAGTGCATTCATTTACCTCTTTAATATATTCCTAGATCTTGGGAGCCTTCTGTGAGATTTATTGCCTGGTTCGTTTATCTGCATAAAGAGATGCTCAGAAGTAGCACAAGAATGTGGGAAAACCATTAAGGTCACAATGACAAATCGCATGGTATCTTGACCTTGTCAACATGATTACTAAGTCCAGCTTCGATTCTCACGTGGCCTTGCTATTGTAATCCAAGCAACCCTTAGCTACACGAGGCTGGATCGTATAACATTTGGTGTACGTTTATGTATGGTTGGTTTGACCATTTAGCTATTTATATGAATTACAAGTAGAGTTTACAAATGACTTTACACATTGCGGGCAATTGATGCCACCTGAAGTCTGTGCTGCTTATTTTCTTCCATGGTGCTGTTGGCTTTTGGAGTGTTTCTGACGTTCTGCGTGTTTCGCTAGCCATGCTCATAGTTTACGATTCTTTAAGTGATGTCAGACATCAATTAACTAGGGCTGCTGAAAATCCATGCATTTCAATCAACAGCTTCTCAGCGAGAGCGCTTCACTTTCTGCGAGAAGATATCTGTTTGTCTGCTTTTAGCACTTGCCCCCCCGCCCCCGCAATTAACTGACTGCAATACCACAGTTGTGAAAGGCATTTTATCCTACCTTTCTCAATCTCTGTTACAGCAAGAATTGTGCATTGCGATGCTGCAGCTGCAATTTTATTTTTAAATTTAGAGTACCCAATTCATTTTTTTCCAATTAAGGGGCAATTTAATGTGGCCAATTCACCAACCTTACACATTTTTTGGGTTGTGGGGGCGAAACCCCCGCATACACGGGGAGAATGTGCAAACTTCACACGGACAATGACCCATAGCCGGGATCGAACCTGGGACCTCGGCGTCGGGAGGCGGCAGTGATAACCACTGTGCCACCGTGCTGCCCTAGCAGCTGCGATTTTAATTGTCATGCGTTGTGTTTGCTGTGCTGCTCTTTATGAACCTCAGAGGTGCCTTGAATAGAAGGTACTTTGGTTTCACTGAACAGGAAAGGAAGCCTCCCAGGCAATGCTGTCACCTCACAGCACCAATCAATCTGTGTGAGCTGGGGAGGACTAATAAAGAGGAAATACAAATATATATCCGCAGTGTCGGAATGCAACTGCGATGTGAGTTTCAAGAATTCTGAATTTTGGCTAAGCCGCTTAGGATCAAGGAGTAGGCCATTCACCCCCTCAAACCTGTCCTGCTATGTAATGAGATCATGGCTGATCTGTGACCTAGTTCCATATACTTGCCTTTGGGCCATAGCCCTTAATATCTTTGCTCAACAAAAATCTATTTAACTCAGACTTAAATCAACAACTGATCTAGCTACTACTACTGTTTGCGAGAGAGAGAGAGAGGGAGAGGGTTCCAAACCTCTACCACCCTCTGAGTGAAGAAGTATTATCTAACATCTCTCCTCAATGGTCGGGTGCTAATGTTTAGACTATGCTCCCTAGTTTTATGATCTCCAACCAGTGGAAACAGTTTATCTTTACCTATCCTGTCTTTCCCTGTTATTTATCTGCGCATTCAGGACCCTGACCTACCTGTTGCTTGCCATTTTAACAAAAGACCCTGCTCCCATGCCCACATGTCTGTTCTTGGCCTGCTGCAATGTTCCAGTGAAGCGCAACTCAAACTGGAGGAACAACATCTCATCTTCGGGTTAGGCACGCTACAGCCTTCCGGCCTGAACACTGAATTCAATAACTTCAGATGATCAGCTCTACCCCACCTCGACCCATTTGTTTTCATTTCATTTTAACAGTCTTTTACCATTTCTTTATTTAATATATGTTTAAATTCCCCCTCCCCCCACAATCTTATCCACCTTTCTTTCACTTTTCTCCTCTTTGCTCCCCTTCCCCTCCCCCCACATCTGCAGTTCACTCTCTGATGTTAGTTTCTCTGCTGTTTGACCTTTCACATCTTTTGTCCCCTCTGGGGATGACCATCAGCACTCTTTCCCCTTGGTTTCTGTGGCCATTCGCACCCGGTTTCCCTGGGTTTCAGTTGCTATGACTCATCTTTCATTCTCACTCCACAGTACAAATATTTCCCACTTTCTTTGTCTGTTAGCTTTGATGTGGAGATGCCGGCATTGGACTGGGGTGAGCACAGTAAGAAGTCTGACAACACCAGGTTAAAGTCCAACAGGTTTGTTTCAAACACTAGCTTTCGGAGCACTGCTCCTTCCTCCTGAAGTAAGACTTCTTACTGTTAGCTTTGACAAAGAGTCATCGGACTCGAAACGTTAGCTCTTTTCTCTCCCTACAGATGCTGCCAGACTTGCTGAGATTTTCCAGCATTTTCTCTTTTGTCTGGGATCCTGGAGCTGTGAAGCAACTGTGTTAATCACTGTGCTACCATGCTGCCCATTGTGCCACCGTGCCGCCCATGGATGAGGAGGAACTTCGTGTTTTCAGAGGGAACTGAATCTGTAGAATTCTTCACCACATAGAACTGTAGAGGCTGGGTCTTGAAGTATGTTCAAAACTGAGACAGATAGATTATTAATCAGTAAGGTGATGAAGGGAATAACGCGGTAAAGTAGAGTTGAGGATTATCATGTCAGATCAGCCATGATCTCATTATATGGCAGAGCAGACTCGATGACCTGAATGGCCAACTTCTGCTCCTATCTTATAGTCTGACAGGTGATTGGGTCAATGCCGGTAACTCTTTGAGAGCTGGCACATGGGGTGATCCTTATGACCGCTTTCTAAACTGTATAAATTAATGATTCTACCACTTCCATATGCAATGACTCATGGGAATGGAGTTTGCTCCCCTATCTCACTTGAGATCTGGTGGGATAATAGCTGAAAAAGGGGCAAGTGATGCCCGCAGCTGCTCACCACCCTGACCTGAAATTTCCTCCCCTTATCGGGGCTCCTGCCTGTTGTCTATCTCAACCAACCCATGTAAATATCAATGGGGAGAGCCAGCTTGTACTTCTGGCCCATTTTTTCCCCACTGCCCCTATTTTCACCATCACTTGAGGACTGATTTCGCAATAGGAATGACTCCACATGGTTCAAATAAAGGGACAGGGCCTATTATGGCCATAGCCTGGATATTCACAATCCCCGCATCCCATTCCCCGATCCCAACTGGGTCAGGAGTGCCATTTTCCGGCTCCACAAACCCCATCTAGGAGAAAGTGCCACAGAAGTTTGGATTTTCCTTCCGGGGTGGCAGGGTTAAATGGGAGTCACGCCCTCTACCACCGGAACATGTGCGATGGGCGATAGATATGGAGGTGGGATGATTGGACGTCCCACCTCTGTACTATGGAACTATATTCAAGGTTCTATAGAAAACAATAAAATACAAAACAGCGCTCTTGTAATGATTCCCCCCCACCCCATCACCCATATTCTTCCTATGCCACATTTATGCCAACCCATGCAAGTTCATGCCTTCTACCCACCAGGGGAATTTCAGGATGGCGAGTGGTCTAAAGCGCCAGACTTAAGCAGACATTGAGGACTTGATGATTTCTGGTCCCTTTCTAGGGTCGTGGGTTCAAATCCCACTCCTGACATTCACCTTTGGGCAGCACGGTAGCACAAGTGGATAGCACTATGGCTTCACAGCGCCAGGGTCCCAGGTTCGATTCCCTGCTGGGTCACTGTGCGGAGTCTGCATGTTCTCCCCGTGTATGCGTGGGTTTCCTCCCACAGTCCAAAGATGTGCAGGTTAGAGGTGGATTGGCCATGATAAATTGCCCTTAGTGACCAAAAAAGGTGAGGAGGGGTTATTAGGTTACGGGGATAAGGTGGAAGTGAGGGCTTAAGTGGGTCGGTGCAGGCTTGATGGGCTGAATGACCTCCTTCTGCACTGTATACCCTGCACATCTTTGGGTTGTGGAGGTGAGACCCATGCAAACACCACATAGACGGTGACCCAGAGCTGGGACTGAACCTGGGACCTCCGCGGCATGAGGCTGCAGTGCCAACCACAGTGCTGCCTTGGAATGCCGCTCATGGGGGCCTCCCAGGGGATCGGAGGCCCCTAATTGATTACTTTCTGGGCAGGGTGGCACTCTGGCACAGTTAGTGCCCACTGGGCATCTTTACACTGCCAGCTTGGTTCCCTGGCAGTGCCACCTGGTGCAAGCCTAGCGATGCCCAGGTGGAACTGGCAGAGGCACTGCCATGGTGCCAGGCTGGCAGTGCTGAAGTGCCCAGGTGGAACTGGCAGAGGCACTGCCATGGTGCCAGGCTGGCAGTGCTGAAGTGCCCAGGTGGAACTGGCAGAGGCACTGCTGTGGTGCCAGGCTGGCAGTGCCAAGGTGCCAAGCTGGTATTTTCCTCGCTTTGTGGGTTGGGCCTGGGGGTGTCCTGTGTGGGTGCAGTGGGGTGTGCGGAGAGGGGGGATGAAGGCCCACTTATATGTGAGGAGATTGGGTGCCATTTTTAAATGGCACCCCAATCACTCGAACCCCCGGTGTGGCCCCTGATTGGCTTTGGGCGGGTTCAGTCAGGGGTCACGTCGGGGGTTCGAGTGATTGGGGTGCCTTTTAAAAATGGCACCCAATCTCCTTCTGCACTGAGGAGTTCCGGCGAAGGAGGAGTTTCCCACTGAGGCCCCGTCTCCACCCGCATGGGCGTTCCATAGCATGCCGTTCTTAACGCTCCAAGTGTCGGGAAGCACCCGGCTAAACACGCTCCACTACAGGACTCTGTTCCAATTCGGCTAAATCGCACCCTAGACAACTTACATTCTCCCTGTAAATTATCCCTTTCAACCTCTCTTCACAAGAGCTACAGCGGTAAAGAGGGGAGTGTCTTACCTCTCCGTACCCCAGTTCGTCCACGACGATTCTGCGGCGGGGGGTGGGGGGGGGGTACTTTGCTGCTTCTGTCTCACCCAGCCTGAGTGAAGATGGTAGGGTGAGACATGGGCTTAGCAATTACAGTGCAGCTAAGTCTGGCAAGAATGACAATCAGACAGGGATTGGCACTCTGTGAAAGTCACGGACAAATGAGTTTCCGAACTTTTTATGCACATTCATGCCTAATTTAACAATTCCATGGATCTCCTTCCTTCACCAAAAGTGCACCTCCTATGGTATCCAAGGATCATATCCAAACGGATATTCTACCTCTCCAACAGGGTACCCCACCTCTCGAAATGACTCCATAAAGTTCAGACCTCCTGGGTCTAAGCTGTGCATGCCACTTCAAATTCCAGGATCATCTAAAATTAAACATGAGTTGGGCAGTTGCTCCTGCAAATGCTCCCAGATCTGTGAAGTGGACATGCACAAATGCAGACCGCGCTCATTCCCATGAAAACGGTAGTCAGCTGTGTTTGGGGCCATGACTTTCAGCCTCTTCACCATTTGTGCAAAGATGGAGAGTCATTCCTTCATTGCAAAAATCCAGGCCCTCATCTCCTTTGATTGCTTACTCTGCTGGAGGCTTCAGTCTTGGTTGAGGCTATCAAGCAGTGAATTGGTCTGAGATTCCAGAAAATGACAGGTGCCCCACTGCATTACTGCCTTGGTTCCTCTCGGGTTTCACTGGCAAAGATCCCTCCATGAAAACCTAAAAAGGAAATTGGGCTGGAGTCAAGGCAGGATTTGTCTGTAGATGGCAGACTGTACAGGTGTGCGATCTGGAAAGACCAGCCCATAAAATGTAACTCATGACGACTGGCCACGTGCGCAAATTACCAAATAGTATGGGTGGAATTCTCTGATAAAGGGGCTATGTCCAGGGTGATTCTCCATTTTGAAGGGGGCTAGCAGGGCCCCGGAGTAGTCCTTGCAGCTCCGGCTGCCGAAACAGGGCTCTGCACTTCCGGCCATCCCAGTTATGACTGTAACATTACATTCTGTAGTCTCTCCTTCCTTCCCTATGTGCGGTAAAGGTTGTTTGTACAACATGCAAGAAACAAAACTTTTCACTGGATACTAATACATGTGACACTAATAAATCAAATCGAATCAAACAGTTGGTCATGGGCCCTGCTGCCCAGAACTTAATTCTGGTGGAAATGGGAGGGTGCAGCATTGCTGTATATGACCACCCCATCGAATTACATGCCCTCCCTGCCTCCAAGCCCGCCACCAGCAAGAGTTCAAGATTTCACCTGAAGTTTCAGGTCTATGGGGTGGAATTCTCCGCCTGAGAGATGCACTGATGCTGGGACTGAATCGTGAGTGTGCTGTCGCCCCGAAAGCAACGCCCATCCTGGAGAAATTCAGGACACATTACTGGGCTAGCACCAATGCCACGTGGAACTAGTGTAATTCCATTGCAAGCTGGAGCGTGATACAATGGAATCGGCACTGGGCAGCCTGACAGGTAGAAGATGCATATAAGCACTCCATTTCCCACACACCCTCATCCCAGCACTAGTTGCACGGGAGCATGCCCATCCCGTCACGAGGTCGGCTGGAGCTAGAGGGTACTTTGGGGCGGGTGGCCTGGGGAGGCACCCATACGACCCATGGCGCTAAGTTCACAGTGGGATTGGCAACATGGTAGCACACGTGGCTAGCACTATGGCTTCACAGCACCAGGGTCTCACGTTCGATTCCCTGCTGGGTCACTGTCTGTGCAGAGTCTGCACGTTCTCCCCCTGTCTCCGTGGGTTTCCTCCGGGTGCTCCGGTTTCCTCCCACAGTCCAAAGACGTGCAGGTTAGGTGATTTGGCCACGCTAAATTGCCCTTAGTGTCCAAAAAGGTTAGGAGGGGTTATTGGGTTATGGGGATAGGGTGGAAATGAGGGCTTAAGTGGGTTGGTGCAGACTCGATGGGCCGAATGGCCTCCTTCTGCACTGTATGTTCTATGTTCTATACAGGTAGCAGCATGCGCAGCCGCATGGCTGCCTTTCAGGCTGCGGCAATGGTGGTTCGTGCCCTGCCACCCCGACCCCACGCCCCTCCCCTCCTACTCGCCCAGGTACTGGCAGATGCCTCCAGCCACCAGCTCAACTGTCAGCTCACTATAGCGATGTTGGACACTGTTTGTACCCACTCTCTCTCCCTTGGTAACCAGAGCACCCGATTCCTGATTTGCAGGTGATCCTTACAATCGGTAATTCCGCCAGGCAGAGCATCACGGGAGGCCTAGAGAATACTGGGCCAGGCCTGTTAATGATATGCCAATGGCGTTTACTCTACAATTTGCATGTCAATGCTGGCGTGTAGCATGGAACACATTCACGCCGCTGTCAAGGCACAAGAGCATGGTATTCATTGGGCACCCGGTGTCAGCCTCGATTTCTGACCGACGCATAATTCTCCGCCTGATCACGTTTCGCGGAGAATCCCGCCCATGATCTTTCATTGGAACTGAGAAAGGGTAAAGATGCAACTAGATTTTGGGCATGGGAGGAGAGTGTGAGGAAGTACAAAAGAGGAGGTTTGTGATATTGTGACGAGCAGGAGAGATGAAATGACAGAAGGTACAAAAGACAAATGGAGTGGTAATGGGACAAGTAAAATAAACATGTTGAGGTGAGGGGTGGCATTCTCCGACCTGCTAGCCGCGGGTTTCTGGGTTGCAGGAGGCTGTGCACAGTTCACTGGTGGCGGGATTCTCCAGGAATTCCTATTGAAGTCACCCCACGCTACCGGGAAACCCGCGGGCGAGATTGCTCCATTGGCAGAACCAGGGAATACCGCCGCCAGTGAACTCCGGCCGGGATGTGACTGGCTGGATACCAGCTGTCTGAATGCAAGTGAAGGAATTAAGAAGGAAACAGGAGAAAAATACCAAACCAGCAATAAAAAAAGAAACAAAATGGGGGCAGAGGTTATGATGCAAAATGACTGATTCAACGTGGAGTCCAGGAAACGGAAGATGAGGCGCTGCTCCCCGAGGTTGCATGGAGCTTAATTGGAGCACAGTAGCAGGCCAAAAATGGAAAGGTTAGATACATAGAAACATAGAAGACAGGAGCAGGAAGAGGCCTCTTGGCCCTTCAAGCCTGCTCCGCTATTCATCACGATCATGGCTAATCATCCAACTCAATAGCCTAACCTTGCTTTCTCCCCATAGCCTTTGATCCCATTCTCCCCAAGTGCTGTATCCAGCCGCCTCTTGAATATATTCAAAATTTTAGCAACATGTGGTAATGAATTCCACAGGTCCACCACTCTTTGTGTGAAGAAAGGTCTCCTTATCTCTATCCGGAGTGGTTTACCCTGAATCCTCCGGCTGTGATACCTGGTTTTGGACGCGCCTATCTGGACATCACCCACCATTAGAGTGGGAGGGAGGTAGAGAATAAAAATAACAAGCATTTCCCCTTATTATAGATTGAACTAATGGGACAATAGATAACATGCTTCTGCACCCTCCTGCTACTAAACACTAAAGCATTGGATTCCCGTCTGCTTGTGCGAATGCAAACACATTGCTGCATTCCTTCCTGCGGCCCAGCAGAGATTAGACATCTGTTTCTCTCTGGTAAATCGGGAGACATCAAGAAATGTTCGAGTGGCTGTGGGAATGGAGCTGCCGTTGCAGATTCAGAGTCCTGCCTGGAGGAAATGTCACCATGGTGAGATGCAGAGAAATGGCAGTGTGCAGCGGGGTAGGTAGTAAAATGTAATCATGTGTGAGCCTGTTGGGATCACTGACATTCTAGTGACATCACGCAACAGGGCACAGATGAGCCTGTCTTGAATTGTAAGTACTAACATTGGAAAAACTTCAGCCATCTGGAAGAGATGTTAAACTATCGTTTTTGATTTTAAAAAAATACCATAATGCTAATCCAGACTGACTTTCGTCATTAAATATATTCCCAGAATGGCACCAGCTGGGCATGGTTTCAAACCTCGCCAATACACTTTTAAATGATGGCATGAGGTGATTTTCTGGGCCTGCTGGCTGGAATATGGATTTCTGTCGTTTGCTTTCAATGCCAGTTGGAAGATTTCCACTTGCAAAGCTATTTGCTTCATTTCAGACAGAAGGAGCTCCAGTCTCAGGTAGGAAGGACCAGGTAATCAATAAGCCTTCAGTGTGACAAGCGCTAGCTTGAGGTGCCAGTGGGGTTGACCTCCTTATCCGCTCTCATTTATCTACTCATTCATTCCTGCAGCTCAGAGTTTTCTGATATTACCAAAGAACAGGGCAGCTCCAGCACTTTCACCATCTAAGCTGCGAACACAAGAAGCAATTATTTTCAAATAACAACCTGTATTAAGGGGGGAGTGAGTGAAAAAGGGTGTTTTTCTTATTTTATTTTTAAACTCTGATTCAAGACCTAGGTTCACGCATCTCAGAGTGAGGGATAGCATGAATGCTAAACATGAGCAGTTTTAATTGCTTGTGTTTTTCACATCAAGTCACATTCTCCCTTCACCCCTGTGCTTGCTGGCGAATATCGGCTCCCATTCACACGGTATCTTGCATTTTAAAAGTCTTATTCTTGTTTTCAAATCCCTCCATGACCTCACCCCTCCCTATCTCGCGAATCACCTCCGGCCGCACAAACCAGGATATTTGAGCTCCTCTCATTCTGACCTCTTGCGCATCATTGATCATAATTGCCGTTGGTGGCTGCAGCGTCTATAGTTGCTGCAGGGGTGGCATGGTAGCACAGTGGTTAACACTGTTGCTTCACAGTGCCAGGGACCCAGGTTCAATTCCCGGCTTGGATCACTGTCTGCGGGGAGTCTGCACGTTCTCCCCGTGACTGCGTGGGTTTCCTCCGGGTGCTCCAGTTTCCTCCCATAAGTCCTGAAAGATGTTGGGCTGGATTCTCTGCAGCCCCGCGCCGAACGTAGAGAATCCACAGCGTATTTGGGCCTGGCGCCGCTCCGGCGATTCTCTGGGACCCGGGAATCGCGGAGTACGCCGCGCGTCAGGGCGCCCATTGACAGAGGCCGGCCCAGAGATCCTCCACTCTCGGCTGGCCGAGTTCCCACGGTACCACGGTAGCCACCACGGTAGCATGGTGGTTAGCATAAATGCTTCACAGCGCCAGGGTCCTAGGTTCGGTTCCCGGCTGGGTCACTGTCTGTGCGGAGTCTGCACGTCCTCCCCGTGTGTGCGTGGGTTTCCTCCGGGTGCTCCGGTTTCCTCCCACAATCCAAAGATGTGTGGGTTAGGTGGATTGGCCATGATAAAGTGGCCGTAGTGTCCTAAAAAGTAAGGTTAAGGTTGTTGGGTTACGGGTATAGGGTGGATACGTGGGTTTGAGTAGGGTGATCATTGCTCTGCACAACATCGAGGGCCGAAGGGCCTGTTCTGTGCTGTACTGTTCTATGTTCTATGTTCCCGATGGCGTGGATCTAACCTGGTATTGCCGGTCGGGATGCTGGCGTGGCGGCTGCGGACTCGGTCTGTGGCAGCCCTGGTGGGGGGGTGGGGGGATCGGTCACCGGGGGTGGGCCTTGTAGGCGGCTGGGGGTTCGGACCGCATGGTCCAGTTGCTCGGGTGCTCGGCCAATCGGCCTCCGCGGCCCGAGTCCACCATGGAGCTCGGCGTGGCCGTTGGAGGCAGCCACCGTGCACATGCGCTGACTCAAAACCGGAAGTGCGGAGGCTCGTATCCATAGCTAAAGCTGCGTGAATTACGTCGGGTCCCTGCTAGTTCCCTGCAGGACATTGAATTAACTGTACTTTTTTCCAGGAATCTAAAGAGTAAAACTCCAGCGTTTTTACGCCGGAGTGGGAAATACAGTCCCATTTTGGGAGAATCCAGCCCGAGCTATTCTGTAATTTGGACATTCTGAATTTTCCCTCTGTGTACCCGAACAGGCGCCTGAAAGTGGCGACTGGGGGCTTTTCACAGTAACGTCATTGCAGTGTTAATGTAACCCTACTTGTGACAATAAAGATTATTATTATAGGCCTCAAATCCTGGAATAACCGCGCTACACTTTGGGCTGGATTCTCCGCAGTCCCGCTCCAAAATCATATTTGCCACAGGGGTGTAGAATTGACGTTTACGCCCGTATCGGATCCGGCGCCGCTCCCGCGCGAATTGCATGGCGCGGCTGGGGGGCCATTGCCAGAGGCCCTCCCAGCGATACTCCGGTCCCAACCGGCCGAAGTCCCGACGGTGTGTTTCTAACCACGTCTGGCCGGTCGGGACTCTCGTGCGGCGGCTGCGGACTAAGTCCGCGGCCGCTCTGGTGGGGGGTGGGGGGATCAAGCACCGGGGGGGGGGGGCCTTATGGGTGGCCGGGACGGCGATCGGGTGGGTCAGATGGAGCGGCGTGTGGCAGATCGGTGGGATCTTGTTTTTTGGTCCAGGTCCGCCGGCTGAGTCCGCCATCGCGTTCGGCACGGCCGCTGGAGGTCGCCGCTGTGCGCATGCGCGGATGTGGAACCGGAAGTGGGGGGGCCTGTGTCCTCAGCCAAAACTGCGTGAAGCTCCCGGGTCCTTGCCAGCCCCCTGCAGGTAGCTGTAGTGGTCTTTATTTTTTTTCCGGAACGTCTGGAGTGAAACGCCAGCGTTTTTACGCCGGCGTGGGGACATTGCCCCATTTTTGGAGAATCCAGCCCAAGATTTCTACCTCTCTACTTTGCCTCCTCCTTTAAGACACTCTTCAAAATGTATGTCTTCAACCAAGCTTTTTTGATCTAATATTTTCTGGTGGTTCAGTGTCATATTTTGTTCAGTGATGGTCCTCAAACACCTTGGAACATTTTAATATGTTAAAGGTGCTTTTTGTTTATTTGTTGTTGCTGTTGTCTTCTCTTCCTCTATCCTATAGCCTACTTGTGACAATAAAGATTATTATTAACTCCTTTATAATTTTGAACACCTTTATCAGGCCTCGCCTTAGACGCACGTCTCTTTCAGAGAGACTGAGGAGGCTGGTCGAGATCTTCAAAATGATGAAGGTGTTTGATGGAGTGTATGTGAAAAAACTGGCTGGAATTCTCTGGTTGTTGCGATTCAATCGTCCCGGCAGCATGGCTTGCAGTGTCGTGGAGTGGTGACAATGGGAAACCCCACTGCCGATCAGCGGGAAGATAGAATCCTGCTGCCAGAGAATGGTGCGTGGCCGGGACACAAGCGGCTGGCAGACCAGAGAATTCCGTCCGCCCGCTGTTTTCACTTGTAGATGAGTGCAGAACAAGGAGCTGTCAAATTGAGATACACACTAAACAATCATCTAAAGCATGTAGGGGCAATTTCTTCACACAGAAATGGTGAGAATGCGGGATTTGCTGCCACTTGGGATGGTTGAAGGTGATTGTAATTGTAGTGATCGCTATATGTGCATGTACACAAGGGGTTACTGTGTAATTAGCAGCACCACGTGATCACTAGAGGGCCGGACCAACAGAGGTATAAAAAGCAACCACATTGTGTCTCTGGCTCTATGGGGGGGTGCACTGTGACCAGGGCAATAGCAGACTAGTTCAGATGGCTAATGGAGTTACGTATAGTTATCGTAGTTAGATCTTATTAACCTTATCACTAGTATCAAAGTTAAAGTAAAGAACTCATGCAATTACTGTTATAGTTACTCAATAAACCTTTTACTACTGGACGAGTTTGAGTCTTCTTCATCAAGATTCAGAAGACCCCATCACTAATGATTTGGTTTGGAAGCACGTTGAGGTTGTTTGGAACAACTCAGAGCACAATATTTTTACTCATTATATGAACTTTGATGCGTAATTTCAGGAATTTAAGACCGAGAGGTTTATCCTGCAGTTGGCTGGTAAAAGTAAAAACTTTTCCTACATAGGAAGAAAAATTCACCTCCACAAACAAAACGAAAGAACAAATGTGGTGCATGTTTGTGTCATCGTTATTCATTATTGCTCAGATGCTGCTATGGTAACGCAATGCTATGGTCTGAATGACGGGATAAAGAAAGCAACTCTCACCCAGAAAGATCTATTATATTAACCTTGCTCCTGCACTCAGATCTTTAATCTCTTGAGATGGCTCCAGTAAATGCAGTGGGCGGAATTCTTCCAAGAACTGACTAAAGCTAGGATTCTCCGGCTAAAATCAGGATTTACAATTGGACAGAGAACAGCGTGCTGGTCCAAAAACGTTCCTGGAGAAAGTCCAGAGTGGTACTCCGTTTTGAATGGGGCTTGCATTAGTAGCCGCCGGAGTAGTCCACGGAGCTGTGGCTGCCGATACGGGGCCCTGCGCCTCCGGCCGAAGGACCGCTCATGCGCACGATGGCCGCCTGTGGCGGCGGCCCCCAAGCAACATGGCGGACCCACAGAGCGGGCCGGTGCCGTCAATATAGCCTCCCCCCCGCCCAGATTGCGCGCGCCCTCCGATCGGTGGCCCCCGATCGCGAGCCTGGCCGTCCTAAAGGCCCCTCCCCGGTGGTGAGCTCATCATTGCAGGGAATGATGTAAGTGTAACCTCGGCGGGGCGCTCCTCGCCGCGGCCAAAAAAACATCAAAGTATCGTTAAATAGCACTGCCGTTCTCGACTCTGCAGGCGTCGATAAACAGCCCAAAAAACGTGCCCGAAACAAGATTCTGTTTTTGGCCCATTAAATCGCTCCCAATATTTGCCATTGAGCCACAGAAGGAAATATTAGGTCAGGTAAAAGCTTAGTAAAAATAGTGGTGGTGGGATTCTCCATCCCGCCGCATCCGTTTTCTGCTGTGGCCTGTCCGCCCCCCCCCCCCCCCCCCCCCCTCCCGGCAGCGGGAGTCTCCGTTCCGTCAGCCAGCTAATAGGGTTTGGCATTGTGGCAGCCCCATGCCTTCGGTAAATCCGCGGGCATGGATGCCGATGGAGAATCCAGTCCCGGGTTTTTACAAGTGCCGTAAATGAGGAAAGAGGGGTAGAGTGGTGCAGAGGTTTAGGCAGGGAATTCCAGTACTTAGGGCTCAACAGCCGAAGAGAAAGCCGCCAATGGTGGAGAAATAGAAAATAGGGATGGGGAAGAGGCCTGAATTGGAAGAGCTTTCGGATGTCAGAGGATTGACGAGCTGGATGGAAATACAGAGACAGTGTTGGATGAGGTCATGGAGAGAAAACGAGGATGGGAATTTTAACATCAAGCTTTGCTCAAGCAGGAATCACTGTCGGTCAATGAGCAGAGGGGTGTTGGGTGAACAGGACTGGTTAAGACACGGGACAGAATTTTCTGGCCGTTCGTTGGCGGCAGGATTCTTTTGTCCCACCGGCATCGCACCAATTTCCACGGCTTTCCCGGTGGAGTGGGGTAGTTTTGATGGGAAATCCCATTGATAAGCGACGGGAATAGAGAATCCCACCACCAGCTATCAGCGTGCCGGCTCCTGCTGTCGAGAAGTATATGGCTGTGGGACTGTGGGTTGAAGGAGCAGTGCTCCGAAAGCTTGTGATTTCAAATAAACCTATTGGACTTTAACCTGGTGTGAGACTCCTTACTAGGCCGGGAGAGACAGGAGCAGGGAAGTGCATCCGTGGCAACATGGAGTACATGGGGAGCTGAGAGGTAAGTTACTCCCCCTTTTAACCCTGGTAGCTGCTGCAGAGGGAGGTTTAAAGGGACAATTTACAGGGAGTGGGTAAGTTATAATGTTGAAGGAATGGGGGAAGACTGGTCGGGTCGGGGGAGGGGGTCAGTCTGGGAGGGAGGGAGGCGGTTCAGTCGGGACGTTGACTCATTCTGGGAGGGGGCTCAGTCTGAGGGGGAGGGGTTCAGTCCAGGAATTACAATTGTGACTATAATAAACTGCATGCCCTTCGATCAAACAAATGGGCCTTAACCCCAGAGTATCATTTAGCAGGTAGCCCTATGATGCGCTTGGAATTCATCGAGGAAGTTCCCACGTAAGGGATTACCCGGAAATTGCCCAGAGTGCTAATTTTCGCCGAACAATTGCGCTGGGCTGGTAACCATCTGACAGAAGCGATTTAAATTTCTAACTTCAGATGGTTCTGCCTGTTTTACACTGATAGTTACTCTGAAAGAGTTAGAAAGAACAAAAAACCTCTGACATCACAGTCATATTACAAAACCCAAAAACCAGCACACGGGACACCCCGTACAAACAGGACCCCTAGGGGATGTCCCACACTACACTCTACCCCCACACTCGACCCAACCCCACCGCTACCATCTCCGCCCAAATCCCTGGTCCGACATCCCCGACCAGACCTGAACTCCCCCTCTGGCACGACTCCTGCCTGCCCCACTCTAACCGGACTCCCCCTATAATCAGCAACCCGATCCACCAGATCCCTCCGGGGCTGACCCCCCTCCCACACTGACCCCCCTCCCACACTGACCCCCCTCCCGCACTGACCCCCCTCCCGCACTGACCCCTCTCCCGCACTGACCCCTCTCCCGCACTGACCCCTCTCCCACACTGACCTCTCTCCCACACTGACCCCCTCCCGCATTGACCCCTCTCCCGCACTGACCCCCTCCCGCACTGACCCCCCCTCCCGCACTGACCCCTCTCCCACACGGAACCCCCTACCGCACTGACCCCCCTCCCGCACTGACCCCCCTCCCGCACTGACCCCCCTCCCGCACTGACCCCCCTCCCGCACTGACCCCCCCTCCCGCACTGACCCCCCCTCCCGCACTGACTCCCCTCTCCCGCACTGACCCCTCTCCCACACTGACCCCCCCTCCCGCACTGACCCCCTCCCACACTGACCCCGCTCCCGCACTGACCCCCCTCCCGCACTGACCACTCTCCCACACTGACCCCTCTCCCACACTCACCCCCTCTCCCGCACTGACCCCCCCCCCGCACTGACCCCCCTCCCGCACTGACCCCCCTCCCGCACTGACTCCCCTCTCCCGCACTGACCCCTCTTCCACACTGACCCCCCTCCCGCACTGACCCCCTCCCGCACTGACTCCCCTCTCCCGCACTGACCCCTCTCCCACACTGACCCCCCTCCCGCACTGACCCCCCTCCCACACTGACCCCTCTCCCGCACTGACCCCCCTCCCGCACTGATCCCCCCTCCCGCACTGACCCCCTCCCACACTGACCCCCCCCCGCACTGACCCCCCTCTCGCACTGACTCCCCTCTCCCGCACTGACCCCCCTCCCACACTGAACCCCCTCCCACACTGACCCCCCTCCCGCACTGACCCTCCTCCCGCACTGACCCCCCTCCCGCACTGACCCCTCTCCCACACGGAACCCCCTACCGCACTGACCCCCCTACCACACTGACCCCCCTCCCGCACTGACCCTCTCCCGCACTGACCCCCCTCCGGCACTGACCCCCCTCCCGCACTGACCCTCTCCAGCACTGACCCCCCCCGCACTGACCCCCCTCCTGCACTGACCCCCCTCCCACACTGACCCCCCTCCCGCACTGACTCCCCTCTCCCGCACTGACCCCTCTCCCACACTGACCCCCCCTCCCGCACTGACCCCCTCCCACACTGACCCCCCTCCCACACTGACCCCCCTCCCACACTGACCCCCCTCCCACACTGACCCCCCTCCCACACTGACCCCCCTCCCACACTGACCCCCTCCCACACTGACCCCCCTCCCACACTGACCCCCCTCCCACACTGACCCCCCTCCCGCACTGACCCCCTCCCTCCCACACTGACCCCTCTCCCACACTGACCCCCCCCGCTCTGACCCCCTCCCACACTGACCCCCTCCCGCACTGACCCCTCTCCCACACTGACCCCCCTCCCGCACTGACCCCCTCCCACACTGACCCCCCTCTCGCACTGACCCCCTCCCACACTGACCCCCTCCTGCGCTGACACTTCTCCCGCACTGACCCCCCTCCCACACTGGCCCCCCTCCCACACTGACCCCCCTCCCACACTGACCCCCTCCCGCGCTGACACTTCTCCCGCACTGACCCCCCTCCCACACTGGCCCCCCTCCCGCACTGACCCCTCTCCCGCACTGACCCCTCCCCCACTGAACCCTCTCCCGCACTGACCCCCCTCCCGCACTGATCCCCCCTCCCGCACTGACCCCCTCCCGCACTGACTCCGCTCTCGCACTGACCCCCTCCCGCACTGACCCCGCTCCCGCACTGACCCCCTCCTGCACTGACCCCCCTCCCGCACTGACCTCGCTCCCACACTGACCCCCCTCCCGCACTGACCCCCCTCCCGCACTGGCCCCCCTCCCGCACTGACCCCCCCTCCCGCACTGACCCTCCTCCCGCACTGACCCTCCTCCCGCACTGACCCCTCTCCCACACTGACCACTCCTCCCGCACTGACCCCTCTCCCACACTGACCACTCCTCCCGCACTGACCTGCCTCCTGGACCGAGCCCCACCTGCATTGACCTTCCCTCGTGGACTGACCTCCACTCTCAGACTGATGCCCGTCCTGGATTGACACCCCTCTCCCGGACTGTCTCCCCCTCCCGGACAGACATCCATCTAAGTCTGTTGCCCCACCTGGAAGACCTCCCCCCCACCCCCCCAGACTGAAGCCCCTCCCAGGCTGAACCCCCTCCCGGATTGAGTCCTCTCCTGGACTGAGTTGCCTCCATCCTTCCAACAGCATTAGAACAATGAACGCCTAGCATTAGAACAGGGCAAAAGGCCAGCACCATAGCCTTTAACTTAAATGTGAGGAAGATTTGATGCTCCTAGAATCTTAGAATTTGCAGTGCAGAAGGAGTGTGCACCGGCCCTTGGAAAGATCACCCTACCTAAGCCTACACCTCCACCCTATCCCTGCAACCCTGTAACCCCATCTAACCTTTTTGGACACTACGGGCAATTTAGCATGGCCAATCCTCCTAACCTGCACATCTTTGGACTGTGGGAGGAAACCGGATCACCCGGAGGAAACCCACGCAGAAACTGGGAGACTGTGCAGACTCTACACAGACAGTGACCCCTACCTGGGAATCAAACCTGGGACCCTGAGGCTGTGCTAACCACTGTGCTACCATGTCACCACTGCTCGTCAGAAATGAGGGTGTTGTCGGATCACAATAGAATCCATCCTTGCCGGGGAATGTAGATTGCTGCTGCCTCCAGCGGGGAACAGGGCATTTAAAGGAATTGGCACCCGACGTCGATCCTGTTTTTTTGGCCGACGCTCCATTCTCCGCCGTTTCGGATAAGCTGCCACCAGCGCTTGGCATTAGGAATACAGGTTCATAGCTCCTTGAAGGTGGAGACACAGGTGGACTGGGTGGTGAAGAAGGCATTCAGCATGCTCGGTTTTATTGGTCAGAATATTGAATCCAGGAATTGGGATATCTTGTTGAAGTTGTACAAGACATAAATAAGACAACACATGGAATACTGTGTTCAGCTCTGGTAACCCTATTTTCGGAAGGATATTGTTAAACTTGAAAGAGTGCAGAAGAGGTTTACAAGGATGCTACCAGGACTTGATGGTCTGAGTTATAAGGGGAGGCTGGATAGGCTGGGACTTTTTTCTCTGGAGCTTACGAGGCTTGGGTGATCTCATAGAGGTCTATAAAATACTGAGGAGCACAGATAAGGTAGATAGTCAACATCTTTTCCCAAAGGTAGAGAAGTCTAGAACTAGAGGGTATAGGTTTAAGGTGAGAGGGGAGGGATACAAAAGAGACCAGAGGGGAAATTGTTTCACACGGAGGGTGGTGAGCATCTGGAACGGGCTGCCAGAAGCAATGGTAGAGGTGGGTACAATTTTTTCCTTTAAAAAGCAGTTGGTAGTTACATGGGCAGGGTGGGTAGAGGATATGGGCCAAGTACGAGCAAGTGGGACTAGCTTAGTGATAGAAACTGGGCGACATGGACAAGCTGGGCTGAAGGGCCTGTTTCCATGCTGTAAACATCTGTGACTATGAAGAATCCATCTCAAGTTCCACTAACAGCAATGTGATAATATCTCGGTAATCTGGGATTCTTGCTGTTGCTGGTTATGGGATGAATAGAACATAGAACAGTACAGCACAGAACAGGCCCTCCGGCCCTCAATGTTGTGCCGAGCCATGATCACCCTACTCAAACCCACGTATCCACCCTATACCCGTAACCCAACAACCCCCCCTTAACCTTACTTTTTTTATTAGGACACTACGGGCAATTTAGCATGGCCAATCCACCTAACCCGCACATCTTTGGACTGTTGCCAACTCTATTGGGAAGGATTTCTTGAATTTGCTAACTCTATTGGGAAGGATTTCTTGAATTTGTTTGAATAGCATAAGGGGTCTTTGAATCCACCAGAATGGGCAAACTGTTTGGAAAAAAAAGCATTGAAAAGTATTACATTAAAATACTAGTCTCGATCATGGCCAGGAATCTCTGGTGTGGAATATGACTGACTGGACAAAAGGCTACCACTAAACCACTGAGAGAGAAATTAATGATTCCGCGATAAGAAAACAGTTTACAACAGCCAAGAACATCATTGGATTTAACCCCCATTCGAAATAGGTGAGCTGAGCACATTGCATATGGGAGAGCCTGAATTCAGGGAAGTTGCAATATTCAACAACAAATATACATTGGCAAAGACATTTATTTTGCTTCCACTCTGCTCCCTAGGGAACAGTTGTCGGGACATCACACACACTAAAAAGTGAATGAGTTGAACAAAGTTCAACCTTCTGATCCCACATGTACATTTCCACTTACACCAACAGGATTTCCGGGCTGAAATATAAATCCTTCATTGTATTCCTCTTGGAACTAAATCATAAGATTTCACCGGACTTAAGAGATAGCCACTATATTTCAAATGCAACATTGGGTATACAACTCGAAATTGCAAGCATCAGATAGGCAACCATCAGGAATGGGCAATAAATGTCAGCCTAGCCAGCATTGCCCACACCTGTGACAGGATCTTTGAAAAAATGAAACGCATCTTTTTTCTTTCATAGACATCTTAAGAATTATTTTCCCCATAAGTTATAAAACAATCTGACGACTGTATAGTTGGTTGTGTGGACAAATTGGTATTCTGGAAGTTCACTCTATTACTGCTAGGGGCATGGAGGATCTTTCGGGAATGTTATGACAGGCTTAGTTCAGAAGTTGCACTTTCGCCTCTAGGTCAGAGGGTTGTGAATTCAGGACCCACTCTAGAGACTCATAAGCCAGGTAGACACTGCTCGAGGCAGTGCTGCAATGTCTACAACGCTGCCTTTCGGATTAGCTGTTAAAATGAGGCCCTGTCTGCCCTCTTGGGTAGACAGGGGAATACTTCCTGTTGCCCTGGCCATTATTTATCCTTCCACCAGCATCTAAATCAATTGTTCCAGTCATTGTCGCGCCGCTGTTTGTGGAGGGTCTTGCAGTGTGAAAATCAGTCGCTGAATTTGTCACATTAATACACTGTGTAAAAAAAGTCCTCAATTGACTGTGAAGTGCTTCGGGACAGACTGAAATCATGAAAAGTGTGATTGTAAATGCAGGTTCTTTCTTATTCTCTGGAGGCAGTAAGTATGGGTTTTTTACTGGAGAAAACTGTGCATGATTTGCACAAAGCGGAGACTTTTGTTTATATTTCCGTTGCCACCTCGGATGAGGTGTGAGTCCAGAGTGCAGCCAGTACCTCGCTCAAACAAGTGGAAAGAAAGAACAATTAACTGCATTACTGACTGGCCCATCCGACTGCTGACAAGTGGATTCCTGTTCACACGCTCTTCTTCCTTATGAACCAAAGGCTGGAAAAGCTATCATAACCCACAAAAAGCACAAGACGGAAGGTCTAAAATGTGACAAACAAGCCAACTCTAAAAAAGGAACTGACTAACTAGGGCTAACTATCATTGTGGCCACAAGAGGATGATTACACCCAAGCTAACAATGTTTGCCCAATAACACAACAATGCATTGTTTAGGTGAAGGAAATTATGCAGCACAATATTGTACAGTAGTTTTGTCCTGATCCTGGTTACAACACAATAAACTTGGTATATTGGAGCAATTTGCTTTCTAAATGGCATTTATGCTTATGATGGATATTTGATAGAACTGATGGCCATAGGCCAAGCATAAAAGCTGACAAACCTCTCTTTCGTTACAAAAATTGTTTCAAATTTTGTTACAAATAACAAATACCGTTACTGTCTGTGCACAGTCTGCACGTTCACCTTGTGTCTGCGTGGGTTTCCTCCGGACGCTCCAGTTTCCTCCCAAAAGTCCCGAAAGACATGCTGTTAGGTAATTTGGACATTCTGAATTCTCCCTCTGTGCACCCGAAAAGGAGCCGGAATGTGGCGACTAGGGGCTTTTCAGAGTAGATTCATTGCGGTGTTAATGTAAGCCTACTGTGACAATAAAGAATATTATTATAATTATAAATAGTCGTTGGTTCATATGTTCACCTTGCTGTGAAATAAGGTAATTTGTATTTCGCATTTCTTGACCAAATGTCTGAGAGATCGAAGGGGTACATCGGTAGAAAACTAGACTGCCAGGTCACAAGGGGGATGCCATTGTTACATTGTTGGATTGTGCTCATTCACAAGTAAATTTGATCAGTGGGAGTCAACTCCAAAGCATGTGATGCTCAGACAACTTAGGGGAGCGACTAAAATTGAACATGAGAACAGAACTACACAGACACAAATTTGTATTGGGAACAAAGGTCAATAAAGACAAACCATAAGCGTAAAAATGTTTGATTGACTGTGGATGAGGGAATTGTGAAGCCGAAGAAAATCAGCTTTCACTCTTGGATAAATTTGATCAGATGTTAACCTGAAGGTGAAACCAGAAAAGAGCTGAATTGATCTGCTTTAGTAACTGTAATAATATTACCGGGAAGCTCCAGTCTAAATGTTGTTCAAAATCATGAGTGGCCTGGGAGAATATTTTCCCATTGGTGGAATGACGGAGAACCAGAGGATGCAGGGTGGCATGGTGGCGCAGTGGTTAGCACTGCTGACTCACAGCGCCAGGGACCTGCTCAATTCCGACCTCGGGTTGTTGTCTGTGTGCAGTTTGAACATTCTCCCCATATCTGCGTGGGTTTCCTCCGGGAGCTCCTGTTTCTTCCCACAGTCCAAAGATGTGCAGACTAGGTGGACTGGCCATGCAAGATTGCCCATATGTTTCCAAAGTTTTGGTGGGGTTCAGGGATAAGGTGGGGGATTGGGCCGAGGTGAGGTAGTTTTTCGAAGGGTCAATGCAGACTCTATGTGTAGTCACTGGGGGCCTCACGGTAGCATGGTGGTTAGCATCAATGCTTCACAGCTCCAGGGTCCCAGGTTCGATTCCCGGCTGGGTCACTGTCTGTGTGGAGTCTGCACGTCCTCCCCGTGTGTGCGTGGGTTTCCTCCGGGTGCTCCGGTTTCCTCCCACAGTCCAAAGATGTGCGGGTTAGGTGGATTGGCCATGCTAAATTGCCCGTAGTGTAAGGTTAATGGGGGGATTGTTGGGTTACGGGTATAGGGTGGATATGTGGGTTTAAGTAGGGTGATCATTGCTCGGCACAACATCGAGGGCCGAAGGGCCTGTTCTGTGCTGTACTGTTCTATATTGCCAAAGGCCTGAGTCTTATGGGGGTAATTATGGTTTGGATTCAGACATGAAAACACCACCAGACGCACCAGCGGGATTGGTTATCCAGCCAATGCTCACAATATTCTTCAATATTGTTTTTTGGAGAGGTAAAGGATACTGCCATGCTCCTCCTGCTGATAAGTGTCACAGAAGCTGAAACACGAGAAGAAGACAGTGTAATTGAGCATATCGATTTATCGCCGTGGATATCAAATCAATTGCACAGTGGAGAAATGGTAACTTAGACTATCCGTCAACCTTAAAGCGGTCAATAAAAATACCATTCCAGGCAAGTATACACTCCCTACAATCCGATACCTGTCAGCACCATTCCATGACGCCACAGTCTTCTCAAAGCTCAGTATTTGACTGAGCTATCTTCAGCTGTCTCAAGGACAGCAACGCTTTTATCTTACAGCTTTTGTTCTTCATGAAGGTTCTTCTGTGCTGTGGAATGTCCTTTGGACTAAATTCATCACCGAGCACATTTCAGAGGATCGTTTATTCAGTATTGTCAAATGTTGAGGAGGCACTCAACCTATTTGATGACATTATTTTCTATGGAAGGGACAAAGGAGGCCATGATCAACGATTATCAGCACTGTCCACTCACAATTTGATGCTCAAAAAATGCAGATGTGTAGAATCGAGACTGACTTCTGAAGGTACAGAGTGACAGCAGCTCGAGTAAAGCTGAGGCATGACAAGATGAAAGACACAATGTGCTTCTGGCACTGTCTCATGTGAAAGAGCTGGCATCATTTCTCGGTACTACCAACGTTTCTCACAAGTTTATTCCGAAGCACACAGACATTGTGGAGTCTCATTAGAAGTGACTACACAAAGAGACACCATGAGAATGGACATTTGCAGATGAAACATTGGAGGCGAGGATAACAACTCCACCAGCCTTCACACACTTCAACCCACATGCGGAAATGGAAGTCACAACAGATACGTCGGGAACTGCAATTGGAGCTGTACTCTCACAGTACATTAAAATAAATGATTGACCAATCCATTCTGTATCCCACCTGTTGTCAGAAACTGAAAACAAATACTCGACTCTAGTCTGCACCTATGCATGTGAACATTGACACATGTCATACAATCATAGAAGAATAAAATTATAGAATCGCTACGACCCTCCGAAAGAGCACCCTGCCTCGGGCCAAACCCCACACTAACCCCCTAACTCCACCTAGGGTCAATTTAGCACAGCCAATCCACCTAACCTACACATATTTGGACTGTGGAATGAATCCAGAGCACCCGAAGGAAACCCACGCAGACACAGGGAGAAAGTACAAACTCCACACAGACCGGTCGGAATCGAACCCGTGTCCCTGGCGCTGTGAAGCAGCATTGCTAACCACCATGCCACCGTGCCACCCGTGTATCTCTATGGTAGGAAGTTAATTCTCCACATCAATCACCATTGAAGACTTCATGATTGAGGTAATTGCACCCAATTGCAAATCTCTCCGGGCGAAATTCTCCGACCCCCAGCAGGGTCGGAGAATCGCCTGGGGGCGCCTACAATCCCGCCCCCGCCGTGGCAGAGATTCTCCGCCACCCGGGAAGTGGCGGGGGCAGGAATCTCGTCACTCCAATCGGAGAGGCTCCTGCGGTGATTCTCTGGCCCGAATGGGCCGAAGTCCCGCCGCTGGGAGGCCTCTCCCGCCGCCGAGGTTTAAACCACCTCTGGAACGGCGGGCTCAGCGGCGCGAGCAGGCCCCCGGGGTCCTGGGGGGGTGGGGGGCGATCGAAACCTGGGGGGTGCCCCCACGGTGGCCTGGCCCGCGATTGGGGCCCCCCGCTCAGACTCCGGGCCAGTGCCCTGGCTGTACTATTTTCTTCCGCTTCCGCCACGGCCTCTACCATGGCGGAGGCGGAAGAGAACCCCACATCGCGCATGCGCCGGCAGTGACGTCAGCGGCCAGTTGCCGCTGACGTCACTTCCAGCGCATGCGCGGACCGGTGAAAGCCTTTCGGCCAGCCCCGCTGCCGGGGGCGCCGGTTTTTTGTGCCGGTCTTCTGGTCGCAACCGCTCCGGCGCGGGGCTGGCACCCAAAGGTGGGGAGAATTCCCCACCTTTGGGGAGGCGCGACCCTTGAGTGCTTGGCGCCACTCCCCTACTCCGTGACCCTCCGTCACGTCGGGTAGGGGGAATGCCGCCCCTTATTATATAATAGGAATTGGAGGCTGAATCAACAGCATACAGCCTACTGCAGAAAGTAAGCCAGTAGTTAGAAAACGAGGGACCTTGTAAAATGAAGAGAGAACTGATCCTGTAATGCAGAGTACGCAATAAACTTACATTGTTTGGTCATTACTGTTGGAACTGGAACTGGAGGGGTTATCCCCAAAAATATGACAGAAACGTGCGTTTCATCTTGCTCATGAAGGATACCTCGTTGCTGTTCAGGTGGAATAACAATGCCATGAAGCAGTATGGTGGTCAGTAATAGATTGCTGTCCAGAAATGATCATTGGAAACTGTGTAGCATGTGAAAAATCTATTAAACCATGTCCCGCACCTCTACACCCGACCCACTGCCAACCCCACCATGGCAACAAATTCAAGTTAATATTTTTGGCAAAGTGCACGCAAGCCCTAGGAATCAATGTATTTTGCTTGTCATTAATGATCTACACAGAAAATGGTTGGAAATTGCTGCAAGAATTTCCATTGGCACCATTTCATCATTGACATTACAAAATGGAGTTTGCTGGAGACTATAAGCATAGACAATGGACAATAGTTGCTTCCATTCAGTTCATAGAGTTCCTAGCGAATTATTAAACTAATCGCCATCTGACATCGCAATGCAACCTCCAATCGAATGGACACTGAACAATTCAACAGAGTGACAAAGGACAGTCTGAGAGTTAGTCTGTCACAGAATTATAGAATCACTACAGCGCAGAAGGAAGTCATTCAGCCCATCAAGTCTGCACCGACCCTCCGAGAGAGCATCTTACCTATGCCCACCCTGCCCTGTGCCCGTAACCTAACCTGCACATCCCTGGACACTAATGGGCAATTTAGCATGGTCAATCCACCTGACCTGCACATCTTTGGACTGTGGGAGGAAACCAGAGCGCCAGGAGGCAACCCATGCAGACATGGGGAGTTCGTGCAAACTCCACACAGACAGTGACCCAAGGCCGGAATTGAACACGGTCCCTGATGCTGTGAGGCAGCAGTGCTAACCACTGTGCCACCGTGCCACCCTTTTGGAGGAGAAAACATTCAAGCAACCCATTCACATCCTACTTTGCACATATTGATCCAGCCAAACTCTTTAGGCGGAAAGACACCAGCCAAACGTAGAATAGGTCATGACCATTCTTCAGTCATCACCCCCAGTTAACTGGAGTGCCGGAGTGAAAGCCGCGCACATCGCAAAGTGATAAGGCAAAGCAAAAATATACTTTGACAAACAAACAGGTGCAAAGGAACTGTGATTTGCAGTCAGAATCAGGTTTGAATCAAATAACCAAATCGCAGCAACAAACTTATATCAGATCCAAAGACGATCAGGGTGGTTGTGACAACGCTAAGTGGAATGCAAGATGTTCGATAATGAACAGACCAGGATATTTTGAGAACAGAAATTATGGGGATGCATGTACTTTATTTTATTTATTCACAGGATGTGGGCACCGCAGGCTGCGCCAACATTTATTACCCATCCTTAATTGCCCTGAGAAGGTGGTGGTGAGCTGCATTCGTAAACCTCTACAATCCATGTGGTGCAGTGCTGATCATTGCGAGTTCCAGTATTTTTACCCTGTGATAGTGAAGGAACTGTGATATATGGAGTGCGGCTCTGAGGGAAAATTGCAGGTGATGATGCTTCGTGCATCTGCTGCTCTTGTCCATCTAGGTGGTAGAAGTCACGCGTATGGAAGATGCTGCTAAAAGAGCCTTGGTGAGGTGCTGAAGCACATCCTGTAGATTACACACACTTCTGCTACTGTGCATCAATGGTGACGGAAGTAAGTTTTTAAGGTGGCGGTGCTTGTAGTGCCAATCAATTGTGCTGCTTTGTTCCGGATGGTGTCCAGGTTATTGAGTGTTATTCAAGCTGCACTTGTCCAAGCAAGTGTAGAATATTCCATCACAATCCTTATTTGCTCCTTATGGATGGTGGACAGGGAGTTACTGTCTGCAGAACTCGCAGCCTCTGACCTGCTCTTGTAGCCAAAGTATTTGCATGGCTGGTCCAGTTCAGTTTTTGGTCAATTGTAACTTCCAGGGTGTTGATAGTGTGGGATTCAGCAATGGGTAATTCCATTGAATGCCAAGGGAAGATGGTTACAGCCTCTCTTGCTGGTGATGGGCATTGCCTGGCATGTGTGTGCAAATGTTAGCTGTCAATTATTAGTCTAAGTCTGAATATTGTCCAGGTCTTGGTGCATATGGGCACAGACTGCTTCAATATCCGAGGAGTCACAGATGGCGCTGAATATTGTGCAATCATCAGCGACAATCACGTCCCACAAAAGAAGAAATAAAACCTGCAACTTCAATTCATGACTTGAGCTCAATTCAAGTAACTCACAAAGAAACTGCTGCTGATTCAGAATAAATATGATTTTCCAAGCGCTCACTGGTGATTTTTTTAAAGATACGGGCCGGGATTCTCCCCTACCTGGCGGGGCGGGGGGTCCCGGCGTGTCGGAGTGGCGTGGACCACTCCAGCATCAGGCTGCCCCAAAGGTGCGGAAGTCTCCGCACCTTTAGTGGCCAAGCCCTCACATTGAGGGGCTAGACACGCGCTGGAGTGGTTCCCGCTCCGCTGGCTGGCGTGAACGGCCTTTGGCGCCACGCCAGCCGGGGCCGAAAGGACTTCACCGGCCGGCGTAAGTCCGCACATGCGTCGGAGCGTCAGTGGCTGCTGACGTCATCTCGGCACATGCGCAGGGGAGGGGGTCTCTTCCGCCTCCGCCATGGTGAAGACCATGGTGGAGCCGGAAGAAAACGAGTGCGCCCACGGCACAGGCCCGCCCGCCGATCGGTGGGCCCCGATTGCGGGCCAGGCCACCGTGGGGGCACCCCCCCCCCCGGGTTCAGATCACCTGCCCCCCCCAGGACCCCGGAGCACGCCTGCGCCGCCAATTCCGCCTGTCAGGTAGATGGTTTAATCCACGCGATTCTCGTCCCCGCCGAATCTCGGGAGGCAGAGATTTCGGGACACGGCGGGGGCGGGATTGACGCCGGCCCCGGGCGATTCTACGACCCCCGGAGAGTCGGAATATCCCGCCGCTGATTCTGATGCTTGGTGTTAATTGTATTAATTGTGTTTAATTGTATGCAGATAGTGGGAATGAATGTTTCTTGTGGGGTGTGGCGGCTCCAAGAGAGCTATCCATTTAGACCCAGTGACTATGCTCTTGTCCCATGCTTTGCACGTTTTACCTTTTCAAGTATTAATTCGTTTCTATTCTAAAGGTTATTTGAAAGTTCCCTCCACAACTCTTTCAGGTAGTGCATTTCAGATCATGACATATCACTGTTCATAGAATTCCTGCAGTGCAGAAGGAAGCCATTCGGCCCATCGAGTCCTCCCGCTATTTTCCCCCCCCCCCCCATGGCCGCCCCACGACACGAATCGCTGCTCGCCGTAAAAAATGGCGAGCAGCGATTCTCCCCTAGCCGATGGGCCGATTTCCCAGGCCTTTACAGCCGTTTTCACGAACTCCAACACACCTGCTCTCACAGTTCGTGAAAACGGCCGCAAAGTGCCGTTCTGGAGAACCATGCACCCATCGCGGGCAGCGGGTCCGAACCCCGCGCACTCTTTGTTCCTCCGCCGCCCCGCTGGATCAGTCCGCGGGGCGGCTGAAGGGCATAACGGCCCGCGCATGCGCGGGTTTCACGCATATGCGTGATGACGTCATCCGCGCATGCGCGGATTGGAGCCGTCCAATCCGCGCATGCGCGGCTGACATCATTGTTTGCGTCAGCCGCTGTTAACCTTGGCGCACGGGCTTAGCGAAGTTCGATAAGCCTGCGATGCCGAGGTTCACGGGACCCCGCTGCTAGCCCCGACCGGGGAGCAGAATCGGGTCCCGGGAGGGGGCGCGGAGGCTGCCGTGAAACACGGCCAGTTTCACGGCAGCCTTCACGGCTCTCCGCATTTGCGGAGAATCGCGCCCATAGATTCTCACTATTTCTCTATCGAATCAGCTCTTCATTTCAAGCATGGTAATCATAACCATCATTGTCTTATCTGAGGAGAACAACCCCAACATCACATCACTAAAGTCCCTGACCTCTGGTTCTTTTGCAGTAAAACTCCTCAGCATTGACATCCTTCCTGAAGTGCAGTGTCTGGAATTACACATAATACACCAGTTGAGGTCGAGCCAGTGATTTCCAAAGCTGTAGCCTAACTTCCTTTGTGCTCCATCGTCATGAAAAACAAGGATAGGGGAGAGGGTGTGTTCGGTGGTTGTGGGGGAGGGGCATTGTTGGGGGTTAGAGGGGTGGGCGAGGTGGCCTGGGGTGGCAAGTTTGCAGTAGTTGGGACTGGGGGGGGGGGAGGGGAACCCAGAGATAATGATTGGCGGGATTTCCCCCCCCACCCCCCCCCCCCCCCCACCCCCCACCACTACTTCCAGCAAGGTAAACCTATTCCCTCAAAATTACTGTTAACTTAAAGCCTCAACTGAAAGGAAATTGAAATCATTAAAGGATCACAGTCTGCTTTATCAGCTATAGACTGGGTCCTGAAATGAAAAAGTGTTTTTTGCCCTCGAGTTTCCAACCTACATGGAGGTATGCTATAGCAGAATCAGCTATTGTTAAATGTTCCAATTTCCGAATCAGCTCTTTAGATTCTAACTTTGCGTTCTAGGATCTTGTTATTATATGTGGGCTTGTGAGGATAGAGTTTTGAGAGTACAACTCTTTTATAATTGTTTAATAAATGTTTGTTGTTCAATTGCAGTTTATAAATGAGGATTATATAATCTCACAATGATAACTAAAGTTATTCAGAACACATCAATAATTGCTGAGATAACATACAATATTTGAATCCACCATAAAAAAATAGTTTGGATATACAAACAAATATCGGATTATACTTACAATCCAGGATAATTTCTTAAGGTCTTTAATTGTCTTGTATTCAAAACATAGGGAATTCTAGATAGCCAGAACTCAACCTATGTTGGTTTAGCTCACTGAGCTAAATCACTGGCTTTTAAAGCAGACCAAGCAGCCCAGCAGCACGGTTCGATTCCCGTACCCGGACAGGCGCCGGAATGTGGCGACTAGGGTCTTTTCACAGTAACTTCATTGAAGCCTACTCGTGACAATAAATGATTTTCATTTCATGTGTCCAAAGGTGGCTGACTAATTTCTAATCCAGCTGGTGTGTATTCTAAAAGAAGATTTCAGCTGAAGTTAAACAAGTTTCCATTCTGTATTGTTCTTGAAAAAAGCGGTTATTCTTTACACTTATGGAATTCAAGGAGTTTGAGGACTATGTTGCCCATGTCTAGAAGATCTAGCTGGTGGGCTGGTTGACAGCCTTTATAACTGCAATCCAAGGACTTGTTATAAATTTCACATGTGGCCTCCTAGCAATGGTTCAAATGCAGTAACGGTGCTTTTAATTATTTGCCAATTGTGCTAATTGACCGAAGTTGCCCACCAAATGTGTTAATTCTGTTGCACACACCTCTCAAGCAAACCAACCCCATATCTAAGGAAGGATGTGCTGGCCTTGGAAAGGGTCCAGAGGAGGTTCACAAGAATGATCCCTGGAATGAAGAGCTTGTCGTATGAGGAACGGTTGAGGATTCTGGGTCTGTACTTGGAGTTTAGAAGGATGACGGGGGATCTTATTGAAACTTACAGGATACTGCGTGACCTGGATAGAGTGGAGGTGGAGAGGATGTTTCCATTTGTAGGCGAAACTGGAAGCAGAGGACACAATCTCAGACTAAAGGGCAGATCCTTTAAAGCAGAGATGAGGAGGAATTTGTTCAGCCAGAGGGTGGTGAATCTGTGGAACTCTGCCGCAGAAGGCTGTGGAGGCCAAATCACTGAGTGTCTTTAAGACAAAGATAGATAGGTTTTTGATCAGTAACGGGATCAGGGATTATGGGGAGAAGGCAGGAGAATGGGGATGAGAAAAATTCCAGTCATGATTGAGTGGCGGAGCAGACTCGATGGGCCGAGTGGCCTAATTCTGCTCCTATGTCCTATGGTCTTATGGTCTTAACACAAAAATGGTTGCATACACTTTTGCAATTTTCAATTTTTAGCATCTCATCCTCTCTCACCCCTCCTGGGGAAGGGGCAGGGGTGGTTTGGAATGGAAGTTAATAATAACATCTATCGCTCTATTAATAAAACCTATGATTCCATATATAACTTTTAAGCATCTGTTCAACTGCCACTTTCAGAGATTTACATATATAAAGTGCAGGTCTCCTATTCCTGCACTCTTTAAAACTGTACCATTTAGTTTACATTGGTGATTTTGAAGGAGCACTCTGCTGAGAGGGATATGTGCCTTTGGTTTCCTGCCTGTTGGCTTACTCATTGCCACAGTCAGATTTAGGGCAGCGACCTCCCTCTTTCACACTCTCGTCAGCCCGCTGTGCATTCACAGAAAATCTCAGTTTTCATTGAGCACGATTTAATTGCAGATTTTGCTTGCTTTTGGATTAAAAAAAACCTTTGATTTCTGTAAATCATAGAATCATAGAATCCCTACAGTGCAGAAGGAGGCCATTCGGCCCATCGAGTCTGCACCAACACTTCAAAATAACACCCTACCTAGGCCCCATCCTTGCCCTATCCTTGCAACCCCACCCGAAAGGGGAATTTCGCATGGCCAATTCACCTAACCTGCACAACTTGGGACTGTGGGAGGAAACCGGAGCACGTGGAGGAAACCCACGCAGGCACAAGAAGAGAGTGGAAAATTAACACAGACAGTCACCTGAGGTCGGAATCGAACCCGGGTGCTGGTGCTGTGAGGCAGCAGTGCTAACCACTGTGACACCATGCTGCCGCTATTTCCAAATCGTGTGCCACTATTTCTGCAAGATATGTATCATATCTTCCTGCTATATATATATAGACATTGCGGGATGATTTTCTGGCCAATCACATCAATTGCAGGAGGGCGCAGTGATGTCAGGATGTGGACGCGACATCTTCTCCCACGGTCTCACGAGCTTCCTGGTCAAGGATGCACCCACCCGATCAACGTCAAGTTCTGCCCTAAGCCTTCCCTGGTACCTTGGTGTATTGTAAAGTGTGGTTTTAAAAGGGAAAAATAAGATAGGAGAGGGGCGTGATTCGACAAAAAAAAGTTAAAGTACTGGGGCGCGATTCTCCCACACAGGGAGAAATCGTAAGGCTGGCGTCAAATCCGGGCGGATTTGACGCCAGCCCCCCCCCTCCCCGACCGGGAACTGATTCTGGTCCCCGGTCGGGGCTAGCATGCCGCCGCCGTAAACTCCGGCATCACGGGCTTAACGAATTTTGTTAAGCCCGCTTGCCAGAGTTTGCGCCGGCTGACGCGTCATATGACGTCAGCCGCGCATGTGCGGATTGGAAGACTCCAACCCGCGCATGCGCGGATGACGTCATCGCACATTTGCGCGGAACCCGCGCATGCGCGGGCCGGGATGCCCATCAGCCGCCCCGCGAAGTGATACAGCGGGGCGGCGGAAGGACAAAGAGTGCGCGGGTATCGGACCCGCTGCCCGCAATCGGTGCCCACTGATCGCGGGCCCATGGCACCCTTGGCACGGCCGTGGTACTGCTGTGCCAATCGGTGCCATGGTTTTAAAAATCGGCACTTTACGGCCGTTTTTACGAACGGCCAGACCAGGTGTGTTTGCCGTTCGTAAAAACAGCCGTAAAGGGCTTGGAACTCGGCCCATCGGCCAGCTGAGAATCTCTGCTGGCCGTAAAAAAACGGTGGCAGCGATTCGTATCGGGAGTCGGGCGTGGGGGGGGGGGGGGTGGAGAATAGCGGGAGGGCGTCGGACTAGCGTGGCCGTAAAATTTTACGACCCCCGCTATTCTCCGCACCGTCGTGAGTGCGGAGAATTGCGCCCCTGTTTTCTGACCCGTTGGCAGAGTGATTCTTGGTGGCTGCAGCGCCGAGATTAGCCCTGCTGGTCAACGGCACTTTGCTGTTTTGTTTTGGCCTTGGGGAGGTTCTCCCCGTCAAGGCCGCAATTAGGCAGCAGTCCTGCACTGATGAACTGAGCTCACGAGGTTGGCACTGCCAGAGTGTCAGGTGCCAGGAGAGTGCAAGAGTGCCACCCCGCTATGTCCCCAACCACTGGGGAGACTCTAATCATCAGTGAGACCTCCCCCACTGCCCTTCCCCCAACCCCCACCCACCCTCCCGAGGTGTCATTACGCCTGGTTGACGTTTGTGTGAATCAATACTGAACGGCGCCCGGTTGAGGCCTCGCAGGTATGGGCCATTGAATCCTGAGCGCCGAGACAACCTGGAAAGCATACTTAGGTGAGTCTAATGGTGACGCCGTGATCCAGATCGTGTCAAGCCTCGCGAGTCTGGCAATGTTTTTGGCCCAGCCTGAAGGTCAATTTTGGCCACTTCAGGGATTCAACCGTCTCCAAGTCGGGGACAACGAGGTCATTGAATCGCCCCCGTAGATGTTTGGTTCGGTAGGGAGTAAAATAGAGGGAAACATTAATGGCTGAGAAAGGAAGACAATGTGGACAGAAATAAAGGTCCTTAAGTGTGTAACATGAGATTGGGAAGGCAACTAGAATGTTAGCATCTATTGCAAGGAGAATCGATGATAAATGTAGGGAAGTGTTGCGAGAGTTGTACAGGGCAATGGACCTGGACTCCTGTGTAGTTTTAGTGTCCATATTTAAGAAAGGATAGAATTGAATTAGAAGCAGTTCAGAGAAGCTTCACTTGACTGATTCTTTGGGTCTAGGGGTTATCTTATGATGAAAGGGTGGGCCTATTATTCACCAGAATTTAAAAGAATGAAGGTGCTGTTTTAGCTACATAGAGGATCCTGATGGGGCTTGACAAAATGGGTACTAGGAGGGTGGTTCCCCTTGTGGGGAAATCTGGAACTGCGGGACACATTTTAAAAATTAGGCGTCATCCATTTAAGACTGCGATAGGGGGACATTTGTTTCTCCCAGAGGGTCATTAGTGAGTGGAATTCTGTTTCACAGAAAGTATCAGAGACAGAGTCACAGAATATATTCAAGGTTAATTTAGATGGATTTTTGATAGACTCAGGAAGTTAAAGGGGACAGAAAGTTTCAATATGCTTTATAAATGCAAGTCAATATGGTTGTAACAGAACATAATGATTGGCCAAGGGATTCTGCAGTTCTACTACAGTCCAAGAGCTAAAAAAAAAACTTAATTAGAATGTTACATTATTTTGCTGACGCATGTTAAGTATGGGGTGAGCTACGGACAATTAACGCTAATGTTTATTGCTATTAGAGAGTAGCCAGTTAATTAAAACAGGAGGGTTACTCCTTTCAGTTATGTTCTTACTTCCTATCTGAATTTTGCTGTTCTGTTATATTATAGCCACAGCTTTTTCTAAGAAGCAAAGATACCAATTAGCGTGGATGCAACCAAGCAGATGCTTCTACATTGACGACTACAGTCCTCTATGTTTGTGCAAGATTAAGTATTTAAAAAGTGCATCTTGTAGCCATCTCACACGCACATCCATTCCCTAGCTGCCCAAGCCTTTGCAACTTTTCCCACAGTTAATTTGCAGCAATGCACAGGATAATAGAGACTGTCAGAAAAGGAAAAGTAGTACCCACAAAATGGCATGTGAGGATTGCAGATATCTAAAGGAAATTGCACTCTATTTGATTCCACAGATGCCTCTGTTTCTATCATTCCCAAAGGCCAAGCTTGATCCAATTCTGGCTACTGAAGCAGGTCTAATACAGAAGTAGATTAAGGAAAGAACTGGTGGATTGGCTGTATTAAAAACCAAGCAAGTTTGAAGTATCCTCGGGTATGTTTCAAAAGCATTTTGAGTTGACTTGAAATAATACTTTCTCTCGAATGCAATATTAAAGGAAGTAGCCCTGGATCTGGACCCGAATACTCTGGATCCAATTGAGTGGAGGGGAATATAAAGCAGATTCAAGGACACAATTATTAAGAGACCCAACTTGCTTTCTTTCCGTCCATTCAGTTGTTCGACCAAAACAATATTTTTATGTTGCAGTCTGTTAAGTTACTGTAGACCTTTAAATGGTGCAGCAACTGTGAATTCCTGCCCTCCAGGTGACAACTTACCAGCGGTTAATGTTTCTAATGCTGAGAGCTCACCATCAATGCATTAATTGGCGCCCCATGCTCGGTCCTGCCACTCTTGTTTCTGAGTCAGAAGGCTGTGGGGTCAAGGCCAACTTCATGCAATCCAGGCTAACACTTTAATATGTGTTCTTGGGATCTGTTGCCATTTTCTCAGTTCTGTCCTTTGGATGAACCTCAAAACCAAGAGCCAGTTTGCCTTCTCGGGTGGGGGAAAATGATCCAGTGTCACTATTCAAAGAAGGATAGTGGCCATTTCTACTGAGTGTACATCTTGGCCAATACACCTCCATTTACAGAAACAATTTATTTGACCATTTATCTCAGTGCCATTGATGGGAATTCAGCATATTAACTCATGCATTTCCTACAGTACAACAGTGACTACACTTCAAAAGTACTTTGTTGGCTGTAATCACTTTGGAATGTACTTTATAATGAGGCTGACTCCAAGAGGTCCAGTCAGGAGCTGACTGAAAAGTCTGAGAATCTTCAGGAATTGTCTGGTGAAAAGAGCTGGGGGGGGGGGGGGGGGGGGGGGGGGGGGGGGAGTTGGGAGGTGTTGGTTGGTGCATGTATAATAAGCAAAGAATCATCTAGAAAGTCTCCCCATTCTCACTGCTGACGTGACGAACTGCTGCTATTTCTCCAATCCGATTTGGCCCAAATGCTCAGGCTAGACTTGCATATTTGCACCAGGAAAACAGAATGCTTCTGCAGCATAAAACGGGAATGTTAATTGTCAAGACTACAATGTATGAAAATACTGCATTATTTCAAAAGGCAACGGATTCTCCGTTCCTGAGGCTAAGTGCTGACGCCGACAGAGGATCCGTGATGTTTCACGATGGGAAGATCGGTGCGAAATCCTCACCGGTTCCAGTACCAGTGAGGGGCTAGCACCGGTGCCGTGTGAAACAACCGTGGAACGTGCTGAAAATGGTCGGAGAATCGGCGGGTTCCTTGCTGCACATGCGCAGGGCTGACAAGCTGTAGCCGCGCACGCCTACGCACACGCACCGGTCGCGCCAGAAGAAATGGTGCCAGCCGTGCTGGACAGCGTACCCGCCCACTCCGACCCCACAGCCTAGCCAACCCCCACCACTCCCCCCAGTTCTGACAGAGCACCCCGGCTAGCGGCACAGATCTCAGCTGAGTGTGGTGGCGCTGGGCACTGTCCGCACGCCTCTCTCTCTCCACGCAGCCAGCACGCCAGGCTCCCAACCACATGTGGCCCGCGTTGTCGGGAATTAGGCCCACCGAAGGCGGAGAATTGTGGTTGGACCTGATAATTATATGCTGACGGGGTTGCGATACAGATTTGGAGGGGGCAGAGCATCGTGAACCGGCGTCAAACCAGCACCTGTCCCAATTCCGGCGTCGGCAACCGTTCTCCGCCCGATCACCGTTCCCAATTTCGCCGTCGTGCTACGGAAAATACCACCCAACATTTTTGTCCTATGAAACTGCTCTTCAGGGACCTGCACTGGGGGAAATCAGTATGCAGTTTTCTGGTGAATTGCGCTGCACCAATATTCTTCACCCATGATATAAAATTTGCCATTGGCGTGTGGGCAACTCTGGCAAGACCAGCATTTAATTTCTATCCCGTATTGCCATTAAAATGTGCTGGTGGCATTCCTCTTGAACTGCTACAGTCCTTGCGGTGGCAAGATTGATGATAAAAGCACAATGATAAATGCTCAAATCAGGATGGTGCTGTAGTGATCTCTGTATGTGCATGTACATAACGGGTTAATGTGTAATCAGTAGCACCAGATGATCACTAGAGGGCCGGACCAACAGGGGTATAAGGGGAAACACATTGTGTCTCACTCTCTCTTTTGGATGGACTGTGACCAGGACAGGAGTATCAGATTAGATCAGATGGTTAGTGCAGTTTCTGTAGTTAGATCATGTTAACCTTATTACTAGTATTAATGTTAAAGTAAAGATCATGCAATTATTGTTATAGTTACTCAATAAACCTTTTGTACTACTGGATGGGTTTGAGTCTTCTTCATCGAGATTCAGAAGAAATCATCAGTCACCAAAGTTTGAGTAGCACATATTACACTCGGTAGGATATCAAAACACACAGAAAAGTGTAATCAAAGCTAATACAGGAGCGTAATTAAAAAGGTGCGTGACTTGGAAGTTTCTTATTCATTTTGGAAAGAATGAAATCCAAGACAGGTATAGCTAAGAAGAAGGTCCTGTGGGGCAGTCGGCACTGGTCCTGCCTCTGAGCTAGAAAATCTGGGCTCGAGTCCCACAGGGCTTGATGGCCACAGAAGGTGTGCTCATAATATAGCCAAACAGGCAACCTGTAAATCCTTCCAACAAAATGGCAGGCGGTAAGAGCAGCAGGGTTTCCTGGCCAGCCATGTTTAATGCAAAGTAGTGTCCATCAAGCCATAAAGTCTGGCTTCAGGTTAATCGTCTGATGCAGGAAAAACGAGCTAAGGAAGAAACATAGGGAAATGCTTGGTCTGCCTCCTGTGTCACCAGATGTAGGGGGCTTTCTGTATCATATGTACAGTATCCGTCTTCCATCAAGGCAATTACCTCTAACAGGGCTTCATCTAAGCCGCGTACTTGCATGTCCAGCTTGCGCGAAGAATTTACTTTAGGATAGGCTTTGATCTACAAAGCTTGAGAAACTCAAAATCATTTGAGTCTGTTCTGAACCATCCATGACCTTGAGACAGGAGCATTTGATGACAGAGGTATGAATACATGGTGATGGTAATTGCTGCAGACAAAACAAAGTGAAGGTCATATACTTTGGGAAGCACAGAATGAAAGCCCAATTTACATTGCCTCTGATCACAGTCATCTGAAGGAACAAAGGACAAAATCCAAAGGACCGGTTCCACGGGTCTTTTCTTTAGCAGAGCTGAATTATGGCTCATTATCACCGACTTTAAGCTTCTCACAATTTAAAAAGCTGCGGCGGAAACGAATGAAAATATTGTTATAGCTGAAATCTTGGACAGATTTTATTGCTTTCTTTTCCTGTTTTTATAGACCTATTTGAGAAAGTCTTTAGTAAGCGATAGGTTGCGCTAAGCATTGATTTTATTGTCCAAGAATTTTGTGTCACTGTAATATTGCCATAGGTTATGACAATATTTCAGATGAAATGTCCCGCTCACATTGAACTTACATGACAAAATGTGCTGGGGTTTTCATTAATCTAGCCAACGATGCTATAACACCACATTTAATGTCTTCATAAAAGCTACTCGGGATTTTTTTGTAAAAATAAATTAGCTGAGAAATTATTTTGGTAACTTTAGCATGCAAAGCTTAATACATTCACGTAACATTCCTGTTAGAATACTCTAATGTCATAATCAGTGGATTTTATTTGCAGAAGTGAGAGTGGATTGACAGTGTGGTCCTAAGTAAACTACCGTGCATCAGAGATTCTCTGTGGTTAATTCTGTTTGGTTATGAATTATGACAAGAGCTATTTTATATAGATGTTTCCAACCATTTGAATGCTTCACAAAGTAACAAAACAATTTCTTTCCCTTTGCTGAAAAATGTAGGGCGGGATTCTCCGTCCCGCCGCACCTGTTTTCTGGTGCGGCACACACCCGCCGACAGCGGGATCATCCATCCCGGCAGCCGGTTTGTGGGCACCCCCACGCTGTCGGGGAATCCGCAGGCGTGGATGCGCTGCCGGCGAAGCGGAGGATCCCGCTGACGGAGTATCCCACCTGTAATTCTTGGGTTTTGGCATCATTGGCAAGGCCAGCATCTATTGCCCAACCCTAAATGCCCGAAGAAGATTGAGTTGCTGTTCAGCTGCTTCAGAGAACAATTGAGGGGTAACCTTGTATTGGTGTTCAAAGGGACCTGGGTGACCTAGTTCATGAGTTCACTAAAAGCCGGCATGCAGGTGCAACAATGAAAGCAAAGGCAAATGGTGCATTGGCCTTCAACGCAAGGGATTTGAGTTAAGGAGTGCAGATGTCTTGCTGAAATTGTATAGAGGCTTGATGAGACTGTATCTGGAGTATTGTGTGCAGTTTTGCTCTCCTTATCTAAGGAACGGTACTTGCCATAGAGGGAGTGCAATAGAGATTCACCAAAATAATGCCTGGGGTGTCAGGCACGGTGGCGCAGTGCCTCACAGCGCAGTTCAATTCCAGCCTTAAGCAACTGTCTGTGTGGAGTTTGCACTTTCTCTCCGTGTCTGCGTGGATCTCCTCTGGATGACCCAGTTTCCTTCTGTAGCCATGTAAAATGGCCACCTGCAAAGGACCATGGGAATTGTGGTCAATTTGGGACACACAGAGTACACAGCCTCTGTGTATTATGTAAAGAAACCAGACTTGACTGAAACTTGCATCTATTAAGAATCAACTACCATTTTCCCCAAGACAATATCTTTCCCATGAAGGACCATCAATGATTGCAGACTAACAGTGCCACCCCCCGTTATTTGGAAAGGCCTACGTGCCTGGGTCAATGATAGCTAGGACCCGCCCAGCCATCAAGGTATCTGTCCCCTAATTGGCTAAGATCAATGAAGGTGATAGAAACCCGATCGATCCATTGGATCTGGAGTAAGGACCGGCCAAAAGGGTGCGAAAGAGACGAAGGATAAAAAGCCCTTCACACTAGAGATCCGTCTTTTTTGGGACAGGTTTGTGCGCAACCAACTGTAGCAGAACAACCAAGTTCAAGGACCCGTGGCCATTCCTGAAGGACGAGCCGAGCTGAGACGAACCCAACAACTTCCAACTGACCACGTGGACCCGGATAAAGGCCTTATCTCGCACAGTGACAGTCACTCGAAGTTAAGTAAAGGTCATCTCAGTTGTTAGGTGTAGTTAGGTTTCTAAGTTTCCCTGGTTAGGTGTCTAAGTGCCCAAATCTCATTATGTGTGGTATCTGCCGGGTCATAGTTTGCGCAAGCCCTTTTAACTGCTTCCGTGGCATGCGAAACAAAGGTACAGAACCATTTAGTGCAGGGGTGGGCAAACTTTTCCGTGCAAGGGCCACATTCAGAAATTCACAATTTTAAAGGGCCGCATAGTATATTAAGTAAAATAATTACTTCACCCGGTTATGATTCTGGGCGCCTCATACAGAACATAGAACAGTACAGCACAGAACAGGCCCTTCGGCCCTCGATGTTGTGCCGAGCAATGATCACCCTACTCAAGTCAACGTATCCACCCTATACCAGTAAGTAACCCAACAGCCCCCCCATTAACCTTAAAAAAAAATTTTCAAAAAAAAATAAATAAAAAAATTTTAATTTTAATTTTTTTATTTTTCTTTATGACTTGGTGGGCCGCATAAAGACCTTTGGCGGGCCGCATGCGGCCCGTGGGCCGTAGTTTGCCCACCCCTGATTTAGTGGTTTCTTCTTCATTTAGGTGAGCGCGGTTTAAATTTCCGTATACTGCCTTGAAATATATCACGAGGCGACCGGCAAAGGCGGTCGGATGTTCCCCTTTCTTTTGTCTACATTTGTTTAATCCCTCTACCGGTTCCCCTTTGTTGTATCCGATAGCATCTAATATTGCGGTCTTCATTTCCTCCAGGGTTCCTTTTCCGATGTTTTGGGGTTCTGGAAAAGCTGATCATACCAACTGGCTGAGACTCATTACAATCAATTTTACTTCCTCCCTCTCGTCTAATCCATACATGACCTTTTGCTGGTGCACCTCCTCGAAGAAGCTATGTGGGTCTGCGGTGGGCTGAAATGGAGTAATTTTACCGCAAGCGTCCCTTAACTGGGTTACCGAAAGTGAGGTAGTGTCAGTGATATCTGGACCTGCTTGGTCTCTAATCCTTCCCTCTGTGGTTATCGGATTCATGGCTGTGGGGGTTGGTGTGACCTGTGCAGCCGGTGCTGCCGGTGCCTTTCTTTTTGGGATGCGTGGCGGCTGCTTTTGACTTTCATTTCCTTGAACATACATTTGTGCACTTTCAGTTAACTCTTCCCAATCTGCCATCTCTTCCTCATCTGTCTCGTCTGTTCCGGAGGCACACATAAAACCATTCTGAACCGAAAGTCATGACTGGAGCTTATCTATCTTCCGCTGGCATTTAACGTGGTCAACGGTGCTCTGCCTTTATTCTTTAGTGGACTGGTGGAGCGCTCTGAAAGCTGCCTCCTCCACTCTTGAGGATGGAATAAGAATCACAGGATGTGGCATTTACATGGAGGACTCACAGGGACGGCCACTAGAAGAGGTATCTTTAAAATTACCCGGCCACTTGGGTTCGCAGGCAGCCGAACTGGCCGCCATAGCTTATGTAATTGATCACCCAGGCTCCGTTCCAATGCCTGTGGACATACACTCAGACAGTTTGTATGTCTGCAACAGTCTTACAGAATTCCTTCCCCTCGGGGGAATCTCGAGCTTTTGTATCCGCCGACGGAAAACCCCTACCCTCTGCCCCTCTTCTGAAACATATTCTTACAAAAGCCACCGGCCGCACATACGGCATCATTAAAGTAAAGAGCCATCACCGCACCACCCTCCCTGGGAATTGCAAGGCCGACGCCTTAGCCAAAGCTGAATGACGAACAGATAGGGGGGTATCTGTTCACCCCCCCCCCCCCCCCCCCCCCCCCGAGTATGAACAGATACATTCAATCCAGGTCTTCTGAACCAATATTGAAGATTTATCTCAGGCACAGAAAGCAGATGACTCCCTTAAACAGATACTGAACGGCACCTACCCAGCTCCCTATGATAAATGGAAGGACACACTCACGATACTGGACGGAATAGTGTTAAAGGACGGATTTTATGTGGTCCCCACCCAAGACAGAAAACAATTAATTTACCAAATCAATGACAGACACGGACATCAGGGAATAGACACAACCATTGCCCATTTAAGTCCCTTGTCCTTGTGGTGATATGCATCACTGTAAATATACAAGGGGTTAATGTAAATACACGTAGACTAGCTAGACACTAGAGGGAGCACCAGAGACATGAAACACAGACATTCAACCAATAGGCCAGTAAGATAGGACACGACCAATGGACATTCAAGATACACACAGAGGTGACACCACCACAGGAGGGCATTACACCAACCCATATGTAAGGACACAACACACATGCTCAGTCTCTTTTCAGTGGAGACACTCAGTGAGTACACAGGGTTGATTTGAAACACATCACACCCACCACGTGGATTGTATCACACGGGTTTGTCAGTCTGAGTAGCTATAGCAGGATTAACAGGAGAGTCGAATCCAAGTAGGAGAATTGTTAACAGTTTAATAAATGTGTTAAAGCTATCTCCAAGTCTGAACCTTCCTTTGTCAGAGTGCACATCAAGGAAGCAGCTTATGCTAAGTTAAGAGCATAACAAAACATGGTACCCAGGAGTGACTGTTAAATCCATATAGTTACAACTCAGCGAACAGTGACAACCAGCAACAGCAGTCAGGCAAGATGATGTTCAGGATTCCGGTTCCACAGCAGCTCAGGTACCAAGGCAATCTCAGTGAAAACTGGCGTTGGTTCAGGCAGAGATTCGAGATCTACCTGGTAGCATCCGACCTAGATGGCATGGCGGATGCAGAGAAAATAAAACTTCTACTTACCATCGCGGATCCAGAAGCAGCTGAAATCTTCCAGACCTTCAAATACTCAAATGGGCAAAACAAGAGCGATTTCCAGGCAGTCCTGGACAAATGGCAAGAACTCTGCGAGGAACATACAAGGAAAAACAGTAAAAGAGATGCCAAAACTCACCACGAGACGAAGGTAGGCTTCCCATTGAAGGTAGCTGCAGTTTTGAATTGCAGCCATCTTGGTAAAGGTGCTGCACATGCATAGTTGCGCAAGAAGTGCACAGAATGGGAAGGTCCGTTTGCGCATGCGCGACGCGTCTCGCGCATGCGCAATTGCGAAAAAGGCCCCCAGTAAAGGAACAGCGATATGTGCATGTGCAATCACTTCCTACACACTACGTCACATGCTTTGTGACGTCATATGCCCCAGACCACGCTCACTTAAAGGGGAAAGGTCCCAAAACACGAAAAAAAAAATGTTAAGCTGTAAAACCCGATTCTTTCATCTGGAATGTCAGCAGAATGCCTGAAATTCGACCAGTAGCTGAAAGTAACCTCCGCAGAACCCTGCAACAAGCAGTAAACACCACCCAAAGAGATGATGCAGTCCTTGAAGACTATGACTCAGACCTTGAATTCTTCTTTGGACATCGCGAGCCCAATGCCAGCTCCAACACAAAACGTGATGATATGGTCCTGGACGACAACGACTCAGACAAAGATTTCACCTTAGGAGGTGGCTACCCCAGTACCAAATCCGAACCGCAACTAGATGTGTTGTACATTGAAGACCCCAACGACGAGTTCTTCGGATTGGGGAATCTTCAGCCCAGCATATATGCCATCCCGACTCGTGAGAGCAGGAGTATGCTGTGGCCTGACACCAAGAGACAGAGAGCGGTACAAGCCCACAGAGAGCGGCCTGCTGCCACACAGAGAGTTGTCCATGCACCGTGAAGGGTCTCGACCCCACACAGAGAGTGGTCCATGCACCACGAATGGTCCCCGACTCCACACAGAGAGTGGTCCACGCACCTGAAGGGTCCCAGCCTCCACACAGAAAGCGATGAAAGACTCCACAGCGAGCTCGTGGACAGACTCCACGATAGAAGCAACACAAGAATCCAGAGCGCAGTCCTTGCATGAACAAGAAGTGACTCGAGTGACACAAGCCTCCACAGAAAGCTCATGGACAGCCTCCACGATAGAAGCAACGCAAGACTCCATAACGCAGTCCTTGCATGAACAAGACCATGAGGGTCTGGAAACCTCCTCTGAGCAACCAGCAGCAGACGATGCAAGACTGCCATGCTCAAGTGAACAATGGAAAGACTATGACAGTCTGCCATGCCCAAGTGCACAGCAAGAAGACTATGACAGTCTACCATGCTCCAGTAAACAAGAAGAAGACTATGACAGTCTAACCAGCTCAGGTGAACCTGCAATAACTCCTGCAATGGGACGGGTCCAGGTTGGCACCCAGCACCACCTCCTCCCGGTCAGTCCCCATAGGGCCATGGGGTTCACCTTAGGAAGGAGTGGCAGCTGGTTCGAGCCCCGGCTGCCCCTGCATCATCTGGCACTGCCAGCCCTGGCAGCTCCCCGATGCCTGCACCATCGTGTCACTGCCCTCAGCGATGGTCCTCAGTGACTGGGCTGTGCTCTGCAATGTCCACCTGCGACTGGGACTAGTTCCGCAGCGCCTCGTCCATTCCCCTCTGAGATCGAGGCAGGCCCCGCAGAACCACATCAAGGTCCGCTTGGTATTGGGTCACGTCGCCCAGCGAGTCGGACATTCTGCCGGGACCCTCAGCCATAGATTGTACTGACTGTGCGACGCCTCGAACACCTCCACTAATGGTGCCGTCATCGTGCACCAGGCTCTCCACTGCAGTCGGCACCCTAACAGTGATGGCCTCGGTGACGCCCATTGCTGGCGACATCTCCGGCACTCGTAGACTCTGGGACTCCTCCAATCGGCTGTGGACCTGCTGGAGTGATACGGAGGCACAGTGATTAACACTGCTGTCTCACAGCTCCAGGGTCCCAGGTTCAATTCCAGCCTTGAGTGACTGTCTGTGTGGAGTTTGCACTTTCACCCCATGTCTGCGTGGGTTTCCTCCGGGGGCTCTGGTTTCCTCCCAAAGATGTGCAGTTTAGGTGGATTGGCCATGCTAAAATTACCCCTTAGTGTCAAAAGGGTTAGGTGGGGTGACTGGGTTACAGGGATAGGGTGGAGCTGTGGGCTTAAGTAGATTGCTCTTTCCAAGGGCCAGTGCAAACATGATGGGTCGAATGACCCCTCTCTGCACTGTAGGGATTCTATGATTCTATGAGTTTATGATTCTATGAATGGCGCAAACATCTCCCTCTGAATGTCCTGACCGCATAGTAACATCTCCATCAGCTCTGGGTAACCCTGTACCGCAGGGTCAGCATCAGGCTGGGACCCAGCTGGGTCCTGGGATCCAGGACCTCTGACGGCTGTCTCGCCCGGGGGTTACTGCCCCCACCAGATGTGCATCAGCAGCTGTGTGGCTCTGTGTGTCCACATCCCTGTGGCTCACTCTCCGGGACCCTCAGGGGAACAGTACATCTCTCCTGGCCTCCAATGCATCTAGGAGCCTCCCCAGGTCCTAATGTTGGGGCCGGTCTCTTAGGTGCCATTGTTGCAAGCTGTCTGGGGTTAACTGGGCAAGTGCTGCTTAAGTGTTGCTCGACCTTGTTAGCAGACGGCTGGCGAGCGCGGTGCCAGCAAATCAGCTTGAGCCTTCATTTGCAGCGAGAAGCTCGTGGGGCCTCGTCAAGTGGACCAATTAACGTTGAGGAGCGTTGCCGGCCTCGCTGGGCCAAGCGTCGGGAAGCTCGTGGCAGTTCCAGCTCGGCTACCACACTTAGAAATCTTACCGGAGAATCGTGCTCCAGGTATTTATAATTTTCGGCAGTTACAGCAGCAGAAGGTGATGCTTCCACCCTCACGGAGACACAGGGCTAATTGGAAGGAGCGCGAGTGGAGATTTTCATTAATGGCTGATGAAAAGGAACAAAAAATTGCAATCAGACATTTAAAAAGACGATGTGACATGCACCAGGCGCCTGTGAAATAAATTGCCTCAAAATAGATTCAATTCTCCAGCAGAAGGATTTAAAGATTGCAGGGACTTGTTTAATGACATCGGAAAAGATACCTCAGTAGCAAAGAGCTGCAAAGCAAGCAGAGAGGTGATAATTATTTTCACTGCAGAAGAAAAAATGGCCGCCCAGAACCATCTGAGCAGAACCTTGCTCAGCGAGTCAACTGGTACGTTAGCCATTTTATTTGACAAAATCATTGTCATTGACTTTAAGTTCATAAAGGTTTTTCAGAGTGTCCATCGCAGTGTACGCATCGTAGTCCAGATATTTTACTTTCTACAATACCAACAGAAAGGTTTTAACTTAAATAACATAGAAAATTAAGAAGAAAAAGCGTTATTTCCTGCTGATTTTCTGATATAACCTGGAATGTTGGCAGGAATGCCTGGGAAATTATCTAACCCAATTTTGTTGGTCTGTAAAATCGGCCTTTTCATGCCTGTTTTACACGCATTAAGTGAGCACAGTGCAATCCAATAATATTTCTCCTATTTATTTCTACACATTGCACAATTTTGCCATGTGACACAACTGGGTTTTGAGGTCTGCTAAGCAGTATGAATGTCTTCTGCATGCAACTAACCCAAGATCTGGATCTTCACTGAGTTAGCTTGACTTGGGAGCATTTGGAAAATGGCGGGCATGTCCTGATTCTGGAACTCCCCGCCCCATTCCCTTCTGTCGAATTTTCAGGTGTGCATTTGAAGGTTGCGGCCTGATACCTATCAGAAGCTAACACTGTCATAATATACACACAAGTATATGATGGTGCATAGACAGACACTGACTGACACATTGAATGACCAATCAACACACAGAACACAGCAGCCAATCACCAGACAGGACACAACCACTATAAAGCCAGAGGGCACTATTTTTCCCGCTCTCTCGAGATGCAGCCTCTGAGACAGCCAGAGCCCGTGATCAGCAACACGAACATCCACCATGTGCTAGCAGGATAGACTGGTCAGGTTAGCTTCAGGTCTCCAGTCAACTCAACATAGTGTCAACCCACAGTGCAAGTATCTTTAACAGCTCATAGTTCAATAAAATAGAGTTGTACTTCTACAAGTGTTGGTAGCCTGTCTCTCTCACTGCTATGGTAAACGCAGTCCTCGCAGACCCAGCATACCCAACACATCAGACACCTGGTACTACTGACCTGGCCACTCTATAGCAAAGATAGGTTCTCCTATTCCTCCAGCATCTTTATGGAGTCAGGTCAGGTTTTCTTCAGAAACGTAATATGGACTCGAAACATTAATTTGGTTTCACTCTCCCCTGAGGTTGCCGGTATGCTGGGCTTTTACAGCATTTTCTGTGTTTTTAAAGGGTTGTAGTTCGTGGCCCCTAATAGGAGTCATGAACCCAAGCATGTATTACGGGACCTTTTAAGAAGTTGACTCTGCCTCCAACTCCCGCTGCCTTGGAAAAGCGGGCAGCATGATCAAAGACCCCTTCCACCTGAGTTATTCACTCTTCCAACCTCTTCCATTGGGTAGAACACACAAAGGTCTGAGAACACGCGCTGACATATTCAAAAACAGCTTGTTCATCGCTGTTACTAGAATGACCCTCCGATGGACTGAATTGATCTCTCTATGCATCTCCTCTACTGAATTTAGCACTACACTCCGTATGCTTCACCCAATGTCTATGCCAATATATTTACATTGTGTATTTATCGGATGTCCTATGTTTTTTTCATGCATGGAATGATCTATCTGTACTGTACACAGAACAAAAGTTTTCCCTACATTTCGGTACATGTGACAATAAATCACAATCTCATGCCTCCTATGCAAATTTATACCCACCCCTTCAGGCTTCTCATAGTCCCTGTGCCAAGCTATGCCCTTCCACCTACCCCATATGTTCCCTGATGCCCCTAGTGCCAAGTTCTGTCTGTCCACCCACCCCTGCAGGTGGGTGGAAGGAGTAAGGTGGAGTATTGGGCCTAGATAGGGTAGTCTTTCAAAGGGTTGGTACAGACTCGGTGGACCGAATAGCCTCATTCTGCACTGTAGGGATTCTATTGTGTACACATAGCTGAGAGCCCAGATAGCTATTAAAATATGGGAGCACCTGTTCCCCTTGATTGACAGCTCAGCCTCTCTGATCTCTGTGGTCAATTTTGCAATGTTTGTTGACATAAGTTAGTGATTTCAAGGGTTTGTGGTTTTTGAAACTTCAAAGGCCTTGGATGATTAACACTTATATTAGCTTGGTTCAGACTCCTTTTTTAAGCAGAGGCAAAAGTGATCAATGGATATCATTTTTTCAAATTTTTGTTCTACACCCGACGATACACTGTTGGGTTCATTGGCCCATACGCTTTCTAGAATCAATAAGCATGGACGTACTTGGCATAACGAGATGGGTGCAAGGGTAGAGTTTGGCACAGGGGCATGAGGTGACATGGTGAGTGTTTTGAGGGTGAAGAGGGTGCGAGGGGTGAGGGGCAGAGAGCCTTTGTGTTTTTCTTCCCCCACTGGGACAAAATCCCACAGCACCTAGGCAACCCTTTGACACATCCTCCCTCCACACTTCTTCCCGGGTCAGCTGGCCTGAATCCAGCTGGCACCCAACGCCCAACAACGGGCAGGCTCTGCTAAGGCAAGCAGGCCTATGTGGGAATTTTCAGGACTTTTCCGACTCACCCCAAGGATGAAAATCCAGGTCTTCATGTCTGTCCATTGTGTCCTCCTGATATAAACTGGATCTGCTCTGCATCCAGATGGTGAGGCGGTTCCTTACCTCAATCATTTATGATTTTTTTTTTTTTGTTTCCTTCTGGATAAACCTGTTGGTTAGTTGAGTGAAAATAGGGAGATGGACAAAGGACAGAGAGCATATGTCGACCAGTTATATGCCTGTCCGGACCCATCCAATTGTCCCCAGTGGGGGAGAAGACTCTGTTATTGCCCACGGAGCTTGATTAAGATCAATCTGGTACTGCAGTAATTGTTCACTTTGAACAACGTGAGTAAAGTCTCTGTTGAACTAGTTCACGGATCAGAACCACACAAAATGGAAGGAGGAATAAATCATGGCAACACATAAGGCTTAAAATAACTTCACGGACTGCTACTGTTTGCTACTTTCCAAACCCCATTTTGTGGATTTCCTCATTCCAGCCAGGGCAATTGTATCGTTGTTCTCCCATATAGCTGGTTGAGGTCACTGCTAATCTTCAACCTAATATGAAACATTAATGTTTACTGAAGTAAGGGAACATTATGCTGAAAGGATTAGAGCATAAACACCGATATAGAACAGTTGGGGCCTAATGATCTGTTTCTTCACTGTGCATTCTACGTGTCATTCACAGATGCACACATTGTCCCATTACAAGTAGTCAGTCAGTACTTAGCCCTCAGGGAAAACTGAACTGACTGCGTATATGTGTGCTCTCTCACACCTCTCTATCCGTGACATTTCTTGAGTTAGAAATAGCAGGGTTGTCAGATTTATTATGTTGTTATAAATGTAAAGATGCTGCAGTGAATTGCCAGGAGGTCTTTTTCTTTTGACTGTGATTTTAAACTGCACTCTTTGTGGGCAGAGGAAGGCTTTCTCTCTGATTTCTCCCCAAATTGCCGAATTTGTACCGATTGTGCAGTGTAACCCGAGGACCAGAAGTAGCAACAGTGTAATCCAACGACTCATCACAAGGAACCCACTTTCACTGGCTTAAGATGCTCTTGATTTATTTAAATAGCCGCCTCTAAAATTCAAGGAGATAGAATGGCCGATACATTCATCACTGGAGAAGGTTACTTTGGCAATCCAACAATGTGTAGTTTGTGTGATGGCCTGAGCTTTAGTGGACTCTGTCATAATATACATCCAGATATATGATGGAGTGCAGACAGGCAGTGATTGACACACAGGATGACCAGTGAACACACAGAACACAGCAGCCAATCACCAGACAGGACACGGCCACTATAAAGCCAGACGACACTAGTTTTCCCGCTCTCTCGGGATCCAGCCTCAGAGACAGTCTGAGCTCGTGAGCTGCAACTAGAACAGACACCATGTGGCAGTAAGATAGTCTGGTCAGGTTAGCCTCAGGTCTCCAGTCAAGTCAGCATAGTGCCAACCCACAGTTAAAGCATGTATTATAGTTAAGTGTTCAATAAAATCGAGTTGCATTTCTTTAAGTGTTGGAAGCCTGTCTCTCTCTCTACTGCACCAAACGCAATCCACGTAGACCCAGCTTACCCAACACATCATGGTACCAGTGAGTAATGCTGAAGTTTGACGAAACTACCTTGAGATAATCTGCCTTTGACCAGCGATCAGCCATCCGGTAACATGGACAGCGTCCGCCCTCCTCCGCAGCTCCGCATTGCCGGCAACCTCGGTGCAAACTGGAAGATTTTCAAGCAGATGTTCCAGCTATATCTTGAAGCCACCGACCTCGAGGCCACATCGGATGGCAGGAAGATCGCACTCTTCCTTTCTACAGCCGGGAACCACGCTATCCACATCTACAACTCCCTCACATTTGCTGAAGGCAAAGACAAGACAAAGTTTAAAACAGTCCTGCTGAAGTTCGACAGCCACTGCGACATCGAGGTCAATGAGAGCTTTGAACGGTACGTTTTCCACCAGAGGCTTCAGGGTAAGGATGAACCTTTTCAGTCCTTTTGAACCCATCTCCTCATCCTCGCTCAGTCATGCAACTATGACTCGACAACTGATTCCATGATCCGGGATCAGATCGTTTTCGGGGTCCACTCCGATTCCCTACGCCAGCAGCTCCTAAAGGTTAAGCACCTCACCCTTACCACCGCTATCGAACCCTGTGTCCTCCATGAGCACGCTAACAACCGGTACTCCCATATCAGGGTGGCAGAAATGGCAAGGCAAAACCCCCACCAGGGAGAACGGGTGCAGGCCATCAAACAAATGCAGGGCCTGAGTCTGGATGAGAGTGGCCGACCACACTGTGCATATGCGGTGGCGCACGGAACGTCCTGATGTCGGCGTCATGACGTGTTCCAATTGTGGCTCTGCCCATTTAAAACGGCAATGTCCGGCAAAATCTCAGCGCTGTCTCCAGTGTGGCAAGCTTGGCCACTACGCAGCCCTTTGCAGATCTGCTCCACTTCCCAGCACACAGCGATCCCAGCCGCAGCACAGGAGCATCCAGTCAGTACAGCAGCCCATGACAGACTCCGACCCCGACAGTCTGCCAGATTCCGACGCTGAGGGTCTCAAATCCCCATTCCGGGTGGGCATCATCACGAAGCATGCACTCCTTTCTCAATGATGGTGAAATAACCTTCAATTCTGAGCATTGATCCGGATGACGAGTGGTGTGCTATCCTTACGGTTAACAAGGCTCGCATACATTTCAAGCTGGACACCGGCGCTTCATCAAACGTCATTTCAAAGTCTGAACTCCACACCATCCGAGTCAAACCAAGCATTCTTCCACCGGCCTGCCAGCTCCTCAGCTACAATGGCAATGCCATTGCTGCCAGTGGCTCATGCCAGCTTGCGGTGTCCAATAGGTCATTAAAAGCAGTGCTGCGATTTTAAATTGTAGGAACCAACAGAGCTTCCCTGCTCGGTGCTCGGGCCTGCAAACCCCTGAACCTAGTGCAGCGGGTTCACACCATGTCGTCCGCACAGGCAACAGCCTCGCCAGATGATAACTTCCAGGCTCAACTCGATGACATCATAGCGCAATACCATAGCGTGTTCGAACGTATGGGCACACTCCCATATCGATACAAATCCTATTGAAGCCGAATGCCACCCCTGTGGTTCACGCACCACGTTGGGTGTTGGCACCCCCCCAAGGACCGCCTCAAACAGCAGCTGCAAGACCTCCAGGACCAGGGCGTCAATTCAAAGGTCACGGAACCCACGGACTGGGTTAGCTCCATGGTTTGCGCCATGAAGCTGTCAGGGGAACTCCGATTCTGTATCGACCCCAAAGATTTGAACCGTAACATCATGAGGGAACACTACCCAATACCTAAATGAGAAGAGCTAACCAGCAAATTGGCTATTGCCAAATTCTTCACGAAGCTGGATGCCTCCAAGGGGTTTTCGCAAATACAGCTGTACACGTCCAGCCAAAAGCTGTGCACATTCAATACCCCGTTCGGTCGCTACTGTTACAACCGAATGCCCTTTGGCATCATCTCCGCCTCAGAGGTGTTCCACCGCATAATGGAACAAATGATGGAGGGCATTGAGGGGTTGTGAGTGTACGTCGATGATGTCATTGTCTGGTCCACAACGCCTCAAGAACACATCGATCGCCTCAAGCGGGTGTTCCACAGGATCCACGAGCATGGCCTCCGACTCAACAGAGCCAAATGCTCGTTCGGTCAATCAGAAATCAAATTCCTTGGCGACCACATTTCGCAGCACAGCGTGCAGCCAGATGCGGACAAGGTTTCGACGATCAACGCCATGACGACCCCGGAGGACAAGAAGGCGGTCCTCCGCTTTCTAGGGATGGTCAACTTCCTTGGGAAGTTTATCCCCAACCTGGCGTCACGCACCACAGCTCTCCGCCATCTCGTAAAAAAACCGACGGACTTCCAATGGCTACCCGCTCATGAGCAAGAGTGGCGTGAGCTTAGGGCAAAACTCACCAAGGCCCCGGTGCTGGCGTTTTTCGACCCTGCCAAGGAATCAAAAATATCCACCGACGCGAGCCAGGCTGGCATTGGGGCAATGCTCCTCCAACGGGAAGACTCCTCCTCCTGGGCCCCAGTTGCATATGCCTCCAGAGCCATGACGCCCACTGAGGAACGATACGCTTAGATTGAAAAAGAATGCCTGGGCCTCCTTACAGGGATGGACAAGTTCCATGATTATGTGTATGGCCTCCCCAAATTCACGGTCGAGACGGACCACAGGCCATTGGTTCACATCATCCAAAAATACCTCAATGACATGACGCCACGGCGACAACGCATTCTCCTCAAGCTCCGCCGCTACAATTTTGACCTGGTGTACACCCCGGGCAAAGAGCTCATTGTTGCTGATGCACTCTCCAGATCTATCACCACACCGTGTGAGTAGACTGACTTTGTCTGTCAAATAGACGCGCAGGTGCAATTCTGTGCCTCCAACCTGCCGGCCACTGATGAGAGGGTCGTGCAAATTCGCGAGGAAACGGCCAGGGATCCTCTGCTCCAGCGGGTCATGCAACACCTCACGGATGGTTGGCAAAAGGGGCAGTGTCGCCAGTTTTATAATATCAAGGACGATATAACGGTAGTTATGGCATTCTTATGAAGCTTGACAGAACTGTGATCCCACAGAGCATGCGAGATTTGGCCCTCGGCCAAATCCACGGGGGTCACCTGGGGGTCGAAAAGTGTCGCCATTGAGCCCGAGAGGCAGTATACTGGCATCAGCCAAGATGTCGTCAACACGGTCCTAAATTGCCCAACGTGTCAAAGATTCCAGCTGGCTCAGCCTAAAGAGACTCTACAGCCGCATGAAATGGTGACCTCCCCATGGTCCAAAGTTGGTGTTGACCTGCTCCATGCCAAGGGGCGTGACTATGTCCTCCTAGTGGACTACTTTTCCAACTACCCCGAGGTGGTCAAATTGGCTGACCTCACGTCAGCGACGGTAGTCAAGGCATGCAAGGAAACCTTTGCCCGACATGGGATCCCACTCACGGTGATGAGTGACAACGGCCCCTGCTTCTTCAGCCAGGAGTGGTCAGATTTTGCCCAGCTGTACAACTTTCGGCATGTCACATCCACTACCCAGTTGAATGGGAATTCCAAAAAAGGTGTCCACATCGTTAAAAGACTATTGTGCAAAGCTGCTGACTCGGGTTCTGATTTCAACCTGGCGCTGTTGGCCTATAGGGCGACCCCTCTGTCCACTGGGCTGTCTCCAGCGCAGCTCCTTATGAACCGCACACTGCGAACGATGATGCCAGCTATCCACATTCCGGACCTTGACAACTTCCCGGTCATACAGAGGATGCAGAAATCTCGGGCCCAATGGAAGTCGGCGTACGACGCCCATGCCACAGATCTCCCCGAGCTGGTCCCTGCTGACCGAGTTCGTGCTCAGCTGCCTGACGGTGGCTGGTCCGCCACAGCCATGGTGGTCAAGCAAGTGGCCCCGAGATCGTTCCTCGTTCGCATGCCTGATGACTCCTTTCTCTGGCATAACAAGCGGGCACTGCGTAGACTGCCACGCCCGCCACCCGACCGTGATGCCCCGCCTCGCACACTGCTTCCTCAGGACATGCCCTTCCACGAGGCCACCGATCTGCCAGTTATTCTACTGACCTCTACGACCACCACATTGGAGGCAGTTCCTCCCATTCAGGTGCAGGCAGCCCCTGACCCACCCTTGAGGCGGTCAACCAGAATTTGTTGCCCGACACAGAGACTGAATTTATAGACTGAATGTTACATTACCTTGTTCTCTCATCGTTTACACATCTGCACATATCGTTTTTTTTCTCAAGTGTTATCTGCCTTCTATCTGCACTAGACACCTTCCCATGTATATAAGTTAGCATATTCTGTATATAGTCAGGTTCCTGTACACACACTCATTATTTATTGACCTGAACACATTTTTTTTTAAAGGGGGGGAGATGTCATAATATCCATCCAGGTATATGATAGAGTGCAGACAGGCAGTGATTGACACACAGGATGACCAGTGAGCACACGGAACACAGCAGCCAATCACCAGACAGGATACAACCACTATAAAGCCAGAGGGCATCAGTTTTCCCGCTCTCTCGGGATCCAGCCTCTGAGACAGTCAGAGCTCGTGAGCAGCAACTAGAACATCCACCATGTGGTAGCCAGATCGTCTGGTCAGGTTAGCCTCAGGTCTCCAGTCAATTCAGCATAGTGTCAACCCACGGTTAAGCATGTATTATAGTTAGTTGTTCAATAAAATCGTGTTGCATCTTTTCAAGTTTTGGAAGCCTGTCTCTCTCTTTACTGCACCAAACGCAATCCACGTAGACCCAGCTTACCCAACACATCAGACTCATTGACCAGAAGTTTGCACTAAAATAGTTAAAATAACCCTGGATAAATAAATTGCCCATTGCAATTATGAATGAGATTCTTAAGTTAAGCAAAAGAATCACCTGGGTTTGAATCAAACACATAAGGAGCCTGCAAAAAATTGTGACTTGGGAGGTTTTTTTAAAATCGCTGTTTAGTATTGGATTCTAACTGACTGGCTGTATCATAATTCACATGACCCGGCACTAGTCGACATCTTTGTAAAATTCTGTTGTTGATATATTAACATGTTTAATGTAATGAGACATTGAGTTGCTGTGAATACAAACTTGCAAATGTCTTTATTGGTTGTGACAGGTGGACCAGTTTGATGTTGTTACTTGTCATTTCTAAGGCAAACTGTTTCTACTCAGGAGTAACCTCGGTTTTTCGTTCCCTGTCTTTCTGTTGGTGAAATGGATCCTGAAGTCGTGCTTTAAAAAGAACACTTTATGAAAGGTGAGAACTCAAAACGTGACCATGTAGAACTTCAGTTCAGAAGAAATGTCAGAGTAAAAGGCATTAAATGGCATAAACGAGGAACCGGGGACCTCAGTTTGGGCCCATGAATCTAAGCAATGGAGGGCAAATCTGGTGAGCAGAATTGTTCATCTGATGTTACCCCCGAGGGCCAGCAGAGGATGTCAGCAAGCAAGTACTTTAGTCCCTCCACCACTTACGGTGAAGGGGTTTTTAGAGGAACTATTAAACATGTACCAAGTGCACTCTTTCAGGGCTTATTGGAGGATACTTGGAGGAGCCTTGCCAGATAATAGGCAGAATTCTCCCAACCCTCCCACAGCAGGTTTGGTAGAGGGCAGCAGGCACGGACAATCTGCTATGAGGCAGAAAGTCGGAAACCTGCCAGCGTAAAATCACATTGCAGGTCTCCCATTGGCGGCTCGCTCTTCCCACTGAAAGGGGCCGCAAATTCAATTTGCAGCTCATTAAAGCAGCTGCCCGTCAGGCCTTTCATCTTGTGTCAGGCCAGCGGGAAATTATGTCGATGTCAAACCAAATTGCCAATGGGTTGTGTGCATAAGGCGGGCTGCGGTGTTCCAGAGGCTTTGGGGTGAGTGCAACAGCTTGCTGCCAAAGGGCCGCAATGCTCTTGATGTACTGTTCAGCACTCTTCCGGGATATCTACCTCCACCTCCATGCCGAGCTGATCTTCATGGTCAGCACAGTGCTGCTAGACCCATGGACCCTCCTGTGGCATCGAGTCAGATCAGCCCATCGCCTGGGGTTGGGTGCCCCCTGGTGCCACCCTGTGCTTTGGGGCTCATGCAGCCACCGCAACAATAGTCTGAATATTCAACCGGGGGTAGAATATGAGGTGAGGTAGGGGGTGAGGAGGGTGTTGCCTAAAGAAGACAAGGGTAGGGGGGGCAATGAAGAAGGAGGGCTGTGCAAAGAGTGGGGAGGGTGGAGGATGAAGGCTCACGCTGGCAGGCAGAGGGAGTAGAAGGTGGATGAGGATGACAAACAATGGAAGGCAGAGGGAAGACAGAGGAAAGGGAAGCTGAACCCCAACAAGCCTGTATGAAAAGTTCACAAACAAGAGGGTCAAAGGGATACCGCATCATTTACTGGAGAGCGATGCAGGTAGATTCCAGATGTGGTGGGTATAAGTCCAAGTGAAGCATAGTGGCTCGCAGGTGATGGGCTCAAGGGGGAGAGTTGTTTAATCAAGGAACAGACTTCTTCTTGAGCCTGTTAACCTTTTCCCTCTGGGTTGCTGACACCGCGCACCTTCTGGTGAGGGTAGCTGGGCTGGGAAGGGACACTGCATTAAACAAACAAAAAACACAAAGGAAACATAAGACATCAAATCCAATGTAATTAGCAGGGACAATTAAACACCCCAGTCCCCATGGTACCCACTGGGCATGCAAGGCCTCGATAGTGTTGGCAGACACCGCGTGATCCTTCTCCAGGGACACCCGCCGCAAATGTAGCTGCAGCAGAAGGATAGACAGTCAGACCAGACAAGCCGCTCAATTGCAAGTTGCCTGGACCTGTTGATGTTGAGGCCCAGGAGCAGGTTCATAAAGAGGTCCTCCTCCTTTTCCTGACCAATATTTATTCCTTAATCAATGTCATTAAAACAAATTATCTGGCAATGGGTCTAACTGCTATTTGTGGAAGGTTGCTGTGTGCAAATTGGTTGTTGTGTTTCCTATATTGCAACAGTGACGACAGTCCAAAAACACATCAGAGTCATAGAATTTACAGTGCAGAAGGTGGCCATTCAGCCCATCGAGTCTGTACTGGCTCTTGGAAAGAGCACCCACCCTAGCCCACATCTCCACCCTATCCCTGTAACCCAGCCTAAACCTTTTTTTGGACACTGAGGGCAATTTATCATAGCCAATCCGCCTAACCTGCACATCTTTGGACTGTGGGAGGAAACCGGAGCACCCAAAGGAAACCCACGCAGATTGGGGGAGAAAGTGCAAATTCCGCACAGTGACCCAAGCTGGGAATCAAACCTGGGTCCCTGGATCTCTGAAGCAACAGTGCTAACCACTGTGCTACCGTGATGCCCTAAGAAATGACAACCATGTCAACATTCCTGAGGTTGTGAAACCTGTTTCAGAAATGCAGGCCCTTTGTTTCCTTTGACTCACGGTTATTGCATGTTGACTTTATACGATGACAATAGAAATTAAATTAAGGAGAGATATAAAACAAAACGCAACAAGGCACATTTTAAAATTATTACAAGAAGTAATAAGCACGGTAGCATGGTGGTTAGCATAAATGCTTCACAGCTCCAGGGTCCCAGGTTCGATTCCTGCCTGGGTCACTATCTGTGCGGAGTCTGCACGTCCTCCCCGTGTGTGCGTGGGTTTCCTCCTGGTGCTCTGGTTTCCTCCCACAGTCAAAAGATGTGCGGGTTAGGTGGATTGGCCATGCTAAATTGCCCGTAGTGTCCTAAAAGGTTGGGTTACGGGTATAGGGTGTATACGTGGGTTTGAGTAGGGTGATCATTGCTCGGCACAACATCGAGGGCCGAAGGGCCTGTTCTGTGCTGTTCTATGTTCTAAGTCAATACTACATGTCCTTTTGCTGAAAAATAGGTTCTGATACACAGTCGATACAGAATTTAACATGGAGTAGTTTATTTTCACTCAATATGATTTTTTTTCTGTACTTTGTTAAACCGTGACCTAACCTCCCTCCAAATTTGGCAATGTGACTGAGGAAGATAGATGGAAATCAGAGTAAGACGGCAAACAAGCCAGAAGTACAAGCATGAAAAAAAAATACTCTTCAGTTATGTAGAGGAATGAGAGAAATAGGATATGTTCTTCATAGAATGGAGGAGTTTTAAAGGGAGATTTAATGGCATTGCTCAAAATGATAGCCGGAATTGGGGGATGGGAGATGAGAAAGTAGATCGGGAAGTTTTTCTACAAGAAGGGAGGCCAGTAACCATGACAAAATAGATTTAAGATGGTTGACAAAAAGATCAGAGGGTGGAAATGGAGCAATATTTTTGTTGTTGTTTTTGTGTTGTTACGGTCTGAATCTACTGCCTGAAAATGCGGTAGGAGCTAATTCAATAGTAATTTCAACAGCTAATTCAATCGATACATGAGCAGCACGGCAGTACAGTGGTTAGCACTATTGCGTCACAGCACCAGGGTCCCTGGTGCGATTCCCGCTTGGGTCACTGTCTGTGTGGAGTCTGCGCGTTCTCCCTGTGTCTGTGTGGGTTTCCTCCGAGTGCTCCGGTTTCTCCCGCAACTCCTGAAAGATGTGCTTGTTGGGTGAATTGGACATTCTGAATTCTCTCTCTGTGTACGCAAACAGGCGCCAGAGTGTGGCGACTAGGGGATTTTCACAGTAACTTCATTGCAGTGTTAATGTAAGCCTACTTGGGACAATAATAAAGAGAAGTGGGGCAAATTGGGAACTCTTTCAGAAAGATGATGGGTTGAATGGCCTTCCTCTGTGTTCACTCATTCAGGCAGAGTTGCAGGGTGCATTTGGCTATGCTTTGTGAGGCCCCTTTGTGATTCTGAATCTGCCATGCCCTGGCCCTCTACAGTAATGTAAGTACTCATCTCAGTGCCTAAGTATAGGCAAACTGCTATTGATCCACAAGTGATGAAAACATTGCACTTCTGGCCCTCTGCATAACTCCCCTCCCTCGATTTGGACTGTCCATCTTCTGTTGATTGAGCTCGAAATATGCAGCTATTCAAGTGGGAAAATAAATCAAATTAACAGTGGAGTCATTTATGCACATCTGACATTTAGCTCAAAGCATCAAGGGCTCCCAAAAAAGCCTTGCATGTACACTCTGCATCCAAAGAATGACTCAGTCAGTCATGTCATGACTTATTCATCAGGGCCAAGGCAGTTGAAAATGCATTTCCAGTAAATAAGCAGCCAAAATGAAGTGAATGTTCATATTGATATTAACATGAGCTGACAGGACATATTTTGCTATCAATGCCAAAATCTCCATGTCACACACTCCAAGGAAAAGTGGTCCGTGGTGTTATGGTCTTAGTGGAGAATAGAGACTGGATTCAATTGGAAAGGAACTCTTGTCCACACCTGTAACTGTCACGGATATTGTTCTGAAGCTTCTGATACTGCAAATTCCAGAATTTATTGCTTTTATTTAATATTAGATTAAAAGTTTCCTGAGGCAATTATTATGCAGCATGTGACTGTCTTTGGCAGTTTTATTTTTAATATGAGACTCAAGAGAAAGGAGATTCAGCAGATGAATAATTAAATGATTACATGTTTGCGGATGGTGCCTGGAACCTGAATTATGTGGAGTGCACACACTGGTCTCAATAACATTTGAATTACGTTTTTTTTTGGAGCTACAGGGGTTTTATCAGGTTACCTCGCAACATCCTGATATGAGACATCAAGGTTTTATTTTGTTTTCTAAAGCTGCACTGGAAAATACTTTAACTGGGAAAAGTGAGAATACCTCCAAGAGGGAAATAAAGAGGGAAAAACAGAGGTCATCTCCCGAATTCAAACGTAACACAGAGAATCAGTACGCTGCTGAGAATCTGATCAAATGCCAATATGAAGATTAAAATAACATTAAAAACAAGTTACTTTCACATTTCACCTTTATTGCCTATTCCAGCATGGTGGAGATGATTGAAGTCTGAAAGAAGATATTATACCTGTGGACTCCTGATGCAATACTGTAATTCAGACGGACCAACACGGGCATCTTTAATTTAAAAAAAATGTGTTCATTCAAGGGTTGTGGGTGTTGTCGGCATAATTAAAATTTATTGCCTTTCCCTAAATGGCCTTGAAGGTTTAGGTGAACCATCACCGGGTGCTGATACCATCCGCGTGATGAAGGTAACTGTACAATGTTGTTATATAGGGGATTCCAGAGAGAATGGGCGAGACATAGATATACATGAAAGCTGGGATTGTGGCTGACTTGGAGGGGAACTTGGAGGTTCTGGTGTTCCCATGTTTCTGCTGACCTTGTCCTTCCAGGTGATAGAGGTTGCAGGTTTGGGATGTGCTGTCAAGGCAACCTTGGTGAGTTGCTGCTGTGCATCTTGTACACGGTACACTCTGCAGCCGCAATGTGCCAGTGATGGATGGAGTACATGTTTGAGGTGATGGATGGGGTCAAGCACACTGCTTTGTCTAGTGTTACGAGACTGCGGCAAGAGGTGTATACAGTTAATTCCAGCCCCACTGTTCTACATATCATAACAGTGGTATAAATGTTTAATTCACTCGCCAAAATGGCCAATTGTATCCCTTCGCGTGTGCGATACCCAATGTAAAAGAGAATTTAACCAGGCCTCTCTCAATAAATACATAACAATCGATTTATTATGAAAAAAAAACTTATTTTGAAACAAGTTTCAAAACTGGTCAACATAAAATTTACAATCGGAAAATGTAACAATTTCCAATTTTTAAAAATCCCACCACGCACAAACACAAAACAAAGGACAAAGCAAAAGGTCTCTGCAGAGATTGGTGTAAGGGAACGCTAAAAAGAGGATGAAGTCAGAAAAGGCCCTGACGCTGTTGGTCTGACAATCACAGTAAGTCTTTTCAGACAGATCTATGCTGAAACATTGGGCGCGATTCTCCCAAGAAACATCTGAGTGTGGCCTCTGGCGGCAAATAGGGTGCGATTCCTGCCAGGTGGTTTGGCTTGATCCAGATTGCAATCCACCCACACTTAGACATGTTTTTGAGGGTTGGGGTGAACTGTGCCCTGAATGTGGGAGCAGGACCTGAATAATTTGGGGGGGGTCCAGCTCCTCAGAAATCGGAGCGTCATTTTAAAGGGTGCCCCGATCTCAGATTAAGGTTCCACTTCTCCCCCACCCCGGCTTTTTGTAGGTTAAGTACTCTCCTCAATTGTTGGCATCAGAACCCTCCCCCGACCTGCCCCTCACAAAACCAGCGCACTCCCCCTTGTAGGTAATAATAATAATCTTTCATTGTCACAAGTAGGCTTTACATTAACACTGCTATGATGTTATGTGAAAAGCCCGTAGTCGCCACATTCCGGCGCCTGTTCGGGTGACTGACACCCTGCTATGGGGTCGCCAAATTCGCCCCATCAAGCCCTGCCCCCTTCAAGCTTTGCCCCCATCAGGTTCCCCCATTCAGATCTCGCCCCTTCAGGCCCCACTCTCTTAGCAGTGACTGCCTGGCACCCTGGCTGTGCCAAGCTGGCAGTGCCAGTGCATTAAATATGTTATATAATTATATATTTTACCTATAAATTGTAATATATGCTGTAGAATTATGTTAAATTATAGATAGGAAATGATATATTAACTATTAGCCAGATTGATTTGTTGTGTTTTAATGGTATCCTGTATCTGCAGTGTAAAGTCGAAACAATACTTTATATACACATCCATTTTAGTGACAACATTAAAATTCCTTCTGCTGATGAGCAGGTATGGTGCTCCGCAGCAGGTGTTGGATGCAAGGTCTTGTGTAAGGTTGTGATGAATATCACACTGACCACAGAATCAGGTAAAAATCAAACTCATGGCCGAGAGTTGAAACTGACACTCAGACATGCACTTAGACAGTTTCTGGATGGCTAAACAGTACAAATAAAATCAAAATCATACAATTGTCTTTCCAAATCAATAATACACGTTGAAAAGAAAACGTACCAAACATAAATTAGAACTCAGACGTAGATAAATTAAATTGCCTGAGACAATCAAAGTAACATGAAGGGCATAAATTATAAGGACCTTGGATTGATTCGTTCATGAGATGTGGGCGTCACTGGCTGGGCCATTATATATTGCCAATTCCTGAGGGCATTTAAGAGTCAACCACATTGTTGTGGCTCTGGAGTCACACGCAGGCCAGACCAGGTAAGGACGACAGATTTCCTTCCTTAAGGGACATTAGTGTTCCAGGTGGGTTTTGTAACGTCAATCAACAATGGTTTCATGGTCATTAGACTCATAATTCCAGCATTTTATTGAATTCAAACTTCACCATCTGCTGTGGTGGGATTTGAACCCGAGTTTCCAGAACATTACCTTGGCTCTCTGGATTGCCAGTGCAATGACAATTCCACTATGCCTTCCCTTAAATTCCAATGGATTAAGAAACTGTAACAGCAAAAGAGAAACCCACAAAGATAACCGTATCAAAATAATAAATAATAATAAATAATAATAATAATATTAATAAGCATTAATAATAATAATGCTAGCATGAATAATAATCAGATAACCGTAGCTAACCATTTTACAGGTAATAAGAATATTTTTTATTGTCACAAGTAGACTTACACTAACACTGCAATGAAGTTACTGTGAAAAGCCCCTAGTCGGCACATTCCGGCGCCTGTTCGGGTACAGAATTTACAGTGCAGAAGGAGGCCATTCAGCCCATCGAGTCTGCACCGGCTCTTGGAAAGAGCATCCCACTCAAGCCCACACCTCCAACCTATACCCACAACCCATTTACCCCACCCAACACTAAGGGCAATTTTGGACACTAAGGAGCAATTTAGCATGGCCAATCCACCTAACCTACACATCTTTGGACTGTGGGAGGAAACTGCAGCACCCGGAGGAAACCCATGCACACATGGGGAGAACGTGCAGACTCCGCACAGACAGTGACCCAAGCCGGGAATCGAACCTGGGACCCTGGAGCTGTGAAGCAATTATGCTAACCACTATGCTACCGTGCTGTCCCTACACAGAGGGAGAATTCCGAATTCTCAGCTGGTACGGGAATTGAATCCGTGCTGCTGGCCTTGTTCTGCATTACAAACCAGTTGTCTAACCCACTGAGCTAAACCAGCCCTTAACCATCTGTCTGCCATATATTAAAACGTTTCGACACTCAAACGAGCACGAAAGTACCAATAAATTGCCTTCTGAAGATCAACTGTCATTAAAATCAAATAATCCATAAACGTTAATGGCTAACTTTGAAATAGCGTGGTACATGCTACTTAGTACCAGGATAAGGAATACAAGGCTATTCGAAGAAAGGTAAGAAAAATATGTATAAAGGGACAGATTCGATCAAACCAACACTCCTGTCCTGCAACTCTCTCCAGGAGAGAGAGAGAGAGCGAGAGAGAAGTCAAAACTTTCTGTTCCTGCCTCTTCGTCAAACTAATCAATTGGACTTGAATGTATGACTTTCTTACTTTGCTCAAAGTTTTGTAGTAGACAGCCTTTGGACATCTATGATCAGTATATTTCACTTTTATCAATGACAATCTGTTAATAGACAATATGTTAATAAGCTCTGTAAATATGTTTTATACTTTTAAATGTTCATAATAAAACCCCACTAAAAATATAACTGTGTGTGCATTGTACTGAGGAAGTTTACCTTTCAGGAAGCTCATTAGGATGTCCTAAGAGACAAGGACACACGTTGAGAAAGTAACAAATTAGTTTGAACAGACATATCTGGAAAATCTCCATTAGAATGCAACTGATAGTGGTTTGACTAAACAGGGCTCTGAAAGTTATCGCTCCATAGTGAAAGCCACTCATTGTTCTGTCTAGGAAGATAGCTTTCTCTCTTTCAGTGGCTTAGTCCCAAACAAGCTTCTAAGATTACATATCCAGCTCAGAAATCCGAAATCATTCACAATGTGTCAAATATTTATTATTTACATTGTACACATTTAGAGATTGATAGGTTTGCAAATAATTGAAAAAAAGGGCCCTGGTACTTAATTCAGTTCTCAAATCTCCAAAGGAAAGAGAGAAATTTCACTTGACCCTTCACTGTTTTTGCAGTTTCAATAAAATGTGCAAAACGGCTAACAGATAAACCGGTGTCTTATTCCCTTATGATATAAATAACATTCTCCCATGTAATAAAACCAATCTATAACTGGGATTGTTCAAGAGGTCTAAAATTTGTGCTGTACTGAATTTAGACATGGAAGGAGATAGTTAAAGTGTCCTCAATATACAGTAATTTTGAACATCCGTCCAATATATATAACAACAGAATCACAGATTAATCAGGATGTCCTTTGTTCTCTTGTCATTCAGCGTGTACCGGTCCCCTTATTCTCCAAGGACGTGTTCCATTTTGTTAATAAAGGACCAAGATATATGAAAGGGAGCAGTGCTTCTCAACAAAATAAAGTAGAAATTATATCAAACCTAATAACTGACAAGCAGTAGAGACACAATTGAACAAAGAACCAGCTCACAATGCATTTGGTCTAATAGGATCATAAGCATGTTTATCGATCTTTCCCCAAGTCTTTTTATTTCTCGACCATTATTTTGTAGATGCAAGCAATGAGCTGTGCAAGGTAATGGGTCCCAATAAACCAGCCATCTATCCCTGAGCCATACATGCGCTTGTACCCTGGGCATTGCTCTCTCCATTGCACCTATCAATTTTCAGTCCCCAAGGGGTTAGAGGCGCATTTGGTTAGGTCTCCCTGCCATTTACTTTGACCTCAGCTTTCTAGGGCATCTATGTGCAGCTGAGACCTGGGCACAGGGCAAGGCAGCTATGAGGGTCTATCAGCAAACTGATGGTGGGTCCTTCGCCTGGGTTCCCCTCAGATTGGGAGGGTGTCAGCAGACAGCCGGGGCAGTGATTAATATGGATGGGTTTGTATTGGGCTGCACAATATGTTACTAACAAATATGTTAAAGGAGCAGCACGGTGGCACAGTGGTCAGCACTGCTGCCTCACGGCACTGAGGCCCCAGGTTCGATCCCGGCTCTGGGTCACTGTCCGTGTGGAGTTTGCACATTCTCCCCGTGCTTGGGTGGGTTTCACCCCCACAACCCAAAGATGTACAGGCTAGGTGGATTGGCCACGCTAAAAATTGCCCCTTAATTGGAAATAATTAATTGGGTACTCTAAATTTATATATAAAAAAAGATTTTTGTGTAAAGTTCATTTATCTACTATTAAATTCAATTGACACGTTCAGTTAAAATATGGACAATTTGGAATGTAGAAGAGTGCAAAAGACCATTGTTATCCAAGAATCCAGTCCTAAAGCTCAAGAAAGTTTGATACTGTACCTGTCACCATGTTCGAATAAACAACCTAGCTCTTACTTGAAATCTCCATGATGTACCTCTGTGGGCAGTCACTCCTCACACTATTCACTTTTTCTATGAAATTATTATATCTAAACAGTCTGTCCACTTTCCATCTTATGGGCTTGAGCTACTTTCAATAGGTAACTTTCTTTATAAAAACAGTGGACCAAGGAAATGTACTTGAATACTTTCATAGAGGCATACCTAGAAACACACAAAGGAAATAGAAGCAGGAGGAGGCCAACAGCCCTTCAAGCCTGCTCCGCCATTAATTATGATCATGGCTGATCATCAAGTTCAATACCCTGATCCAGCCTACCCCCCATATCTCTTGACCCCTTTCGCCCCAAGAGCTGTACCTAATTCCCTCTTGAAACGACTCAATATTTTGGCCTGAACTACTTTCTGTGATAGCGAATTCCACAGATTCACCATTCTCTGGGTGAAAAAAATTCTCGGCACCTCAGTCCTAAAAGGTTTACCCATTATCCTCAAACTATGACCCCCCTAGTTCTGGACTTCCCCACCATCGGGAACATTCTTTCTGAATCTACCCTTTCTAATCCTGTTAGAATTTTATAAGTTTCTACAAGATCCCCCCTCACTCTTCTCAACTCCAATGAATATAACCCTGACCAATTTAGCCTCTCCTCATGTGACAGTCCTGCCATCCGAGGAATCATCCCTGCACTCCCTCTATAGCAAGAACACCCTTCCTCAGGTAAGGACACCAAAACTGCACTCAATCATGAATTTAGCTTGCAATATTGATGACAAATGTAACTTACATTGCTGATATGGGCTCTGAGACAGGGTGGCAGGCAGGGATATAGAGGAGGCCTAAAATTGAGCACCATGCCAGCAAGACTGTTCTCTGTATCTAACTTCATGCCTCTGCCCAGCCCCCACTGTGATGTTGTCAGCGACGGGGTAGGAACTGAATGGCCTGCTCACCTGTGCACCAGTTGAAAAGCGTAAGTCTTCTTGCCTCCGCTGGGCTGTTAGCTGCGGCTGGGGGAGGCTGGCGCCGAGTGTCCAACTGGTCCAGTGAAACTCGGTGAACTGGATTGGTAGCCCAGCAAGATGATTGTGCAAGGCTGGGGTAATTGCCTCCTTATTCGGGTCCCCATGCCAATCAGAAGCCTCCGAGGATTCCCC